>NW_006400095.1:1051959-1119637 GCF_000299155.1 Elephantulus edwardii | reverse complement strand
AAAAAAAAAACAAACAAAAAAACATTGTGCATGGAGAGAATAGCATGTATTGTTCTCGTCTCCTGATATTTACAGAAGTATATTCTGACCTTGTTAAATTGTCTGAAAATGTTACTTCTGACCATATTTTTTTATAATGAAAGTATAAGCCATAGTCAAAAAGCCGTGGCTCAAGCTTGGTGGTTGTTGTCAGATGCCATCAAGTGGAATATGACGCACTGCTGTTATTGTTAGGTGCTGTCAAATCTCACAGCAACCCTGTGAACAACGAGCCTGAACCCTGTCCTATCCTGTGCCATCCTCCTCATCTCTGACACACTGGAGCCCTTTGCTGCTGTCACTGTGTCAATTCATCTCATTGAGGGCCTTCCTCTCCTTTGATAACCTTCCACCTTTCCAAGCATCACGTTCCTCTCCAAGGAATAACTTCTCCTAGCAACATGCTAAAAAAAAAAAAAAAGAGAGAGAGAGAGAAATGAAGATTCTCCAACTTTGCCTCCAAGGGGCACTCTGGCTGTGCTTTTTTTCAAGACACATCCATTTGTTCTTTTGGTAGTCCGTGGGATATTCCACACTCTTCTCAGACATCATAACTCATAGGCAGCAACTCTTTCTCATTCATCCTTATTTACTATCCAGCTCTCAGATGCTTAACAAGTATTGAAGAGACGATGGCCTGAGTCAGGCGTACTGTAGTCGTCAAACTGACATCATTGCTCTTCAGTGGTTTGGAGAGGTCCCTGACAGCAAACTTTCACAATGCAGTAGATCTGCTCTTCTGATGGCTGGGACCAAGGATGTTGATGGTTGATCTAAGCAGGACAAGACCACTGACAACTTCAATTATTACACAAATTATGTGCTTAGCATACAGACTGAATAGGTATGGAGAAAAGATACATCCCTGAAACACACACTTCTGGATTGGAAACATGCAGTGGTCCCTTGCTCACTTTGGACAGCAGCTTCTGGATCAAGGTACAGGTTTTCCACAAGCACAACAGAGTGACTCATAGTGAGCCGGTAAACAACAGATCTGAACACCGCCCTATCCTGCACCATCCTCCCCATCTGTGATACGGTCAAGCCCATTCCTACTCTCACTATGTCAATCCATCTTAAGGGTCTTCTTCTCTTTCTCTGAACCCCCACCTTTCACAGCATGATGCCTCTTTCCAAGGGCTGGTCCCTCTTGACAACATGGTCAAAGCATGTGAACTGAAGCTTCACTATCCATCTGTCTAAGGAGCACCACTTGTTTATTCTTTTGGCACCAGCAGCCAGGAAATTAAAAGACATATTGTAATGGGAAAGTCTGCTGTTAGGGACCTCTCCAAAGTACTGAAGAGCAATGGTGTCACTCTGGAGACTAAGGTGCATCTGATACAGGCCATGGTCTTTGTAATTGCTTGTTATGCATCAGAGAGTTGGACAATGACTAAGGAGGATAGAAGGAGAATTGATGCCTTTGAGCTGTGGTGCTGGAGAAGAGTATTGAGGGTACCATGGACTGCTAGGAAAAGAAACAGATTTATCCTGGAAAGGGTTAAACCGGGCGGCTCATTGGAGACAAGGATTCTGAGACTCCGTCTAACATACTTTGGACATGTTGTAAAGAGGGACCGGTCCTTGGAGAGGGGCATTATGCTTGGGAGGGAGGAGGGACAACACAGGAGGGGAAGGACCTCTATGAAGTGGATTGAGTCAGTGACTTGGGTAATCGGGATGGCAGTGTCGGAGACAGTGCAATTGGCACAGGACAGAGCAGAGTTTAGGGTTGTTGTATATAGGGTCACTATGAGTCACAAGCAACTTGACGGCACATAACAACAACAATTGGAACATAGTCTCTGGCAGTAGGAAAATATACAACTGAAATGGTCTGTTCTGGGGCAGTTTGCTGCTGACCTAGCACGGTGGTAGAAGCGCTGCATTGCCCGGGTATGGCATACTTGATATGGGTGGAGGGTGGCTGGCTTGGAGCAGCCACTCCCTGAGTGTAGGTTGATGCTGGGGGGCCCCTGGCCGATAGAAGCACCATCTGGAGCAAAGGATACACAAGTTCTCTGTGTTGAGGACTCTCATGCCTGCCCTGAGGGGACACATGTATGGGAGACAGAAAGGGCTCCAGTGTGGTGGCCAGCCAGCCTGTTATGTGACATGGAAGGAAATGCAGGCGCAGCTGTGAGGCTCTGCCCTTCTCCACCTGAGAGATCTCTCTGGCCTACGTACACAGACTGGCGGTGTTTCCTGGGCTGTGGCTGGCCATTCTCTGAGCAACGTTTCTAGGGCAGGAAAAAAAACTGTCTAGAGCTGGGACTATATCTCTATATCAAAAGGCATAGGGATGAAGACTTAATGTTAAATCCACTGGACAGAATTCAAAAGAAAAAAGGAAAAAGGATGGCAGGGGGGGTCATCACAGGATCACATAATTTGATGGGTAACATATGCAGAACAGATCATTCAGGAGGCTGGACTTTATGAGGAGGAGTGTGGTATCAGAATTGGAGGAAGACTCATCAATAATCTACTTTGTGCACATGATATAATCTTGCCTGCTAAAACTGAAGAGGACCTGAAGAGCTTGCTGCAGGAAGTCAGGGACTACGGTCTTAAATATGGACTGAAGTGTAACATCAAGAAGACAGAGATTCTCACCATTGGGCCAATTAGCAGCACCATGATGGATGGAGAAGAGATTGAGATTGTTAACAATCTCAGCTTGCTCAACTCCACAGTCAACATTCAGCAGTCAGGAAATCAAAAGATGAATTGTATTGGAGAAGTCTGCTGTTAGAGACCTCCACAGAGTGCTGAGGAGCAATCATGTCAGTCTGGAGACTAAGGTGTGCCTGACCCAGGCCATGGTCTTTACAATTACTTGCTATGCATCAGAGAGCTGGACAAAGATTAAGGATGACAGAAGAAGAATTGATGCCTTTGCATTGTAGTGCTGGAGGAGAGTAGTGAACATACCATAAACAACTAGGAGAACAGTCTGTCTAGAGAGGGTGAAAACAGGTTTCTCCTTGGAGGCTAGCATTTTGAAGCTCCGTCTCACATATTTGGGAATGTGGACAGGAGGAACCAGTCCTTGGAGAGGAACATCATGCTTGGTAGGGTGGAGGAACAGCATAGGAGAGAAGACACCAGATGAAATTAAATGGATTGTCCCAGTAACTGAGGCAATAGGATTAGGTGTGTTGGAGCCAGTGAAACTGGTTCAGGAGAGGGCAGGGTTCAGAGTCACTGTACATAGAATCTCTACAAATCACAGGCGATTCTACAGCACATAACATCAAGAAACAAATGTTGGAGAGGGTACGGAGAGATTAGATCTCTCATATATTGTAGGTGAAATTGTAAAAAGAGAAAACCACTCTGAAAAGTAGTTTGATGTTTTCTCAAAAAGCTGACCATAGTTATAAGAATCAGCTATACTCCTGCTAGGGATATACCCCAAGGAAAACTGAAAATGGAAATATGCACATGGAATGTTCATAGCAGCATTGTTCACAATAGTTAGGACATGGAACACCCTAAATACCCATCAAGAAAAGACTAGATTGAGAAACTATGGTACACTTGCACAATAGAATACTATGCAGCACTCAGTAACAATGATTTTGAAAAATAAAATATAACATGGAAGAGGCTAGAGAGCATTCTGCTGAGTGAAATAATTAGAGTACTTAAGAATAGATAAAGCAAGTAATAAAAGTTGGAAAAAATGTGGAGAGATAGAAACTCTCACATGCTGTTGGTGGGATTGTAAAATGGTACAACTCTTAAAGGTAGTTTGGTATATCCTCAGAAAGCTGAACATAGAAATTCCAAAAGACCCAGCTATTCCACTGCTTGGAAAATGAGAACCGAGGCACAAACAGAGATTTGTACACCAATGTTAATAGCAGCGTTATTCACCATCAAAGGAACATGGGAATAGCCCAAATGTCCAACCACAATAAAATGGATTGAGAAATTATGGTACATTTACACAATGGAATCTTACGCAGCATGTAGGAGCAATGATTTTGTAAAATACTACCTAACTTGGGAGGAACTGGAGAGCATTATGCTAGTGAACTAATGCAGTCCTATAAGGACAAATAGTATATAAGACCATTAGTGTAGAAATAGATAATTAGTAAAATGTGTACAAGGATCTAAGGGGGGGTGATAGTCAAGGAGTGAAGATGGGCAGGGTGTGGGTGGATAATCTTAGGGTCACAAAATTAGAGGTGTGGAGAGAGGGGTGGGTAAAGGAAATAGGAAACATTCAGTATCAAAACAGTGTACATGAACTTTGTAAGTAAACCAGTCTTAAAAAAAAATAGACAATGTATAGGTCTATTGTTGTAAAAACAGAAAAATTAGTGATATGTGTATGGATAGACAAATGGTTTTTGGCTGATGGTCATGAAGAGTAACGAGTACTTAGAACTGCACTAATACAAGTAAATCCACGATCTAAAAAGGTACATTTCTCTACCAGAGCTATGTCACACCATCCTTGGTCCCTCTGCTGGAAAAGCAGGATCAAGTCTCAAAAAATGCCCTTTAAATTATATCCTCTAGTATTATAGAGGGAGCTCTGGTGGCCTGGTGGCAAGAAGCTGTACTGCAGTCCTGAATGCATGCAGTTCAACTCCGCCAGCTGCTCCGTGACAGAAGGACGGACAATCTCCTCCCTTGTGATAAACTGCCTCTGAAATCCCTCTGGAGGGTCAGCTATGGGTTGGTTCTGACTTGATGGTACACAGCAACAATAGTATTAGAGATGTAGGAACATACTGTTTCATACCGTTGTGAATGCAAAATATCTTGTACCTGTTTTGTGACATGTACTATAATGATGACCACGCTACAGGAAAGCTGTGTTTTAAAGGATATTATTGCGAATGCTTCCTTTCTAAATAATTTAGAAGCATTAAAAAATGGTGACATGTACCACAAGAGTAACATAACATGGTTGTTTTATGAGGATTTGTTTTGTATACTTTCCCCCCCCCCAAAAAAAAGTATACTGGATGTCTTTATTATTTTTGTCCTGTTGACTATAGAACCTGGAAAAGCTATTACTGCTATTGATGTAAAATTAATTCCAAGTTTTTTTTAATATAAGTATACATGTAAACACACATATATGCATAATTTCAATTTCTGGAAACTTTAGGTGGCCTGTCAACTTTTGGAAAACTATCCCAATTATACTGTGTTGAGTTGGCATTGTACAGAAATTAACAGCCATATTGTTGTAGAAATGTTAAACTTATTTTTTCCTTCACTTGTACATGGGTAACAAACTGTATTAAAAATGTAAGGTTGTAAAAAAAAAAACCTAAACAAAACAACTCATTGCCATCAAGTTAGAATCAAACACATAGCTGGTGCACCTGCGGATTTTCAGTGGCTATAAATTGCATGGGAGGGGACTGTTCATTTTTTTCCATCAGAGCCACTGGTGGAATCGAACCTCCTGAGAGGTGCCACCTTTGAGTCAGCAGCAACAGAGAGGAGATTATCTATAGCATAGGGCATATATGGGGGCGGGGAGCTGGAGAGGGAAAGGGAAAGGAGTGGATCATTGAGCGCTGCATCTGAACAGATGAGGGGTGGAGTGACTGAAAGGAATACACGATGAGGGATTATATGTAGGACAACAATCTGGAACAAGGGATGCATCTTAAGGTGGAGTGAATGGGGGGATAAAATGTGCAACAATGAAAACACAACGAATTTTTTAAAGGTTGTTGTTGTTATGTGCCGTCGACTCATAGCGACCCTATGTACAACAGCCCTAAACCCTGCTCTATCCTGTGCCAGTCGCACTGCCTTTGACACACCTATCCCGATTACCCCAGTCACTGAATCAATCCACCTCATAGAGGGCCTTTCCCACCTGCACCGTCCCTCCACCCTCCCAAGCATGATGTCCCTCTCCAAGGTCCTGTCCCTCCTGGCAACATGTCCAAAGTATGTCAGATGAAGCACCAGGTGTAAACCATATATAAATATCACAAATTCACATGCAATGTTGGTGAGTACGGTCAAGCTGGAATGACCCAGAGCTGACCTTGTGGTGAGTTTTCAGAGACAGTCAACCGCAGGGGAGAAGACTGCTTGTTCTTCCCCCGCATTGCAGCTGGTGGCCTCAAACTGTGTGCCTTTGGGATTGGCAAGAAGCTGTGCTGCAATCCTGAAGGCACACGGTTTGAATCCCACCGCGGCTCCATGGGTGAAGGATGGGTAATATCCTCTGGTGTGATTAACTGCCTCTGAAAATCTGCCGGAGGAGGGTCAATTATGGGTTGGTTCTGACTCGACTGTATACAACAAAAACGTATCTAATGTATATATCCTAATATAAGTGCATGTACGTACACACACACACACACACACACGCGCGCGCGCGCGCATTTTTCTTTTCAAGGAGAAGAGTAATTTGGGGGTGGGGGGTGTGCAGGGAGAAAAGTGCAACAGTGAATGACCGGAAACCCTAGGTCTCTGTAAAATTTCATTAAAATGAATAAAAAAACCCACAAAAAACTTACCTCACTGCTGTAAAGTCAGAGCCAACTCATAGCTGGGTTTCTGAGGCTATAAATCACACAGGAGGAGCCTGCTCGTTCTTCTCCCTTTTTACCTGGCCACCTATAGATGAGCAGTGCCTCTTACTATGGACCACGTCACCAGGGCTCCCTTTTCCTCTCACGTATTCTGGGCGTGTTGCTAGGAGATGCTGTTCACTGGAGATGAACATCAAGCTTGGGAAGGTGGAGGGATGGCAAAAGAGGGGAAGACCCTCGACCAGGTGGATTGACACAGTAACTGTGGCAGTGGGCTCACGTATGTCAGAGATGACGAGGACGGCACAGGAGAGGACAGGGTTCAGATTTGTTGTTCAAAGGGTCACTATGAGTTGTACTTGACTCAATGGTACCTAACAACAACAACAACAATGTATTTTGTAAAGATACATAGCATTCAAGAATATCAGTTGAAAGGAAAACCACTTTGCTTTGTAAACTTTCATTTAAATCACAATTAAAAGAATCAAACAAACAAATGTACAGTGGATAGCTCTACGGCTGACACGAGTAGTTTCAGTTCTTCAATTTTTAAATGTAATTCTAACCATTGTCAGAATAAATACACAACAATATTTAATTTTATACAACACCCATTTGAAGGTATTTTTTTTCCAAAAGTTTTATTTTACATTTTTCTTCTTGTTGGTTGTGTTGTTGCGAGACATAGAGTCGCCTGTGACTCATAGTGATACCACCACTCTTCTTAGCAGTCCTTAATCCCAGTGAAGCTTCATCTGGTGGTTCTAGGTAACTATGTTCCTAAAATGTTTCAGGCTACACTTGAGACATGATTTCTTCTTCTCTCTTTAGCCAGGAGAGTGATGAAGTAACTGTTTAGACATCACTCAAGCCCATGTCCTCATAGATTTAGTTTGATCAACAATTTTAAGCTATAATCTGTATTTCCAAGGTCTGTTAATCACATCTACACTTCCATTCAGCTGCTATGTCATGGCAATGGAACCTGGATATCACATGTTACACTCTGAATCTACGCTGACATCTGATGGCTAAAAGATGAAGCTTTCCACCAAATTTTGATAAATGCTAAAACAAAGTAAGAGGGGGAAAAAAAAGAATCAATATCTTTGAAACTGGAAGGCAACTTAAGGATTCCACTTAGTGATATGGCAATTCAAAGACTCATGCAAAGTTGCAAAATGCTCTGAACTCCACTCTCTCAAGTTCAGTAATCCAATAAAAAAATTAGATGACACCAAATTACAGTAACATTAAAAATTCTATGATCGTTAACCTTTCTTAACCACAGATCATTTTAACCTAGTCTGTGGTGACGAGGCTCTTGAATTTGGAACTAAATTTATCTCTCAGCTCTCACAAATATTCAAACTAATTATTTCAGAATGAAATGCAGAATGACTCTTTAATTAGTGTTGGGTCTCCTGGCAATTAAAGATTCTCTTGCTTCCCTCTGCAATTAAGATGGTAAGGCATTGATTAAGGTCCCACGATTCTTCCTTTTCTTTCTCACAACCATCCTGGGATGACACTGAGGCAAGATTGAGGCGGCAAGCCACACGCTGCACACTCGGTAGCAGGATAAACACACACTCTCCTGGCCTAGGAACTTTTCATTTTGTTCATATTACCTATCAATCATGAGTGCAATCTGAGCTCCATGGCAAAGAGTTCAATTCTTCATTTTTACAGAATTCATTACAAACAACTGATCCTGCAGAAACGCAGCCTGTAGAGATAATTTTAATTAATAAATAATTTTGAGCCCATTTATTTATGACTGAATTAAGACAGTCAGGGCATTAACTAGCTGAGAGCAGAAGCTGCTGTTAGATATTTACCCTGGAGCTGAGGACAAGCCCTAGGACAGAGGGTTTTGGCTCCACAGGCCCTCCCACTCCCCCAGTTTAGGATTCTGTCCTGCTGGTTGCCTGGTGACAAAGTGGAAGGTGTCTACATGAGGAAGGTGGAAGGCCAAGCAGAGTCCTCCTCATCCTGATGGTGTCAAAGGCCCCAGGAGGTCCGTTAAAGGCTGCCACGATGGGCAGGACACTGTGTTGACAGTGAGCTGAGAACTGTGATCATGGGAATTACTTATATTAATTATTAGGTTAGATTAGGTTAAGTATGTTGTTGTTATTGTTATGTGCCCTTGAGTCGCTAGTGACTCATAGCGACCCTATGTAAAAGAGCCTTAAACCCTGCTCTGTCCTGTGCCAACTTTATTGTCTCTGACACACCTACCGCTATTACCCCAGTCACTGAATCAATTCATCTCATCGTGGGTCTTTCTCTCCTGGGTTGTCCCTCCATGTCATGCTTGGAAGGGTAGAGGGACAGTGCAGGAGAAGATGAGATGGACTGATACAGTAACTAGGGCAAAGGGGGTTGGTGTGTTGGTATTAGTGAGACTGGCTCAGGACAGGGCAGGATTCAGAACTACTGAATTGCTATGGGTCGCAGGTGACTTGACAGAATGTAACAATGACAACAAGTCAATATTTGTGCTGAAACCCCACTTCTATAGAGTCTGACTTATGGTAATTCTTCCGGCCTAGTGGTAAGAAGCTGCACTGCAATCGTGAAGGCACACAGTCTGAATCCACCAGCTTCCGTGGGAGGACGGGCAATGTCCTCCTGTGAAATTAACTGCCTCTGAAAACCTGCCAGAGCGTCAGCTATGCATTGGTTCTGAAGTGACAGAACTCAGCATCAACAATAATAGGAACATAATAGGAACATAATGTCTCACTTTTCTCCTGAAGAGGCTGGTGGGTTTGAACTGCCAATCTCTTATCAGCAAGCCAACAATTAGCACACTATTTCTCCATCATTGCTTGTATTTGTGCTGTTGTTGCTATGCTGTTAGTGCTGCTAAATCGATTTTGACTCACAGAAAGCACAGGTCCCATAGACTAAAGCTTGTCCTGCCCTGCCCCATCCTCGTTTGAGCCCCCTGTGCAGTCACTTGTCAAACTCTCTCAAGGAGGGTCTTTTTCTCCTTTGGTGCGTCTGATACAGGCCATGGTCTTTGCAATCACCTGTTATGCATCAGAGAGTTGGACAATGACCAAGGAGGATAGAAGGAGAATTGATGCCTTTGAGCTGTGGTGCTGGAGAGGAGTATTGAGAATACCATGGACTGCTAGGAAAACAAACAGATTTGTCCTGGAAAGGGTTAAACCAGGTGGCTCCTTGGAGGTGCAGATTCTGAGGCTCCGTCTAACATACTTTGGACATGTAGTGAGGAGAGACTGGTCCTTGGAGAGGGACATCATGCTTGGGAGGGTGGAGGGACAGCGCAGGAGAGGAAGGCCCTCTATGAGGTGGATTGATTCAGTGATTGGGATAACTGGGATGGAAGTGTCGGAGACAGTGCAATTGGCACAGGACAGAGCGGAGTTTAGGGCTGTTGTACATAGGGTCGCTATGAGTCGCAAGGGACTCGACAGCACATAACAACAACAACAACACCTTTTAAAATATCTGTGCTGTCAGGATACAGAAATTGATGAAACTGCTGAAGTTGGGTGCTTGTGTTGGGTAAAGACAAGGTTAAAACTGGAAGACCAGGTGAGGGCAGATTTCTGAAGACTTTGAATGACAAGTTACAAGAACTGGAGTCTGAATCCAGAGGCAATGGTAATGATGATGCTTGACAGGCCTTTGGGTTAGAATAAACTTTCCTATTGACTGTTGTTATTATGTAAGAACAAGAACAGACCATAGGAAGTTTCGCTGCCAACCCAAAGATCATGCCTCTCTGCTGGTTCTAATCCACCAGCAGTCCTGTTGGAGGCAGATGGGCAGTCTCCTCCCATGTGATCCGCAGCCCCAGAAAACCCTATGGAGGGTGAGCTGTGAGCTCTCACTTGACAGCAGTGAGGTTTCTTGATCTTCCCATCACGGCTTCCTGATAACCCTGATTTTCTTCCCTTTGGACCTCTGTCCACTCTTTCCTGTAATGGTTAAAGCTGTATGTCAGCTTAGTTACCCATGATTCTTTAGTTTGGTCATTAAGACGGTGCCGTTCTCTTGATGAGACCTGCTTTAATACAATGATTCCCTTGATGAGATCTGCCATAAGAATTGCTTGCAGGACTGACACCCAAAGGCTGATGGCTTTGCTGGTTGACATGCAGGTGCTGGAAGCAATGAGATGTCAACACAAAAGACACGAGGGAGAAAACAAACCACTCAAGAGGACGACACAGACAACTCTTCTTTCCTGACTAGGAACATTGTCCTCATTTCACTGATAACGGAAGTCATCCAGAACCTTCCACAAGCGGAGTTACTACCACAACTAACTAAATGTCAATGGTGCCCAACTCCTCTTCATCTCTAGGGTACATTTTTATTATGTATTTTCTATGTATGTATTGAAAATATATTAAGTTTGCACGTCATGTTCTCAACCCCAAACACACTGATAATAAAGTAATTATGAGGAAAAAAAGAAATTTTACTTAGGTAAAAAAGGATGAAAGTCACGCAAGTGTTGAGGCCTTTCGTTCACAGGGGCGCTATGAGTCACCTCTGACTTGACGGCCCTCAATAACAACATAAACTAGCGTATGGTAGAGTCACTCGAATGGAACCTTGTACTTAAGTTACGGCCTGTTGTTGTTACATGCCATTGAGTTGAGTAAGACACACAGCGACCCCTATGAACAACAGATCAGAACCCTGTCCTATCCTGTGCCCCCACTCACACGTCCTGACACACGACAGCCCATTGCTGTAGTCACCGTCTCAATCCACCTGGTCGATGAGCTTCCTCTCCTTTGCTGATCTTCTACCTTTCTGAGCTTCATGTCCCTCTCCAAGGAAGAGCCCCTCCTAGAAACATACCCAAAAATGTGAGGCAGAGCCTCATCATCTTCTCCAACGTGCACTCTGGTTGCATCCTCTCCAAGACATATTTCTTTGTTCCTTGTGGCAGTTTATGGTATATTCAGCACTCTTCTCCAACTCCACAAATGAAAGGCATCAATTCTTCTTCTGTCATTCTTATTCACTCTCCAGCTCTCAGATGCATTGCAAGTAACTGGAACGACTATGGTCTGAATCAGATGTATCTTTAGACCTCAAACTAACACTACCACTCCTCAATCTGGAGAAGTTCCTAACTGCAGGCTTTCTTAGTGTAATACGTTTTCTGATCTCCTGACTGCTGGTACCAAGGGTGTTAATTGTGGATCCAAGTAAGACAAAGTGGTTGACAGTTTCAGTTTTTTCTCCATCTATCTCAATAACCCCTATTGGTAAGAATCTTTGTTTTCTTGACAATGAGATGCACTCGATATTAAAGGCTATATTCTTGGATGAATGCTTCATTGGCAATATACTTAAGAAGTTTCTTTTTCACTATACTTATCATCAGGGTCATATGAACTTCTGATAGGTTCTGGTCAGGATGCTATCACATATTTGTGAAAATAAATTTACTTTTTCTCCTCTCTTTCAGGAGCAGATTTTGTTTTCACACCATTTGTTTTCTTGGTTCTTCTATAGCTGGCCTTACTTTTTTTGTTGAGAAAACAATCTCTGAATTAGGAACATAATCTCATTTAATAAAGCATGTAGCAATGATTTTTAGTTCTAAGTTAATACTGTTTCTTAGCCACTAGGCTATGCTCAAGGACAGTTCTTTGCTCAAGAATATTTCTTTCTTCCAGCTATACAAAAAAAGCAATCTTGGAAAGTCAAATGCTGCAAGTATATCTAACTATTTGAAATCTAGCTGGTAATTCACCCCACAGATTTATCTAAGTGTTTGTTATATGATATGCTCCAAAAGAAGAAATGGATTTTTCTTTTTGGTTAAATATATGTCACACAGAAATGCCCAAGGTGGCTTTAAAATGATCAAATCCTCATTATGCTTATTGGATCCTAATTTAAAAAGAAAAGATCTATCATCTATCTATCTATCTATCTATCTATCTATCTATCTATCTATTATCTATCTCTATATCTATTTTTAATGTGTTATCAATTAATCTGTTAACCAACATATAGTCATGGATTGATCATTTGATCAGAAACATCAAGTTGTAGATAAAACTTATTATACTTTCTGTTTCAAAACAGGAAGATTTGTTATTATTTCAATAGTGGAGAACAAAACATCATTTCTTTTAGATAGTTTCACGTGTAGTGGGGCAACTCCCTATGGACTCCACCCTCAGAGTTTCCCCATTTTAACTAGTTTTACATTTACATGATGACTCCATCCCCTTCAATTTGTGTTTGTGCTGTTCTTAGGTGCTGCCCTGCCACTGCTGACCCGCAGAGGCCTGTGGATGACAGTGTCATTCTCACAATCCTTGTGGGGTCAGCTCACTGCTCCAGCCACTGTGTCCACAGATCTTGCTCAGGACCTCCCACTTTTTTGTTGACCCTGCAGAACGTCTCATGGTTCAACTTAGAAACGTCATTCTCTCTCCCTTGTACGCTATTTAAAATTCTAAGCCTCACGTCACCATTTTCATCACCATTATTCATATTAACATCTATCCTTAATTAAACATGGAAGTCTAAGACCCTCACAGCATAGCTGAGAACACAGAGATATAAATGATACTGATAAATATTTCTTTAAGGACAAGATAAATGTTAGACATAAGTGACAAATGAACAGAGAATCCACGTTAAAATAGTACACACGAAAGAGAGTTCTGCTACCTGAATCATGTTAACAGACAATTATGATAACAGATCTTATGATAAAAGTCTACAAAGGACTTCAAATTCTAGTTCTGAGAAATGCTCTAAACATAAAAACTTGTTTCCCCTCCGTTTGTTATTTAATCGACTTAACTTTATCGGTAAGAGGAGTTTACCATATTTGCAAGATAAATTAATCCTTTTAAACCTTGGCTGGCATCTTTTTCAATTATTCATTATTCATCTGTTAATTATTCATTATAGGACGAATTACTGACAGAACACAGTCTAGTCCCAAAGCACACACATATTAATCTGCTACTATTAATCTACAACTCCTGTTATATTACTATTTTAGCATGTGATAGAGCACTTAGAAGGGAAAAATGGCTGTCTTTTATCACCTTTTCTTAAATATAATTAACAAGAGTAAAATCCGTTTATGAAGCACTTTAGACATGGATGAAGATAGCTTGCTGCAGATCAAGCCATGTCTTCCCACATCTCTACACAAAGTGATAGTCAAAGTATTTATCAACAGTATTTACCGTGCTGCTGGCACTGAGAAAATGCAACGGGTCCATACGGTTAAGCAGCTGTCCAACTCCCACGGCCACAGGGATATAGTGCTCTCATAGCGACACTGAGAACTTTTCATTCTGGTAGATGCTATTTGTTCCTTTCAATATTGGTGTTAAAATATTTTTTGTTGAATTATTACTAAGGAGAAGAGCTCTGATGGTGACATGCTTAATGAAGAGGGCTGATAAAGGAAACTATCAGCCACTCTCTAGGAGAACGATGAGGGGTCGTTTACCATATTCACTGACAGTCTGTCTCAGGAACCAGTTGGAAAGTTGCTAGTCACTATGAGTCAAGCTCGACTTGATAGCAGTGGGGGTATTTTTTGTTGTTGTTGTTTATTATTAATGAGCATAATATCTATAAGCTAAAACCTTTAAACTCATTCTTGTTGTTGGAACCAACTTCCAGATGATCCTCCAGCAGGTTTCTGAGACTGTAAATTGCAGGAAAGGAGACTGGTCATCTTTTTCGCTTAAAACTGCTGTGGATTTGAACTGTCAGAGAAGGGAAGTCTCTGGGCTAGTAGCATAAATTCCTAAGGACCAATTACTGGAACTCCCCTAGGCTATCAGGGAGCTGACAATGACTAAGGATGATAGAAAGAATCAATGCTTTTGAGTTATGGTGCTGAAGAATATAGAATATATCATGGACTCCTAAGAGAACAAACAGGTCCATCCTAGAGAGGTTTAAACCAGGCTGCTCCTCGGAGTCAAGGATTCTTTTTTTTTGTTTTTATTTTATTATTTTTGTGTGCGTGTACCGTCAAATCAGATCTGACTGGTACAGGAGGAGATTGTCCCTCCTTATCCGGCAGAGCATCTGGTGGATTCGAACCGTTCGCCTCTGGGATTGTAGTTGCAGCTCCTTGCCACTAGGCCACCAGAGCTCCCCCCACCCCAGAGTCAAGGATTCTGAAGCTCCGTCTGACATACTTTGGACATGTTGCAAGGAGGGACCAGTCCTTAAAGAGGGACGTCATTCTTGGAAGGGTGGAGAGACAGCATAGCGAGGAAGACCCTCTATTAGGTGGATTGACTTAGTGACTGGGGTGATTGGGGTGGGAGTGTCAGAGTCAGTGAAACTGACTCAGGACAGAGCAGGGTTCAGAGACATTGTAAGGAGGGTTGCTATGAGTCAGAGTTTACTCAAAGGCACATAACAACGCCAACAAGAGCATATTTTACCTGCATGAAACCACACACTCATGCAGAACAGTAGTATCAAAGACCGTTTTTTAGTTCTCCAATTCCTCTTTGTTCACAGTCTCCGGGGTGTCTGGAGATGCCTGTTTATCCCTTTCAGCAGCAGTAAAATCTCTGATGTAACTGGGCCTGAGGAAGCACCACTGGTCTCAATCCAAGCTAAGTTCGTGAGTTTTCCTAATTAGACTGAGAGACTATTTTTTTTAATATCCTTAGATTCTTCTAGATCCATTCTTGTGGGTATGTCAAATCCAGGGTCATTCTGGGGTCTCAGTTTACCCAAAGGGCTGTGAATTCTCCTTCCTCTAGAGAAGTGATGAAAGAGTAGATCAATCAAGGCTTGGCAGGTTTCTGCACTGGCCGACTTGACTTCGAGCATTTCAAGCTAACAAGCCACAGAGGTTAAGAATGGGATATTTTGTTTGCCATGTGCCCTGAGACAGAAAGAGGGACACAGTGGCTATTAACCACGGTGCTAACTGTGGCTACAATGAGTTGATTCAGTGTTATTAAGACACAGATTCCCACTTTTTCTTGTACCATTCATCCGAAGAATTAAAGTAAAAAATAAAACAACAGAGAAATAGCTGTAGATCCTGGAACATACTGTGTTCTTTTATGTTTAATAAAAGAACCTCTCCATTCCCAGACACACAACAGGCAGCTGTACCGAGCAGTCTTCATGAGATCACAACCCTGCAAGACTCATGCTGTGTGAGGTGACTCCAATTTGTCCTCCTCCCCACTGCCCACCTATTGTGTTGCCCCTTCAAAGTTAGGTATCTTCTGAGAATTTTTTTCTGACTCTAGAGAAAGGATTGATGTTGTCAGTGATTTTTAATTTGCTTGGATCAACAATGAATATGCTTGGTTCTAGCATTCAGGAAATCAGGAGCCATAATGCAATGGGTAAGTCTGCTGTCAGAGACCTCTCTGAAATGCTGAAGAGCAATGATACCAGTTTGAAGACTAAGGCGTGCCTGGTCTTCTCTATCACTGCTATGCATCAGAGAGCTGGCCAATAAAAGTAAACAAGGATGAAGGGAGAAAAGTTGACATCTTTGAAGCAGTTTCTGGAGAAGAGAGCTGAATATTTCAGACTGCCAAAAGAACAATTATATCTTGGGAAAAGTGCAGCCAGAGTGCTCCTTAGAGGCAAAGATAGCAAAGCTTCATCTTTTATCCTTTGGACACGTAGCTAGGTGAGGCTCTTTGGGAAAGAACATTATGCTTGAAAAGATGGAGGGTCAGTGAAGGAGAGGAAGACTCCAAATGAGGTGAATTCACAAAGTGACTTCAGCAATGACAGCAATGGGCTCAAGTGTGTCAGAGATGACGAGGATGGCACAGGATAGGACAGGGTTCAGGGTGGTTGTTCACAGGGTTACTATGAGTTGGACTATACTAGACGACACCTAACAACAACAGACAGCCAAACTCAGGTGCAACTTCTACCAGATTCTCATTCCTCATTTAGAACAAGCATCTTCCTGTACTATAATTATCTGCTTTCTAATTTGTTCTTCTTACATGCTTTTGTCTGCCAATTCCTTTCGATAGCAATCACTTGCTGTGCATCAGAGAGGTGGACAATGACTAGGGAGGATAGGAGGAGAATTGATGCTTTTGAGCTGTGGTGCTGGAGAAGAGTATTGAATGTACCATGGACTGCTAGGAAAATGAACAGGTTCATCCTGGAGAGGATTAAACAAGGCTGCTCCTTGGAGGCAAGGATTCTGAGGCTTCGTCTAACATATTTTGGACATGTTGCAAGGAGGGACCCATCCTTGGACATGGACATCATGCTTGGGAGGGTGGAGGTACTGCGCAGGAGTGGAAGACCATTTATAAGGTAGATTGATTCAGTGACTGGTGTAATCAGGGTGGGTGTGGTGGAGACAGTGGGATTGGCACAGGATAGGGCAGGGTTTAGGGCTGTTGTACATAGGGTTGCTATGAGTCACAAGCGACTCAATGGCACATAACAACAACAACAACAACAACAACATGCTTTTGAGTTGGAAGTGACTCACAGCTAACTCTCCAGTGGGTTTTCAGAAGCTGTAAATCTCATGGGAGAAGATTGTCCAGCTTCCTCCTACACAACGGCTGGTGAATTCAAACCATGAGCCTTTGGGTTGTCAGTGCAAGTCCTTAACAGCAGGCTACAACTAGCTAGTTCCTCAAGGCTTGTGACAGTATCTTCTTGAAGTTCATTCTGGCTAAGGCAAAGTATTTAACATTTGTCTGTTTGAATAAATGAATGGAGAGCAGACAGAATTATGAAGGAAAGACCTTAAGGAATCAGTATAAATAAGTGACTATATATTTATATAACTATAAATAAAGAAATGACTTTGCCCTATTACATTTTAGAACCCATAACGTATGCATATTTGCAATTGCTTACTATGCATGTGAAGTAAGACAATGAATAAGGAAGAATGAAAAAGAGTGATGGCTTTGAATTGAGGTTTTGGTAAAATGTATTGGATACAACCATGGATTGCCAAACAAACAAATCTGTCATGGACGAAGTGTAAGCAAAGTGTTCCTCAGAGCAAGGATGATGAGGCTTCCTTTCATGCAGTCTGGAAGGTTGTCAGGAGGGAAAAGTCCTTGGAAAAAGCCATCACACTGGGTAAAGCAGAGGGTCAGGGAAAGAGAGGAAGAAGCTCCGAGACAGCCTGACACAGTGACACAGCAATGGGTGTACACGCGCCGGAGGCTGTGGACATCGCACAGGATGATCAGGCAGGGAGTCTTCCATTGGCCTTGGGGTAGCTAGAAGTTGGCGCCAACCTGATGATCCTGAACAATGACACAACAACAAGAACAAATCTTGCATTTTGGGAGAAGAAAAGTCCATGGAAGTCCACTCTACTGGCTCTCCTTCACAAATGACAGCAGTGTTACATGGCAATGAAACAGCAATTCAGGAGAAGACGTTTTCAGGCGCATACTCACCCGCTATGTTTCATGTGTGCTGGTTTATCCATCCGCACAGCTAGCTTGATTTTTAAGTCAGAGTCCTGGCTATTTTTTGGAACGATCATTCGGTGCAACTCGGCTGACTTGGAGCTATTGGAAGTTGGATATAATACTACCTGTAAAGAGTAAAAAAAAAAATTAAATAAATAAAAACTGAGGAACTATTTCAGAGCATGACACAGCACGCCTCTGGGCTCTGACTGAACCCTTTGCTGCAAATTTTCCTGTTTGAAGAGAAGGTGTTAATGTTCCAATGTGTCTAATACATCATTTGACTCCCTCCCACTACAGCAGATGGGTTTTCAATGCAGACTCATTTATTTTTTGACAAATATGTGTTTTCATATTATCACATAATGAGTTTTCTTCCTGTGTCACTTTGTAATGAATTAATAGCACAACAACTGACAGTTGAGTTGACAGTTGAAAAATACTTAATGGACACCTACGATTTAAGGACTACTCTAAAAATCCTCAGGCAAAAAAAGTTCAGAAAGAAATAGTCATTGAAATTACAGATAAAATGCTTTTTAAAAATCCCATTATTTGAAACAGCACCACTATGCTTCACGCTTCAATAGTTTCATTGCAAAATAATATTAATGGAAATCAAATCAATCAGAGAGGAAGACGACTGCTCACCTTTTCTCCTCCAGATCAATACTAAAGAAGGATATTTTCTCCCTGGCTATATTCACAACTATACTGATTAAATAAAAATAAAGGAAACCAAATAATTATTTTAATATAATTGCCAAGTTACCAGTGATTCCTTCATCGCCCTTGTCATGAGGTACCATTCAGCTGACTATGACTCCTACCGACCCTATGATCAGAAGCTTGCCCTATCCTGCGCCACTCTCCATTATGCTCAAGTCCACTGTTGCAGCCACTGTGTTAAATCTCCTTGAGGTCTTCTTCTCTTTCAATGATCATCCTCTTTTCACAAGGGTACAGCTCCAGAAAATCATCATAGGAAAGAAAGTCTACTTCTTGGATGAGTTGAACTCACTTGGCATTTCATAAGCTGAAGGAACTAAAGAACAAATTCAACCCTCGAGTTGCAATACTTAAGGATACTAAGGGTAGAATACTGAATGATCCAGGAAGCATTAAAAAAAAAAAAGGAAGGAGTATACAGAGTCATTGTACCAAAAAGAATTGGCTGACACAGAAGAATTTTGAGAAACAACGTATGATCAAGAGGTAATGGTGATGAAGAGGAAGTGCAGGCTGCTCTCAAGGACTTGGCAAAAAAAACACTGCCCCAGGAATAGAGGGACTACTAACTGACATATTTCTATAAATAGATGCTGCCCTGGACATGCTCACCAGGTTATGCCAAAAAATCTGAAGGACAACTACTTGGCCAACTGACTGGAAGAGATCCTTATTCATTCCTATTCCAAAAAGAGATGACCTGACAGAGTGTGGAAATTATGAAACAATATCACTAATATTACATACAAGCAAAATCCTGCTGAAGACTATCCAAAAATGACTGAACAGTACAATGACAGAGAAGTACCAAAAATAGTAGCTGGGCTTGGAGGAGATCATGGTACTAGAGATATTATCACCAATGTCAGATGGATCTTGGCAGAAAGCAAAGAGTACAAGAGGAATGTCTTTCTGTGTTTTATTGACTATGCAAGGACATTTGATGGTATGGATCAAAACAAGCGGTGGCTAACCTTGAACAGAGTGGGAATCCCAGAACACCTGATTGTGCTTATGCAAAACCTTACACTTGGACCAGGAAGCAGTCTTCAGAACAGAGCAAGAAAACACTGCATGGCTCAAAATTTAGAAAGGTGTACACCAGAGGTATGTCCTATATTCATACCTTTTCAATCTATACGCAGAACAGATCAGGCTGGGCTTTATTGAGGAGGAATGTGGCGTCAGGATTGGAGGAAGATTCAACAACCTACGTTATGCAGCTGATACAACTTGCTTGCTAGAACTGAAGAGGACCTGAAGCGTTTACTGCAGAATGTCAAAGACTATAGTCTTCAATATGGATTGAAGCTCAACATCAAAAAGACAAAGGTTCTCACCACTGGGACAACTGGCAGCACCATCATAGAGAAGAGACTGAGGTTGTTAACAATTTCAGCTTGCTCAGCTCCACTATCAACACTCATGGCACCAGCAGTCAGGAAATCAAAAGACAAATTGCATTGGGTAAATTTGCTGTCAGTGACCTCTCTAGAGTACTGAAGAGCAATGGTTTTTGGAGACTAAGTCTGATTCAGGGCACTGTCTTCGCAATTACTTGATATGCATCAGAGAGCCTGTCAATGACTATGGATGACAGTAGGAAAATTGATGCCTTTGAGCTGAAGAATACTGGAGAAGAATACTGAATATACATGGACCACCAAGAGAACATACAGGTCTGTCTTGGAAAGGGTGAAACCACGCTTCTCCTTGGAGACAAGAATTTTGAACTCTATCTCACATACTCTGAGCACATGGCCAGGAGGGACCAGTCCTTAGCGAGGGACAATATGCTTGGAAGGATAGAGGGACAGCACAGGAGAGAAAGACGCCAGATGAGATGGACTGAAACAGTTAACTAGGGCAATGGGGGTAGATGTGTAGCAAAGGACAGAGCAGGGTCCAGACCATGATTTATAGGGTCACTATGAGTTGCAGGTAACTCAATGGCACATAACAACAACAATATATAATGATGCTCCTTCTTCTTTTCAATCTATGATGGAACCACTTAGAGCCTTAATTGATATCTAAAAATGGCTTGCAATAAAGGATGAAACAAAGATATAAAGTGCAGTTTACTTAGCACTTAACAAAAGGAGCCTTGGTGGCATAGTGTGTTATGTATTTGGCTATTAACCAAGAAGTCAACAGTTTGAATCCATCAACCAACCAGTCCACAGGACACAGATGGACAGTCTGTTTGTACAGATCAGTAACATCAGGAACCCAAAGGAAAGTGCTCATGAACTGGAACTGATTTGAAGGCAAGTGTGTTTAGTTTTGTGGTTATCAGAACTATGTTATTCTCTGTTAAATCAACACAAAAGGTAAGTAAACCTAAAGTTTAAGTGCTAATGGAAGAAGGAGAAATATGTTGAGGTGTCTAAAATAGTCTTAATGTTTACTTGGCAACAAAATTTCACATTTGGTATCTCTCCCCCATTCCTCCTGTACCCCCTTCCCCTCTAGGAAGGAGCACACAGACATGGAGGCTTCTCAAATTCTTTTCAGCTTGCTTCCAGTCTACCTTCAAAGCTGCATCCGGCATATAAAGGCACATTCAAGAACAAATCCAGTGGCATCTGTGATGTTTAAAAAAGACTTTATCAGCCTCCTCTGGAGTTAGTTCTCACTGATTGCCAAAATAGCTACAGAATATTCGACATAGTACTTTCCTTTAAAAAAAAATTACTGCTTTGAATACAACCATTCATATACATTGTGTTTCATTTATGTCCACTGTGTTTTCGACAATCATTCATATACCATGTCTTATATAATTAATTTCTGTTTATCTATGCTTTTGTGCTCATATGAAACCTACAGCTAGACCAAGAAGTTGTTGTCTTAACAGAGCAAGGAAACATGCATGGTTTAAAATCAGGAAAACATTATTTTTTTTAAAAAAAAATATTGATTTTGATACAGAAATAAAGGACATAGGAATATATTCTTTTTCATACCTTTTCAATCTACCTGTTGAACAGATCTTTGAGAGGTCAGACGTTATGAAAAAGAATGTGGCATCAGGATTGGAAGAAGACTCATAAACAACCTGAGCTATTGAGATGACACAACCTTGCTCCTGGAAATTGAGGAGGACTTGAAGTGTTTGCTGCCGATCAAGGACTGCAGTCTTCAATATGGATTACCTCTTATCATCAAGAAAACCTCACCACTGGGCCAACAGGCAGCCTCATAATAGATGGAGAAAATATTGAAGTTGTTGACCATTTCATTTTGTTTGGCTCCACAATCAACACCGTTGGCACCAATAGTCAGAAAAGAAAAAATTGAGTTGCACTGGGAAAAAAGACCTCGCCAGAATGCCCAAGTGCAAAGCTTTCAGACTAAAGAATAAGGTATGCCTGATCCAAGCCATGGTCTTCCCAACTGCCTGTCACCCATCTGAGAGCTGGACAGTGGTTAAGGATGACAGAAGAAGAATCGATGCCTTTGACTTGTGATGCTGTAGAATAGTACTGAACACATATTTGCTTCCCCTTTGTCACTATTGTGAACAATGCTGCTATGACCATATTGCTGTTAAGTGCCGCCGAGTTGAGCATGACGCATAGTGACCCTGTGAACAACAAATGTGGACTCTGTCCTATCCTGTGCCATCCTCATCCCTGACATATCTGAGCCCACTGCTGCAGTGGGGTTGATGCTGCATGAGGTCAATTCATTCCATTGAGGATCTTCCTCTCTCTCAATATTTACCTTACCATGCATGACATCCTTTCCTGAGAAGAGTAACAAGTGAGCAAATATCAGCAGAGCTTGACTGAGCCTGCTGACTTCTGGCAAAGCTGGCTCAGGCCCTATCACATCCACCATCAGTCTGAGTGGACACATCTTCCTTTGTGTCTTAGCTTTGATTTCCTTGGAGCATATTCCTAGAAGTGGAGCTACCGGGTCACATGGGACTTCTGCTATGTTCAGCTTTTTGAGGAAACTCTAAACTGCCTTCCATAGTGGTGGAATCATTTTCAAAGTCCACCAGCATGAGAGTTTAATCTCTCCACATACCCGTCAACATGTATTCTTTGCTGTCCTGTTGCACTTTGCTCCTGGTACTGGAGTGAGATGGTATTTCACTGTTGTTTTGATTTGCAGGTCTCTGATTGCCAGGACTTTAATCATTTTCTCACGTGTTTGTTCTTCATTGAAAGTCCTTCTTTGTGAAGGCATTTCTCCCCCCCCATGTCTTCTGCTCATTTTGTAAATGGATCTGTCTTTTTCTTTGGAGGCCCTGTAGTATTTTATAAACTTTCACTATGAGACCCTTGTCTGGAATGTGGTTGCCAATTTTTTTTCAGTCTGTCTGTAGGCTTCCTTCTCACCCTACTGGAAAACGCTTTTGATGCACACAGGGATTTGGTGTTTAAAAGGCCCATTCACAAATTTTATCTTTTCCTGGTGGTTCATTTTTTGGCTATATTTGCAAACCTACTCATGCCATAGACGACATACTCTTCCACCAAAAAATTTAAGAAAATATGCTGATAATTTTTGGTTCAAGTAATTAAGAAAAACAGGTTGATAATTTTTTGGTTCAAACCAGAAGCTAAAGGAATGTTATATCAACTTAAAAGGTAGTAAAAAAGGGGTAGGTGGAAATCAGGATATGGCTCTCTAGCCTCTGAAGCGATTTGCTTAGTAATTCTAGAAAGTTCTTTCCCCTCGACTCTTTTGTTTTATCATGAGTCACCTGTCAGTTCTGCTGTTGAGCAGACTACAAGTCACAGTAACCTTATGAGCCACAGCCATGAACCTTCCCTGACCCGGAGGCGATCCACGGTCTCCACCTTGCTCAAGCCCATTGTTGCAGTGATTGTGTCAGTTCACCTTGTTGACGGTCTTTCTCTCTTCTGTCAACCCTTCACCTCAGCTGCCATGATGTCTTTGGCCAAGGACTGGGCCCTCCTGACGACATGCCCAAAGCTTGGAAGGGGTAGTTCACTGTCCCTGCCTCTTAGAGAGTCCTCTGGCTGCATTTCCTCTGAGACATACTTGTTTGCTCTTTTGTTAGACCATGGGACATTCAGCTCTCTCCTAACACCACAATTCAAAGACTTCCATTATTCTTAAACATCCCTTTAATGACTGTACAGAAACAGGTACCTGGGTGTTGTTCTAAACTCTCAAAGTGTTTTTACACGAAGAAAATACATAAACGAAAACTTCTGATAATTTTTCACTGTCTTGATGCCAATGCTGGGTTACTAAATGAAGTCTCATCAGAGCTTAGTGCAGGTGATCCACAAATTAAGCAACATTCCAGGATGACAATACCACTCGTTCTGCCACATTGTAGTGTTCTCATGGGGATTTCTAATTGATGTCAGTAGAAAGATTTACTGTTCCACTCTGTTTAAATAAATCAACATTTGAATGCTGACTCCGGTGCACCACAGGACACAAAGATAAAAGAGTATGGCTGGTGAGTAATATATCCGGAGCTTATACCCTCTTCCTGGCAGAATCCTTAGCTCTAGTAACATAAACAACCCCATATCCGGCTAAAGTGAGGGAATTTACTACATGCATGGTGAAACAGGAAAACCATGCAGATGATGAGAAATAAACCAAGGTATTACGAGAATAAGGACACAGTTGCAAACTCGGGACTGAAGGAAAATTAGAAGAGGTGGCAGTTGTCAAGGAATTGAGCACTGTATGGACGCGATTCTGCGTTAACTACTGAAATGCTGTCATTGGTTTAATATATTGGGTGAGCTGAGGCTGTTGCACTGTTAAACAAAAAGTCAGGGGTTCAAAGCTACCAGCTACTCCTGTAAAAATGAGGTCTCTTCCTGTTAAGACCTACAGCCTTGGGAAGTCAATGGTGAGTCACTCTAAGTCAAAATCAAGTAGGTGGCAGTGGGGAGCTGCATTACTAACACAGAGGCGGAAACTCCCTGTCGGTTCCCGTCTCCCAGCGGCTCCTCAGGAGGAAGATGGGAAATCTCCTTTCTGATTTACAGTCTCTGGAAAACTGCTGGAGGGTCAACTATTAAGTTGATTCTAACTCGACGGCAATAAGTACTAGTGTAATAGATTAATGTTGCCGCAAATGACGGCAAATGTGTTTCTAAGCACAGTGGCATCATGTTAATATGGTGATTTATAAATACTGTTATTATAAATACAGTTTTCTTAATTATATTTTTTCCATGATAAGCAGTTCTATTTCAATGAATTTCGTTTATCTTCAGAGAAGTGTGCCTGATTTTGGTGGTCCTAATACTTAAACTATTTTAACAAATACATAAACTTACAAAAGTTCTTCTGTAGTCTAGACTCATACATAAATTAGCTAATAGTGCCATACCAAATAGTTTGTTCCTTACACAGCAAAACATTCCTGTCCTTTGCTATTTATTTCTCTTAACCTTTCTACACACTCTTCTCCTGCTTTTAGTTTATTTTTGGCACTAATACTTTTTAGTGTCTAGTCTGTTTATCTGACACTCAACAAACTCAATGGTTTTCTTATCTTCAATATAAAACCAATGTACCTTCCTCATAATAAAGTGCCAATATCACTTGTCATCGTTGCTAAAATGTAATGATAAGTACAAAATGGTTCTGGAGGCTTTATTTAACATTTTGTCAACTTTAATATATAAGAAAAATACAGCTTAAAAATGCACACATGCATATATAGTATGTTTAGAATAATAAGGGTTTAGAAATATCTTTCTCTTCAAATATATACTGGTTGCCACCTCATGCATGTACGTGTGTAAATCACATTAACTTAACTTCATGAGTTATGAATTTATAATATAAATTTTAAACTCTATTCTAACAGACAACGGAATTACTTTTATGAGCTAGAAAAACTGAATGGAGTAATAATATATTTAGGCCCTGTGGTGAAACAAAAAAAATTTACAAATATTACAAAAAGATCTCTTAGTGTTGGGGAGAAAATATGCATATAGTCATAATTGCACTGCAGGTCAATAGTAAATGAGAGACGTATCTGTTAGGTTGTTGTTTACCGTCAAGTCAGAACTGACAGCTGACTCTTGGGGGTTTTCAGAGGCAGTTAATCTCAAGGGAGGAAACTATCCATCTTTCTCCCATGGAGGAGCTGGTGGATTTGAACCACTTGCTTTTGGGTTGACAGCAGAATTTTTCAGCACTATGCCACCAGCGCTCCTACCTGTTGCAATGCTAGCTCAAATATGGGTACGATCAAGAATTCTTGAGGGAATCAAAACTGTTTTCAAAGAGTAATTCTTGCTTCATTTGGAAGTTCTAAAAGAATACACAGTATCTGTGAAGCAAAGAACTGCCAGGGAAAGATATGGAACTGACTGAACCAAGCTGCTTTAACAGCAGCACCCTTGACAAAAGGTCATGATTCTGCCCACGACACTGCTACTGTTGTCCTAGACTGCATTCATCCCAGACAAGGTGCTCAACTCCTCCTTTGTTCCCAGGACCATTGCTTAGATTTTTTTCCATTCCTTGTCAACCATAGAATTTCTGTCAACACAAATAACACATGTAACAAATAAATGATATAGTATATCTATTTACCATGTCATTCTTTTTATCTCAATTTAAGAGTCAGGAAAAATAAGAGGGACTTGTAACTGAGTCCAGAGTTCAAAGAGGTGGGGGGGGGGGGAATCACACAACAAGCCAAACACAACTCAACAACAACAAACCCATACCCACACCCACATATCAAACCTTGGGAAAAGTGAAGTCAGTCCAGTCAGTCGTTTCACGGTGCTTGCCATGTCAAGGTCCTGAGCTCACTCGAGGGGGCGCTTGACAGGTTTGAAGGAACAGTCTTTATCAATCCTTGCTAAGTGATAAGGCTCCTATCACTTGAATGAGGAAGACAGAAATGGCAGCTGAACTGAAGGGAAGGGTGTTTCAACATCTGCTCAGCAAGATGGAATGACAATTACACCTGGAGAACAGCAGGGACTGAAAGACCATCTCAAGTGGCTTTTAAATGGCAAGACAGGTTACTGGAGATCTTGACGGGAGAAGGCTTGGCTGAGGTCAGGCTTTGATGGCTGAAGGGCTGGGTTCCACATGAAGAAGCAGAAACTTCATTCCCATCTTAATGAACCAGATCAGATAAGCTGGGCACAATCATTTCTGCTTAGAAACGCACAAAGGAAGAAAGGTGAGTGAAGATGGGATCAAGTGAGCTGAAGAAGGTTACAGACACAGAGAGCTTATGCTAAGTGACCAGACTCAAAAGACAAAACCAAGACTAGATTTTAAAAGAAGTATTTTTCAAAGGAATTTGTAAAACTTGTAAGATGCTTTTAAATAAGAAGAAAACGGGATAAGAGCATAAATGGCAAAGAAAAGAATGCTGTGTCATATAATAAATTTTTCATAATCTTGAGTGGAAAATAATCTCCCTCTATCCAGCTGACTGTATCCCAGACAGGAGTCATGTGACTTAATTAGCTATCAGGTGGCCTCATATCCCACAGAGAGGAAGTGGCCTTACAAATGTATCTTTCAGACAGAGTAAGAACAGGCTGAAAAGGCTATTAGCTGGGACCATGTTTTTGATTAAAATTCTTTTCCCCAACAATCAGATGTCCTTGAGACAGGGGAGTTTAAACAAATGTCTGAGGGAACATCTCTTCAGATAAGCAGAGTCTGTCTCAAGGTAAAACCTTGATATTTCTGGGTTCAGCTGCCATTTCTCTGTCTTCCTCACTCAAGTGACAGAAGCCTTATCACTTAGCTAGAGTTATTGATAAAGACTGTTCCTTACAAAGCCTTCAAGCACCCCCTCGAGTGAGCTCAGGACCTTGACATGGCGAAACGACTGACTGGACTGACCTCACTTCTGCAAGTATTTATTTCACACATGTTAATAACTAGCAAAAATTTCTCTCCAAATACAAACTATGTATTTTCAGGGTTAGGAGAGGATCAGAAATCTCCATCCCTCTTTGGTAACAGTTTTCACTGTTTTGGTAAATTTGAGGCTCCTTAGTCTAAAGAATTTCTCCTTTGATTTACTATCACAGTTTCCTCTCTCATTTTACTAATAAAAAACCCCTACTCACTCTCTCCAGCTGAAAGATTAGCAACCGGTCTTCAGTCAACTTTATTGTCCACAGGGTACATCCACTCCCATTTATTTTCAGAGTGGGAAAGAATCTTGGGATTTACAATATGGAACTGATCAAACCCCAACCCTGTACCAAGTGTGTACTCGGCTTGACAGAAAACTATGATACTCATTTCTATACAGTATGTTATTTATAAGGAAGGCCCCATTTTTTTTTTTTTTTGTTTTGAAGAAAGAAAAGGTAATATTTTTTTTAAAGTGCTATCTTAATTATATACTTTCCCTTAGCATTAACTTGTAAAAGACAGAGATAAAGAGCTTTGTTATTTAGGCATACTGAAGAACTAGGGAGAGGACAAGAAGAAAAAAAGGTGTGTAAGGTATTCTTAAATCTGCCTGGCATGGCTACTTAGTAATTAACATCCACAGCAAGAAATTGTGAGAATGCTCGTAACAAAGTAGACTTCCTACAACGATACTGTACAATGAGCAATTTAAGACAGAATCTCTAAGTCATTCTTAATCATGGCTCGAGCAATTTAAGACAGAATCTCTAAGTCATTCTTAATCATGGCTTCCAGGACATCTTACAGTAGATACTGTATAGTAATTATTTGTTGACTAGTTGATTTATTTTACAGAAATAGTTGAATGTAAAAATGGATGCTTAAATAATTTCTTCGGTTTAGGCAGGTCTAAAATTTTCCCTGAAAAGAAG
The DNA here is from genome assembly GCF_000299155.1 of Elephantulus edwardii. Lineage (NCBI taxonomy): Eukaryota > Metazoa > Chordata > Mammalia > Macroscelidea > Macroscelididae > Elephantulus > Elephantulus edwardii. The sequence continues at coordinate 1,091,092 of NW_006400095.1, read as the reverse complement.
GAAAAAACCACAAAACCAACAACTGGGCATCTAACGGCCAACACTGGTAACCAAATAAATGATAGCAGTAAATACTAGAATTTATGTATCATTTGCTTGCCAATCTCTAAAGAACCATGTAATGTTCCATTTTGTAATCTTTCCATTTTGAGACAAGGGGAAGATGAATAAAGGCCTCCCAAAGAAAGACCACAGGCTTATCCTAAGAGCTGTGTACATGATACTTTACATGACAAGAGGGAATTAAGGGAGCAGATGCAATTAAGGTCATCAGACTTCAAGGTATGGAGAACACTGGGGCTTATCTAAGTATGTCCCAATAGAATCACAAGGATCCTTAAAAGTAAAAGGACAAAAGGCAGACGAGTTACTGTTAAGTAGTGTAAGGCCATGGAGACTTAAAAGCAAACCCAGTGCCAAGCAAAGGCTTCCTCTGGGTTTCTTGGTCAGCAGTGCACTAGAGAAAGGACAGGGCCAACCAAGCTTGTGTTCCTATTGGCTTTGAAGATGCAAGTGACTCAGGAAACAGCGACCATGAGCAGCCTTGCAAGCTAGAAATGGAAGGGGAGAAAGAGACTTCCCCAAAGGTATCAAGCTTTGTTAACACCTTCACCTTTTTTATAACCTTAACACTTTTATCATAGAAAAACAAGTACGCAAACCTGACAGTACTTCAGGTTTAAAGCTGATGTTCATGCTTGTTTATTTTACTGTGATATAAACATAAATTTACAGAAAAGTAGGGCTTTCATCCATTCACTGTTGCACGCTCCCCTCCCCCTTCACTTTGTAGTAATGCACCTCTTGTTTCAGACTGTTAATTGTCATGCATATAATGTCTAATCAAACATTCCTTTCAGGCTGTACTCCTCATCTGTTTCTGTGCAGTGTTCATTATCCACCCACTCATTTCCTGTTCTCCCTCCTTCACCTCATGTCAATCTTACTGTATGAGTGGTCTTAAATAGTATTTTATCTTTTGTGGCAGATATTTATCTCAACCAAATGTCTTTCAGACTCAGCTCACACTATACACAAAACAACCCAAGGTTTAACAAGGACCTAGGAGAAAAACCCAACACTAAAATTCATCAGGGAAAAACTAGGACCAACTCTAGAAACCCTAATCTACAGCATGAACAGACTTCTAAGTGTAACGGAAACCCACAATCAGCAGAGGCTAAGATGAGATGAATGGGAGCATCCGGATGTACATCAAAAAACTACTCCAACAGGGGAAAAGGGAAGCCCGCATCTGGCAATGACATTACGATAAGGAACTCAAATCTCAAACTTATAGACAACTCCTGCAAACAACCCAATCGTAAAATGGGTGCAGGAGAAGAATAGACATTTCACCAGAAAAGAAATTCAGATCATCTTCAACACTTGCATTTTAACCTACTGAAGTCTATTTGTACTTCTGGCCTGCAAAATATTCAGGTAGAAATCTATGTTGTTTTATCACATAGCTGTTGTTAGTTTGCTACAGCAGCAATAGGAAACTCAGGTACAGACAACCAAAAATTTCATAATAAGAGATTTCATAATAAAAAAAATCAATGTATTTTAAAATATAATTTGTTAAATATGCAATTTGAAGGGATTTTGCAGACAGATTTCTATCACTAGTTCTGTCTGATTACATTGTTCTCTCTTTTTCTTTTTAGTTAAGGCTTCTCTCTTTCAGACTCTGTAAGTACTCTGCTAACATGAGATCTTCGGGGATTATTCTTCTTTCATTTGGTGTTGTTAATGCATTTAGTTAAACAAACAGTAGACATTTTGGACTTTCTCTGTCATAAATAAAAAAAATCCTCTAGTTATGAGAATGAAGTCCATTAGGAGTGAATGTGTGTGTGTGTGTGTGTGTGAGAGAGAGAGAGAAAGAGAAAGAGAGAGAGATACAAATTTAAAGTTCCATATGTTCAACTAACAAAGGACTATTTTTTTTTTATTTTTCAAAGCCTTTCTTGCACATTTTAAAATACATAATTACATTTGCTTGTTACTATATCCCCCCCCCCATGGCTAAATTAAGGACAGTGTTCTTTATTCATTCATTTATTGCACTCATACCTTTCCTTGGATGGATCTATATACTTTCCATCACAGCTACATCTGTTTCTCTTAACATTTATCTAGTCAGGAAGACATCATTATTATTTGGGATCTATTCCTCTCAGTCATGAATTATGAACAGCAGTAACCTTTACACTTCCTTACCAGTCGCATTTCCATTAGAAGACGGTGTATGAGTTGCTCCACAGGTACTAGTCTTCTTTCAATAGCGGTTGGCATTTATGGAGAACCTTTCAACTGAGACAGAGCATCTGTCTCAAAGTGCTTTGTGAAATTTAAATTAATTCTCCCATCCTGTTTAAAAGCAAGTCTTGATGTTTGTTATGTAAATAGCGTGACATTGAAGATAAATGAATACCTAAGGAAAATTGTTTCAAGATGACAATAGAGACTTTATTTTACATTATCCCTCAACTCAGCATATTATCCCTGTAATTACTTCACAAACATTACCATAATTTAGTTTCCTTTTCACACTTTTGGTTATTAAGTATAAGAATCCTCAGCGTCAAGTCACTTTTCTTTATTTCAATCCACAACAGATGATGGGGGCATGGAAAGGAGTGTGTAACAGATAATGGTTAAACTCGCTCTGGGGCTAGGAGATCACTGTTCACAGAGGCTTTCCTAGCCATCAGCTTCTCCATCAAGGAAAGATGGAAAGTCTGGGAAATCTCATGCAAATCGGGGCAGACTCAACATCTGTGGCTATTAGCACTTTATTATGTAAAACCAAGCAACTCTGTTTTGGACAAAGGGCATCCAGAATGCTGCTCTGAAGAGAGGTCTAACTAACCAATTTCCTAGCGAGATGGTGCATTTTGTCGAGTACGACCTAATGGGTAAGGATTTTTCCCACAGAAAAAGGACAGGCAATTTGTATAATTTACAGTACTGAAAAACTCACTGGACGGTTAGCTGGCTCTGACTCGAAAGTCTACAACACTGTCCTAAGGAACAATCTAGCTGTATTTCCAAGATAGACCTGCTTGTTTCTATAGAATCCACAGAATGTTTCAAGTTCTTCAGACACTGTCATTCAAAGGCATACATTCTTCATGAGACATCTTCATTCACAGTTTTAATACAGGTTGTATCTGGGAAATAGTTAAAAGTGTGGGAATAAGGCAGTGATGAAACTTAGCCAAAATATTCCTTTGACTTTTCTGACTTTGATAAGATACATATTGCTGTGGTCATCTGCTGCTGATTTGAAATCAAAACATAGCTGGCCCTGCAGCTAGTTCTCAGAAGCTGCAAATCACGTGGGAGGGACAATCTTTCTCCTGTGGAGCAACTGGTTATTCCAAACACATACCTTCAGGATAATGGTGCCAACTCCTTATCACCAGGCCACCAAAACTCTCTGGAGATAAGCCTAGTGTCTATTAATACAGCTTAGCAGGTCTCTATCTTCGAGTACCTTTCAAACTGTGTAACTGATCTCCAGCATTTTTATTACTTCATTCAAACTGAGGGAAAAATGCCTCTAATTAAAGGCCTCTCTAACCCTCTATTGGAGCTCTGGTGGCCTAATGGTAAAAGGCTGTGTTGCGATCCCAGAGGCATGCACATGTAAACAAAGAAAACTTTAAAAAACGTAAAAAAAAAAGAGAGAGAGAGAGATACTCCAGGCAAATAACAGACATAAAGAAAGGGAATCTACACTAACCAGTGACTTGGAAGCTCTAGTGGCCTACTGGTAAGGAGTTGGGCTGCCAATCCAAAGGAAAGTGGTTCAAATTCAAAGCTGCTCTTCAGGGGGAAAATGGGCAATCTTCTCCTGGGCGATTTACAGCCTCTAAAAATTCACTGAAGGTCAGCTATGAGTCGGTTCCAACTCAATGGAACACAACAACAACAAAAAGTGACTCACAGGGGCGGTCTAGTGGCCTAGTGGGCTAAGAGTTGCACTGCCAACCCAAAGGCATGAGGTTTAAATCCACCAGCTGCTCTAAGGTAGATAGATGGGCAATCTCCTTCTGAATGATTTCTATCCTCTGGAAATCTTCTGGAGGCTTCACTATTAATTAATTCCAACTCAAAACAACAGCCAGTGACTTATAAGACGTCTTGGTGATGCAAAGCACTTGGCTGTTAGCTGAAAGGACAGCCGACTGAACCCACCAACTGCTAGAGGTGAAGGAGAGGTCTAGAGGTCTGCTTTTCCCCCTCAAGATTTGCAGTTTTATCTCTTTATGGCACAGCTCTGGACTCTTTGCTGTATATTCTCAGTAATGGGCCAGCTGGGTCAAATGGCATTTCTATTTCCAACTATTTGAGGAAGTGCCAGACAGCCTTCCACAGTGACTATATCATTTTATATTCCCACCAGCGGAGCATGCGAGTTTCAATCTCTCTGTAGCCTCACCAGTATCTGTTGTTGCTGTTGTTGAACTTTGCTATCGTTGCTAGGAGGAGAATTATATCATTGTTAGTTTGATTTGCAGCTCTCTAGTCACATACTTTGGGCACATGGTCAAGAGGACCAGTCCTTGGAGAAGGACATCATGCTTGGAAGGGTGGAGGGACAGTGCAGGACAGAAAACACTGGATGAGACAAATTGACACAGTTACTGGGGTGATGGGGTTAGGTGGTGTAATTGGTGAGACTGGCTCAGGATAGGGCAGGCTTCAGAGGCCAAAGGTGACTCAATAGCACATAACAATAACAATAATCACTAGTTATTTTTAGTTTTTTGGGTTTTTCCCCACTTATGTGTTTCTTAGCCCTTTTACTTCCTTCTTTGGTGAAGCTTCTGCCCATTCTGTGATTGGATTGTCTTTTTCTTGATGATGAGTAGTCTATAAATTTTAGATGAGTCCTTTATCAGATATTTTTTTGTCACATATTTTTCGTGCAGTCTGCAGGCTTCCCTTTTTACTCTACTATAGAAGTTTTTTGACATTCACAAGGATTTGATTTTCAGAAGGTCTCATTCATCTATTTTAGCATCTCCTGGTTCTAGATTTTTGGTTATGCCTGATAGTCTATTCATAGATTAGGGCTCCTAGGTTTGTTTCTATTTTTTTTTTCCCTTTGTTGATCTTTTATTTTTTATTTTTTTCCCTTTGTTGATCTTTATAGTCTAGCCACAATAGCAAAGAAATGGAAGCATCCCAAGTTCCCATCAATGAACAAATGGATAGAGAAACTGTGGTACATCTATACAAAGGAATATTATGCAACACTGAAAACCTAATAAACTTGTAAAATATTATACAACATGAATGAGTCTAGACGTCATAATAAAGGCATTTCATGCTGAGAGAAATATCTCAGCCACAAAAGGACAGATACTGCTTAAGACCACTATTAGAACAATAGGATGAATGTGGCAGCCAGGAAAAGAACAGGAAAATAATGGAAAGATAATGGGCACTGAACTGGAATGGATGAAGGGAAGGGCAGTCTGAAAGGAATGGATTAGTAGACGTTACATGTATGACAATAATCGGGAACAAGACAACATTTACAAAGTGACGGAGGGTGGGGTAAGGAGGAAAAGGTGTATGTAGGAATAAATGGCAATCTCTGTAGACTTCCACTAAAAATCAAAATAACGTACAAGATTTTTTTTTAAAAAATTTACAGCTTAAGAAATTTCACAAACAGTTCTGCAGAGTTAGTTTGAGTCAGAACTGACTTGATAGCAATGAATTTTAGTGAATTACAGCTTCTCAAGGGCCCCGAGAGTGTAGTGCATCACAAGTCAGGTTGCTAAGTGAGATTTGGGCAGCTGGAACTGAATAGCTAGCTGCTCTGCTCTGCAGGAAAAAGAGGGGCAATCTCCTCCCGTGAAGATTTATAGCCTCAGGAACACAAGGAAGGGTTGCTAGGAGTTAGAACAGCAGTGGATTCTGGAGTTACAAGTAACAGTTTTCCCTTCTGAAAAGGAAAAGCTTCTGAACATGACATTGCATAGCTTCTCCTTTGTCAAGTTTCAGAAACAAACAAGAATTCTGGATAATCAAATGATCATCCTTTGATACTTGAAAAAAGAGAGAGAAGAAACAATGCAGAGGACATAATGTAGACAATAACTTTTACATTCAAATATGCTAAGTACTTTAAAGATAATACTGTAGATCCTTTGATTGGGATAATCAGTTCAGCAAAGCTAATTTATCTGAGCATTTAATATGTATCTGAAATTAACCACCGCTTGCTATTCCCAGATAGCCTTTACATGTGTAAGGTATAATGACTGTCACTTTGAATTATTAGATCTCAGCATTGCTGTGTTAAGAAATGGTAAATCGAAGTGGAGGCACTCAAAGAAAATAAGGATGGAAAAACACATAAAATGAAGAACTGATTTGCAACAAGGCTACTATGATGGCTTTCAAGATCTCTGAGGAGGCAGTAAATGTTTAGCCATTTTGCAATCTTGAAATATTACTGAATCAAATTTGAGAACAGATGCCTGTTGCCACCACTGTAGGGTATGGAAAAGAACTTCTCTGCTTTGCAAGCTTCCCAGCACCCTATGGAGGCAGAAGCATCAGTGTTCTCTTGTGTATGTAGGATAGTTTTCTACTCTACACTACAAGGCTGTTCTGGTGGCCTAAAGGGTAGGGCGCTGAACTGACAACTCAAAGGTGGACAGTTCCAAACCACCACGTGATTAATGGAAAAAAAGATGGGCAATTGCTTCCCATGTGATTTGTTGTTGTTGTGTACTGTAGAGTCGGAACTGACTCATAGCTGACCCTCTGGTGGGTTTTCAGAAGCAATTAATTGCTTGGGAGGAGACTAAGCAGAGGAGCTGATGGCCTCGAACCACGTGCCTTTGGGATTGCAGTGCAGCTTCTTGCCACCAGGCCACCAGAACTCACCTCTAAAAAGCCGCTGGAGGATCAGCTATGAGTTGGTTCCGACTGGACAACAATGTGTTAAGTCAGCGTCTACTTAAGAACAGAGAGGGGTGTTAGCTAAGTCTCCCTTTTGACGTTTTCAGGCTTGAACCATTTTGACTAATTCTGTGTGCTTGACTGACCAGCTTCTCGTGTGCTAGGATGTGCTCATAACGGTCTCCTGAGAAAAAAATCCCTGCTCTGCCTCCAGGTATTCCCTGAGCACCTGGTGGCAGGTTGGCTGCCAGTTCAGATGAAAAATCTCCATATGTCCCCTTTACTTCCATAAACAGGCATTTGTATCTGCCATCCACACACAGGACCTTTATGCCCAGCACTTGCCAAAGAAAATGACCTTCAACCGGCCCTCCACGCCTACGTACATCCGAGCTGCATGCTTATGGATCTGCATACTAACTAAACTGTGACAGTGCATTTGTATCTGACATAAAACGTGTATCTGGGCTTCTCAACCCAATATGGACAGGAGTTAGGATCACTGCAGAAATGCTTAAATAATGCTCCTTTCTGGACCCGGCTCAGATGAAGTCAAAGACAATCTTGGTTTCGGGCCACAGTTTAGCCTTCTTATAATCTCCCCTAGGTGGTTCTTATGTGCATGGCAGGTGGAGGAACAGCGACACACACACACACACACACACACACACACACACACACACACACACAGAGGCTGCTATAAAGAGAATGCAACCTAGTCTTGAAAAATTCAAGTCATGATAGAAATTACCTTTACTTAAATAATATTAAGTTTAAAATGACATAGGCTCCCACTGTGCTCTATTAAACATTTTCAAATGTCCTCATCTTTTCAGTGTATTCATGGGATGCTGATCTTTCCCAGGGTCTTCATTAGAGCATAGAGGGTGGTGGGGGGTGTCAGAAAATCTGAGTTCAAATCCCACCTCTGCCGCTTGCTGAGAGTGGTCTTCACCTCCCCGATTCCTTAGTGCCCATGTGTTAACATGACTTCTTATCACCATCTAGGCAATCCATGGGGGACAAGTGGCTGTCTCCTCCCATCACGTTTTACTGATGCAGAAAACCAATGAAGGGTCACCATGTGCTGGAATCAACTTGAGAGTGGATTTGACTTAGACTATCCATAGAAAGGAGTTAGGAGGCTTAAATGGGATGATGTTGAACTTGAACTCAACTCTCACTGCCGCTGGGCTGGAATCTACTCGTAGCTGAATCTCCATGTGGTTTTCAAGACCGCAACTTAAAATGGAAGGAGATTGCTCATTTTTTCCTTCTCAGCTGCTGGTGGACTCCAAACACCAGAGAGGGAGGACGTAACAGTACTGAGTAAATGAGTAAGACGAGAGAGAATCAGAACTAGGAATGATTGAGAGAGAACGTTCCTTTTCACTCCACTAATTTTACAGGCTAAAACTCATGGCTCCAGGTCACGGAGACACCCAGCCACATGCTAAGGACTCAATCTAACTTTCATCTGGAAACTAAACAACTGAACAACTAACTAAACCCTCCTACTACTTGCTAAGATGGGTCTCCTGGTAGAAATCTCCATTGAATCACAACTACAGTTCCTTCAGCAGTTTGCACTGTTAGAATAGAAATGCTAACTTTCATTTTCTACTGCACTTGACCAAAGTAATCAGACACATTTACTGGGATGTGTAATACTAACTGCTGGTTTTGCATATATACTAGATTCTTAAATACATGTTGAGAAATTTCTTTCCATTCCTGTTGTGAACAGTTTTTATCAGGAAAAGGTGTTAACTTTTACTGAAGGCCTTAGTACATCAGCTTATATAATCATTATTATTTCTTTTGCTTTGTTTTCTTGATGCAGTAGATTACACTAAATGATATTTTCATGTAGAATCACTCTTGCAATCCTTGCATGAATACTCCTTCAACGTGCTTCATCACTTTCTGACATACTGCTGAAGTTTATAAATAGGAATTATATTGAAAAATCTGGAACTATGCTCTGTCTTACATACTTTGGGCAGGTGGCCAGGAGGGACCAGTCCTTGGAGAAGGACATCATGCTTGGAAGACAGCACAGGAGAGAAAGATCTTGGCTGAGATGGATTGACACAGTAACTGAGGTGATGAGGAAAGGCGTGTCGGAGTCAATGAGAATGGCTCAGGACAGGCCAGGATTCAGAGCTACTGTACACAGGGTTGCTATGAATCGTGGGCGACTGGATGGCACATAACAACCTCAACATAATTCTAAGAGCTATAAGTTCATAATTTTCTTTCCTTTAGTTGGTTGTTGTTTTTTTTTTTTGCCTAATTTAGGTATTAGAGTTATGGTGGTTTCATAAAAAGGGTTCAGTAATGTCCTTGCCTCTTCCGTATCTTGAAGAGATGGGTGGTAACTCGCCTCTGAATGCCTGGTAGATAGAATTCTTCTGTAGAGTCTTCCAGGACTGGCTTTTCTGTTCTTGTTATCACTTTTAAAATAAGATCCTTAATCTCTTCTTTTGTGACGGATCTGTTGAAATTTTTCCTGCTGTTTTTGTCAGTGGGGGTAGGTGGTGTGTTTATACAAGTATTTCTCCCACGTCAACGTAGACTATCAAATTGGTTGCAATGCAATTGCAATTCTTCCACAGTGACCACTTAGGATAGTTATCTCTGTTGAATCAGCTTTGCTGCTGCTGTTGGTTTGTTGGTAGGTGTCGTCAAGTAGTGTGTGTGCTCATTAAAGCTGGAAGGACCTCCAGTTCCTGGGCCATACCTGACCTTGTCTCTCCACTCGCTGGACTCATCCTGACTTCCCAATTCCTTACCTGCTGTCTCGAGCTCTCAGGTCTCACTCTGCAGTCACTTTCATCGGGTGCTGGGTTAACAGCTGCTGTAGGCAGGCCAGCTGAACCACCTTCAACTCACAGCGACCTTACAAACATCAAAGCCTGGCTGTCCATCCTGCCCCATTGGGAGTCTCCACCACACTGGAGCTGCCCACCACTGCAGTCACTGTGGTAACTCACCCCCTGGTGGGTCTTTTTTCGTTTCCCTGATGCTCTGTCTTTCCCAGCATGATGCCTTCTTCCAGGGTCTGACTCCTCCTCACAAAATATCCACATTCTGGGCGCTGTGTCACCACCCTCGCCTCTAAGGAGCAGGCTGGTTTGCACCTCAGCCCTGAAAGACGTTCTTGTCCTTCGGCAGTCCATGGGGCTCTTCACCAACTGCACAATTCAAAGTCATCAATATTTCTATGGTTATTGTTTCATCCCAGCAAGTCAGATCCAACTCAGGCTGGCAGTACAGCTCCCTACCACACTGGTAATTAATCGAGAGCAGACTAAAGGAATTTCCACGCACTTTGCCACCTTGCTCTGCCTTCAACCATTCATTTCTTTATACGGTTGAATAGTAGCTCATTGTATGGTTATTCAGGCACCTGTTGAAGCACCTCAGGTGACACTAATTTTCTGCATAGTAAATAAAGTTTCATTGATTATGCAAAGGCGTTGGACTGTGTGGATCATAACAAACTCTGGCTGACTATTGGAAGAATGGGAATCCCAGAACACTTGATCGTTCTAATGCGAAACCTATACTTGGACAAAGAGGCAGTCGTCAAACAGAGCAGGAGAACACTGCATGGTTCAAAATTAGGAAGGGCGTATGCCAGGGATGTGTCCTGTCTCCATATCTTTTCGACCCGTATGCAAAACAGATTAATCGGGATGCTGGGGTCTATGAGGAGAAGTGTGGTGTCAGGATTGGTGGAAGATCGATCAACAATCTGCGTTATGCAGATGACAAAACCCTGCTCGCTGAAACTGAGGAGGACCTGAAGCGCTTGCTGCAGAGGGTCAAGGACTGCAGCCTTCAGTATGGAATGAAGCTCAATGTCAAGAAGACAAAGATTCTCACCACTGGACCAATTGGCAGCATCAGGATGGATGGTGAAGAGATTGAGATTGTTAACGACTTTAGTCTTCTTGGCTCCGCGGTCAACACTCTTGGCACCAGCAGCCAGGAAATCAAAAGACGTATTACGATGAGAAAGTCTGCTGTTAGGGACCTCTCTAAAATACCGAAGAGCAACGGTGTGTCTCTGGAGACTAAGGTGTGTCTGATACAGGCTATGGTCTTTGCAATCACTTGTTATGCATCAGAGGGTTGGACAATAACTAGGAAGGATAGAAGGAGAATTGATGGCTTTGAGCTGTGGTGCTGGAGAAGAGTATTGAGGGTCCCATGGACTGCTAGGAAAACAAACTGCTAGGAGTCTGAATGGCGATGTGTCTGCTATGAGCACACCAACCATCACCAGCTCCCCAATCAAGCCCAAGTACTTCTTGGCAAGAACAACACTGTTGAGCTGTCCAGTGACATGCTAAGTGGCCAGGATCTGCTACTCTGCGGTGTCGTGACTTCTGGACTTTTGAGAATAAATTACAGGCCAACTTCCACATGGTCAACATGGGCAGCCAGAGGGATGGATGCTGCAGATTGGTTTAAGCTTCAATCATGTGACTGCGAGGGTCATTTGGGAGGACACCAGACCAACTGTCTCCCTGGCAGCCTTGAACGTGCTCAAGAGCATATGGAACAACAGACGGCTGTGGGCTATCTCTGCGATTCTGTTCTTCAACCGACACAACCTGCTTGGCGCGAGATAGTCCTTGTTGGGAAACTCAAGATTGAGGACTAGTTTTATAATTTTTCATTATTCTGTTTCTGGGAGTGCTAGCTCGAGCCCAGAGAGGACCCACATGTGTCCCGGGACGAGGGCTTCACCTACAATGAATTTGAAGACTCAATACTACCAATGGAGCTGGGAGTCACTACCGCTGTCCCACTTCTCTAACATCGTGGACAGTAACCCTGTGGTTATTTGTTATGCATCACAGAGAGCATGGTCTTTTGCCAGTACAAAGGCTTCAGTCTCAGACTCAAACTCAAACTCAATGCTGCGGGTTTGGAATCAGGTCCAACTCCTGGCAACCTTCATTCGGTTTCTGAGGCTGTAAATTTTAACATGGGGGAGACTGCAAGTTTTAACAGGGAGAGACTGTAAATTGTAACAAGGGGGAGACTGTCCATCTTTCTCAGCATCAGTGATGGACTTAAACAAACGGAGAAAGCCGCTCTTTTATTAGTAGTGCAACTTATGAGCAACTTTGTCCCAAAGCTCCATACAAAGTCTTGTTGTTATTGTTGTTAGATATAATGAACTAGAATAGAAGTGCAACACAATTCTCCAAGCAGTTAATCACTCAACCCAGGGCATAACTAGCTAATCCTTCATCCCACCACCAAGTGATTCTGTGAAATCATCTCCTTCCCTTCAGCTTGCCTACATCAAAGCAGCAAACAAATAAATGAAAGGAACGAATGAATGAAGTATTTGGTGTGGTGCAGCACTGTAAAATCATCTCACACAGAAAATGAAATGTAGGGGGAAAAGAAACATTCACACATAGGATTCTGTGTGACAAAATATTGAAAACCAATTAGGCAAATACCTGAGAGTGCAACTGTTTCATGGTTTGCTGAGCCCATGCTTTGCTTTATAAGAAACTGGTAAGGGTTTTTTTTGAACACTTTGGAAGCCTCTGTTCGACAGCAGCTGCATCATTTCATGTTCCTACACATCGATGGCGATTCCGCTTGTTCTGCCTTCTTGTCAGCATTTGTTATTGTCAGATATTTGGATTTAATTCATTTTAGTAGGTGTGTGGTGGCGGCTTGTTGTGGTATAAGCGTATTTTTAAATGCTCTGTTTCATGCTTTTCTAACGAAAATGCTTCATTTTGGCTAAAATGCAGGCTTTTAACTGGGGGTGGGGTGGGGTCCTAAAACAAAACCACCACAGACTTCACTTTAGAAATTGCCTTGGTTTCCTGGTGTCAACACAACAAAAACAATCCCAAGTATGTGCCTTTAAAGGACGGAGGGAGGTCCACTCTCTCCCAATTTTGGATGTTAGCATCTGGGTATGGGAAGGTTCAGGGTATAGGAAGGTTGTGTCTGCCTCATCCTTCTAGCTCCTGCAGTCAGGCATTTCCTACTGCTCCCTGGCTTATAGACAGCATGTCACACAGTGTCTTGTCCCTGAAAATGTGACTCTCCAAGTGTTTTCCCTTTTTATAAGACAACTCTCAAATCTCTTTCCTTCTCTCAGTGCCTCTGACTCAGGTACAGCCCACAGCTGACCCTTCAGCAGACTTTTCTTTTTCCCCCCCCTTTTAAAAATTGTATTGGTAATTTCTAGCCAGGGCAAAAGGACAAGGAAGAGAAATAAAAAGTATCCAAAGAAGAAGATACAATCCTATAAGTGATATGATCCTCTACACAGAAAACCCAAAGACTCAGCAAGAAAACCACTAGAATTGACAGAATCAGTAAAGTTGCATGATACAAACCAACATAGAAAAATTAGTTGGATTCCTCCACACCAACAAAAAAAAAAGGGAAAAGAAAAAAAAATACAGGCCAAAGCATCATTTACAACAGTTTTCAGAAAGATAAAATTCCTAGGAAACCTAGATAAACAGAGAACTAAATAAAACAAAATTAAAAAACATTACTATAAAGACATTCCTCTAAGTTGGATAGCCTTGGTGTACAAGTTGTAGTACCGAGGTCACTTGTGGTTGCTGTGAGGCTGAATACTGTGACACTGATGTGTCAAATGTGTTAATGATTGGCTACCCAATGCGGGCAGAGAGTGGGGTGGAGCTCCACGATTAAAACAAGCTTGGAAGGAGGAGTGATACCCACTTCCATAACAGCTTGCCTCTGGAAACCCTATGAACCTGGAGAGAGGATGAAAGGCGCCCAAGCATCGAGGACTGTCCTTCATAGGGTCGCTATGAGTCGCCTGCGACTCGACGGCACACAACAACTATAAAGAAGCGTGGTCAAGCAGACTTGAGGCTGTAAATCGCATGAGAGGAGACTGTCTATTTTTCTCCTGCACAAACATTGGTGGATTCAGTCCTCCAGAGAAGATGGCCTCTGGGTTAACATTGCGACTGTGAGATACCTGAAGACACAGGAAAGCCAGGTGTGAAGCTGCCACGTGAAGACTGGATATACCTGCAAAGAAAGAGGCCATGGTGTGTACAATGGAGATTCTTCACCTTTCCTGGGCCTCAGGATTTTGTTTACAACAGACTCGGGGCCCATGTACAGAGTGGCTGTGTGTATTTAAGGGGCCTGCAGAACATGCAGTGCTGTTGACGCTGCTGGTCCCAGACCACACGCCGAGACACCGAAAATTCCTGCTCTCCTGGTTCTTCTCCATGATAAGGAGTCTGATTTTTATTCCAAATAAATAAGAAGTCACTGGAGCATGTTAAGAACAGAATGATTTCTAAACTGATCCTAGGCTGAAGGACGGCTGAAGTGGAACAAGATGGAAAATAGGAAGCTCGGCTGGGCACTAGGAGCACAGTGGATGCCAGAAGGGACGGCGCCCTGAGCTAGGGCAGGACCTGCGGAGGTCGTAAGATGTGGACAGATTCTGATAAATTTAAGGAATGCTGACAGAGTTTGCAAACAGACCACGTGTAAGAATGAGGACAGGAAAAACCAGTGGCAAGGCACTGGCTTGACAACTGTCTCCATGGAGAACTCCACGGAGTGGGGAATCAGAAATCCTCCTTCAAATAGATTCCAGTTTTTACAAATCTGTTAATTGTACTTATTTTGCCTTCAAGTCCAGTCAAGACAGAACTGACTCATGGGTAGCCCTTCAGCAGGTTTTCAGAGACACCAAGTTGCACAGGAGGACACTGCCTGTCCTCCTGTGGAGCAGCAAGTGGATTCGAGCTACGTACCTTTTGGGATTGCAACATAGCTTCTTACCTGGAGGTCACCAAGCTCCCTTGTCATACGATTGTAAATATCAAGTACGTGTTTGGGTATATAAATCTTGAGTTCCAAAGAATAACAAAACTTTGGAAGGCATTAATCACATCAATAAATATATAACTTGCTTTAGAAAGTGCCTGAAGGCATGTTGGACTGCCTTGCCTGGTGGTGAAGGGGACTTCTGGTATCTACTGGATGGAGGCTGAGGACATTGCTAAATATCATTAAACACATAGAGGAGTTTTCATTATCCGACTAAGATTATCCTAACTAAAAGGTCCAATATTGTTGAGATTGAAAAAGTATGGAATATGTATTTTTTTAAAAAATCTTATGTGAAGGGACAGTAAACTATAAAGACATTTCTCAGCCATATAATTACTTGGTAAATATTAACACTTAGTTCCCCAATTAAAAAATGCTTAATATGGCATTTCACCAAGCGAGAAATAAATTTTAAAAATATGACAAATCAATTACACAACAGCATTAAATTTATACTGGCTGTTAAATGTGTAAAATTTAAAAAACTAATAATTTTGGCTTGCATGGTTTGACAATCAATACTCTTGGCACCATCAGTTAGGAAATCAAAAGACAAATCACATTAGAAAAATCTGCTGTCAGAGACCTCTCCAGAGTACAGAAGAGCAATGATGCTGGTCTAGACTAAGGTGCTCCTGATCCCGGCCATGGTCTTCACAATTACTTCCTATGTATCAGAGAGCTGGACAATGACTATGGATGACAGAAGAATTGATGCTCTAGAGAAGAGTCTTCAACATACCATGGACTGCTGAGAGAACAAACAGGTCTGTCCTGGAGAGGGTGTAACCAAGTTTCTCCTTGAAGGCATAAAGTTTGAAGCTCCATCTCACATATTTTGGGTGTGGTGCCAGGAGGGGCCAGTCCTTGGAGAAGGATATCATGCTCCGAAGAGTAAAGGGACAGTGCAGGAAAGGAAGACCCTAAATGAGATGGATTGTCACAGTAACTGGGATAATGAGGTTAGGTGTGTTAAAGACAGTGAGACTGGTTCAAAATAGGGCAAGGTTCAGAGCTACTGTGTGTAGGGTAACTGTGAGTACCAAGCAACTCCTCAGTTCATAACAACAACAACAACAACAGCAACCATTAAATACTGTAAAATAACTAAGAAGAAAATTTAAACTATTATTAAATGGACTATAAAAGTGAAAGCATATAGTAGTTTTTTCCCTTGAGAGAAATGAGGTAAACCCAGTATTAAGAACTTGAAAGGAAAATATCTGAGATTTTTTTTTCCCTAAAAAAAAGAAATTTGGTGACGGTTTAAAAAGAGATTGGTTTCCTTCCTTCCTTCCTTCCTTCCTTCCTTCCTTCCTTCCTTCCTTCCTTCCTTCCTTCCTTTCCTTCCTCCCTCCCTCCCTTCCTCCTTCCTTCCCTCCTTCTTTCCTTCCCATTCATGTATTTTCTTCTCCTCTGTCCTCCAATTTCCTTTGTAATGCTTGTCCCGTTCCAAGCTATTATGTGTAGGATTTACAATTGTCCGTTTTATAAAGACCTTCTGCAGTCTTCAGTCATTTTCTGTTGTATCAAGCTACCCACAAATTTTTGTAAGGAACTTTGGTGCCTTTAAGCCTTAGAGTGCTGCGTTGACCAAAATGCTACACATCTTTTGTTGTTGTTCCTGGTTGAAAAAGATGGCTGGTCTCCTTCCATAATAATTTACAGCTTTGGCAATCCAACGGAGTGTTTAGATGAGTCAGAATTAACTCATTGGCACTGGACTTTCAGTTATCAATCTATGAACATATGCACGCACATATTCATATGCTCGCACATATTCATATGCTCATATGTGAGAGATGAATGGAATAGGTTAGCTCTATAAAGTACTAAAAAATACAAAACCTGAGTAGACGGAAGAAGAAATCTAGAATATGAGTAGAGATTCATTAATTTGGAGGATGGGTTTAGAGTAAAAAAAATCCCTTTTAAATGAAAAAAGTCTAAGAATGTGAGGAAATAAGATGATTTCAAGTGAGTGCAATGAAATCCTGTTTTTCTGGGGAAGAGGGAATTCCAATATCAAGAATGATCCTAATATCCTTCAGCTTCTACAATAAAACAGGCTGTCTATTATTATAACTCTACTCATCAGGGATTTTCAAATAAGGTCTCTAAAGCATTCGTTTTTCTGGAAATGACCACTGAGTGCAGTTTGAAAGCTGGGCAGGACATATTCCCAGTAGAGCGAGCAATTTTCTAACACATCATGGAATCCTATCTTCTTCCGAAGACTGCAGGCAAGGCTTCATAGAGAGTTAGTATCAATGCTTTCGCTGTTGCTACTCAAACTCATTATTGATTGTTGTTCGGTGCTGTGGAGTATGACTCATAGTGAACCTATGAACAACAGATCTGAATCCTGTCCTATCCTGTGCCAATGTCACCATCTCTGATACACTAGGGCCCACTACTGCAGCCACCTTGTCAATTCAGCTCAATGGAGATCTTCCTCTCTTTCACAGACCCTTCAATTTCCCAAGTATGAGATTCCTATCCAATGAATAGCCTCTCCTAGCAACATGACACAAGTATGTGGAAGAAAGTTTCATCAACTTTGTCTCCAAGAAGCACTGTTTGCTCCTCTCCCAAGACATATCTGTTTGGGTTTTTTGGCAGTCCATAAGATATTTCATTCTCTTCTCCAACACCACAACACAAAGGAATCAATTCTTCTTCTGTTATTCATTGTCCAGCTCTCAATGCACAGTAAGAAATGGAAAAGACCATGGACCAAATCAGCCACACCTTAGTCTTCAAACTGACATCATTGCTCTTCTGTACTTTGGAGGTGCCATCAAGATGGCCCAAAGTCGTAGCAACTCCATGAACAACAGGTAAAAACCTTGCCATATCCTGTGCCAGCCTCATAAGCTTCTCTGTGCTTTGGTCCACTGTTGCAGTCACCCGGTCAATCCATCTCATTGAGGGTCTTCTCCTTCTCTGACCCACCATTGTTCTAAGCATGATGTCTTTTCCCAGGGACTGGCCTCTTCTGACAACATGACCAAAGTATGTGAGACGCTCCTGTGCCTCCAAGGAGTATGCTAACTGCATGTCTTTCAAATCAGATTTGTGTTTGGCTGCTGCTAGTTCACGGTACATTCAATATTCTTTATCCGCATCACAATTCAAAGGTGTCAATTCTTCTTCAGTCTTCCTTATTCACTACGGCGGGTATATCAGAGGGTAAGCATATGAAGGCATGAGGAAAAGAACATAGAAAAAATCCAAACTTTGTAAGAACAAGATTTCACTGGGAAAATAGAATAGATAAGAGAGATACAAGCTCTTAAGAGACATTCTGCAATTAACAGACAAAGATGCTTAGAACCATAAAGACGCTATATAACCATAAGATTATAAAGATGCTTATAATGATTATGACCTATGAGGACATATTTCTTATTAAGCTGCCATTACAGTGAATCTAATCACAATGCACATAAAAAGAAAAATTATTTCCAACATAAAGATGATGTTTTAAACCACAGATACCAAACTCAACACACCACCATCAAATTGGAAAGGACTCACAGGTGAGTCTCCACTGGGTTTCTGAGATTCTAAATCACCGGGTAGGAGACTGCACATCTATTTCACGTGCTCCTAGTGGAGTCACACAGCCAGAGAGGTAAAACCTTTAAACTAGAAGCACATTTCCCTTTGAATTCAATGAGAATTACCTTCTAAAAAGGAAGACCAATTGGCCAGTGCCATTCATACTTAATTGCCAATAAAATATATACTTGAGAAGAATGACAGGGTCAGCTAGGATGACCTTTTGTATATCCCTTACTCAGTCTTTCACGGCTTGGTTTCTTAATTGAGAGATTCATGAGAAATTACAGGTACATGACTTTCCACAACTTATGAACACAAAGTTCACACTCTCTCAGCCTTAACTCTGAATCCAAAGATCTGAAAACAGTGCTACCTCAGACACAGGAGGCTGATCACTCACCCTTCCCAGTTCTTTATCTTCAAGGGCCAGGACACCAGTGCTTTCTGTGAAGAGTTTTACTTTGACCACAGGTCGAGGATGGGTAGTGGTGAAATCTCCTTGGGTTCCCCATCTGCAATGAAGGAAGAAAGCTTCCCTTTAAAATACAGCATTACTAGTATTATTTTTCAGATAACAATGTCGTTGGACTTGAGCATGGTTAAGAGCAGGAGGAGGGCAAAGGATAGAGCAAGGTTTTGATTTTCTATTCACAAGGTCATTATCAGTGACCAGACAACAACATGTCTTCATAGGAAGGCAGAATAGGCAATACAGAACCCTCGGTGGGTCAACGACATTTTCATCTTTGCTTTGTTCTGACAGATAGCACAGCCAAGAAGAAAAATAACAACAAACACTATATTTTACAGCTTGTCAGCATTACTAATCTCTTAAAAATCCAGTAGCAGGAATATAGGTGATGATCAAGAATTCTAGACATGGCTACTGAAGTGTATTAGTTTCAAAGAGAAAATTAAAACATGTTTGCATGATTGAGGGGAACAGTCACACATAAGGGGTAGTTTCTGAGAAAACTATCTGCATATCAAAGATTTTCCTCTGTCTCTTCTTGGACAATCTATACTAGATATTCTGTTTATTCCTTTAAAAATATGTAGAGGTAATTACTTCGGATCTATTACTTGATAGGATTTTTTAAAACTTGTGTCAAAAAGAAAGAAATATGCATCATTAAAATAAGAACATTTTGCAGTTAATTTCCCAATATGCTCTCTGAGGAATGGAAGAAGTCTGTCGACATCTGGCTTTTCAAATCATCCTAACAAAAATAACATGTTTTCCTGGCTTATCTTTTAATTAATAGCATCTTGTCTTTACCACACACCAAATTCATTCTAGCTTATTTACAAACTTAACCGACACAGACCTTATATTAAAATATCTTAGCTGTTTTTCTCGTAACTATGACAGATTACAAGCAATGAGCCTAAACTCAGCAGGAATAAAATGCTATTGAGCAAAATAACACAGAAGTGGAAGAATATACAATTTTCAACAAAATCAGAATTCAGGTTAAAAATAAGGCACCAAGTAGAAAATATCAATTTTCTTATGCTGTTTAAAATCAAACAGGAGAATAATCTACCATTATCATGGCACTGTCTAAACTATTTTATCTTTTACATATTGTTCAGAAAGCTTAGAAAATACAGAAAAGGGAAGAAAGGAAGCCTCATAAAAGCTGTCTTCGTCTCCTATCACAGAGAGTATGCTATTATAACACAGGTAACAGTGAAGCAAAGAGGCTAGAGATGGAAGACACTAGAACCTATAGATATGGTCCATTCTAAACTAAAGTCAGGAGGCTCTAGCCTAGTGGGGAAAGAGTTGAGCTCCCAATTCAAAAGCAACGGGTTCAACTCTACCAGCTACTCTGAGACCAAAGATGAGTAATCTTCTCTCCTGTAATTTACAGCCTCTGAAAACCCACTGGAGGGTCAGCTTTGAGTTAGTACTGACTTGACAACAATGAAAAAAACGTTTTTAATCTTCAGTCATAAACCAGAATCTCAAATTTGAGAAAAGGGTGAATGAAGAAGAAAAATTACAATTTCACAGAATGAAGAAGGCCGGTGATAAAGGAAAACAAAAACAGAATGAAAAATAAAAGTAGATTCAGAACCAAAAGGAGGAAGTGTGAGGGGAAAAAATGCAGCAACCAACTTTAAATGCTCCAAAGAATGATGCTTAAGCAATTAGCACCACCATCAAACACCTACATTCTAACACAAGCTACTCAGTATTTGGGAGCTCTGGTGGCTTCGTGGGAATGAGCTGTGCTCCAAAGGCAAAGGGTTCAAATCCACTAGCTGCTCCAAGCGAGGAAGATAGGCAGTCTTCTCCAGTGCAGTTTACAGCCTCTGAAAAAAACCCACTGGAGAGTCAGTGTGATAATACATAACGACCACCAGCAGCAGCACCACATCCCTGGGAGAGCTTTTCTTACAGCTGAAATGAAAGACTTTTGTAGTTTCTCAAAGAATGGGTGGACTTTTTCAACTGAATTATCTTCAAAAAACTTCTTTTAAAAATATTAAATCAATCATCAATGTTGCTCCCTTAATTTAGAATACTTTGAAAGTACGATTTTTTTTGCTTTTAAAAATTGTGATTTATGTGAAAGTTACAAGCTTATTGTTTATTTTTTCAACCAAGCATTCGTTAAAACCTGTCATTTATCTTGTTAAAAAAGCTCAAAAGATATAGGCAAAATACTTAAGAATTCAATAAGGAATGAATTAATGCCTCCATCTCCACGACACTCCCCAAAAAGGGTGTGTGCAGAGAGAAGTTGATAACAAGCCTGTCTTCAATATTCATCCTGAGGTTTCCTTGTTTTCTACTTAATTGGCATGTTTAAACACTTTTAGAAATTAGTATCAGTTATTATCTTCCTACTCTTTTCCCTGTATTAAATGACAAAAGAATACATCATCCTTGCTGTCAGTTACCTCTGACTCAAATCTTACCGCCTTTCTCTGTTTCTATGACTATGTCATGTAAGAGGATTCAGACTTCCAGTGTGAATCGTCAAATGAACAGAACATCTACAAAGCTCTTGAAGAGGACAGCAGAACATTCTGGCTCTGGAAGCACGGGAAGTCCATCTACTAACTGAAACAGCTGGCATTAATCAAGAAAGTGCTGTCAAATAAAGTCTATTAGAAATCTGTACCAGGAATCAAACCGGATTACCCTGTCATTCCACCCACTAAGGAAATTTCCAGTAATTTGTCCTCACAAAATAATCCCAAGAATGAAAAGGATGAGTACAAACATACAGACTCTAGTATTATATATAATAGAAAAAAAAATCAAAGCAACTTAAATCCCAATAATAAGGATGGTTATATACATTTCAGGGCATTCAACAGAATCTATTACTGCCTTTTATAACTGTGGTCATATGCCTGGTGGCAAGAGACTGTACTGCAATCCGGAAGGCACGTGGTACAAATCGACCAGCTGGACCGCAGAAGAAGCCTGGGCAACCTCTTCCCGTGTGAATACTACCTCTGAAAACCCTCTGGAGGGACAGCTTCTGATTCAATGATACAGGAAAAAAAACAATATACAGATAATATAAGACACTGTGTGACCCAACATACAGGAAAAAAAGAAACAAGAGATAACATGTATTTTTAACTTATTTATGATTTATTGTGTTGTCTGTGATAGACAATATTCTAGTTTCAATAAGCAAATCTCTTAGTCTTTTAGAACTTATATTCCAATAGAGGATCACAGGCAATAAACAATGTTGCTACTATTACTGAAAGATACCTCTATATAAGGTGTACCGATTGAGGTCATCGTCTTTATAATCACTTGTTATGCATTGGTTTGCTTTTTGTTTTCTTACTAGTTTATTTACAAAATTCTAATACAAGTTCAAACAAATTCTTTCAATTTCCCTCACTCCCTCCATCAAATTGTACAACCCACTGATTTATCCCCTTTTCCCTCTGGACATCCACATCCCTCTGCTTCCAGCCTCTCCCACTCCTCCTGGATCCTTATACTCCTTCTACAATAACGGTCTTACACAATATTTATCCTTGTGGGACCGAGTTAGTCCACTCCGTATGTTCTCCAGTCACTCCCAAGTTAGGCAATAAGTTACAAAGTTATTTCTCCTGCGTGCTGCATAGTATTCCATTGTGTGAATGTACCATAATTTCTCAATAAGAGGCTTTTTAAAATACAACATTCCTGATGGAATATAAGCAGTTCATAGTGTTTCCTAAAAAGATCTTTCTAGAAAGCAGGAAATGCTATATTTTAGGAGCAGCTTTTGGTATTTAGAAAGTTGACCATTTTTAAAGTATTTCACTGGGTCCAAGTGTCTTGCTATTTTATCCAATACTGAAGGACGGAAGCTAAAGTGAAGGGAAGACTGGCAAATAATGTCATTTCCATGGGAACAAGGGTGGCTGGAGACACATTTACTATGATCACACCTGTAGGAGGTGAAGACATTTATTTGGCTGAATTAAAGGATTTTGATTCTAGTGAGATGATAGGAATTCATGTCTGTTCTTCCTAATAGGCTGAGACTGAAGGCACACATTTGGGGGTGATCCAGCTGGTGGTGGTGGTGGGAGAAGCTGTGAGAGTGAATAAGCTTATAATCCCTCCCTCTCTCCCTCCCTCCTTCCCTCCCTCCCTCAGTATTGCTGAGTGGGAACCAATTCATAGCTGATCCTCCACCAGTTTTTTGGAGGCTATAAATCACACGAGAGGAGATGGTCCATCTTCCTCAGAGCCATGGGTAGATTCGAACCACCTGCAGTTGGGCTGGCAGTGCCACTCCTACCCACGAGGCCATGAGAGTGCCCTGAGCTTGTGAAGGGGACTTGGGTACTTATTATTACAGTTTTCTTTTTTTTTTAAGTTTTTAATTTTAAAAAAATTTATTATTTTGTGTGTGTGTACCATCAAATTGGATCTGACTGGTACAGGAGGAGATTACCCCTCCTTCTCCAGCAGAGCATCTGGTGGATTTGAACCGCATACCTCTGGGACTGCAGTGCAGCTTCTGGCCACCAGGCCACTGGAGCTCCCTTATTACAGTTTTTCTGATGGTAATGACCTAAACAAGTCCAGGACTACTTATGGCCATATATTTATATGTTTATGCACATTGCGTATTCATTAGTCATTTTTAAATAGATGAGATTACTCAAAGTGTTCTAGAACTTATCCTTGATATAATAGTTCACCTTCAACTTCTATAAGTATCTCAAAGCGTTCTAGAACTTGTACTTTATGCCAACAGTTCACCTCGAATTTCTACATGTGTGTGGGCAGGGATCTGGACACTTCCCATCTGGATTACAAAGCATTTTCACGTGGGACTGTGCTGTATTTTATTCAACCACCTTCTTGATGGGTCTTTGGATTGATTTTAATTTTGTCAGTTGCAAGCAATGTGGTACATACATCTCCTGTACTCGATAAAACCGTTTTTACATAAATTCTGTATGGGACAGAAGAACAAGGAGAGAATTCTAAGGCAGTCCAAGGTTTAGAATAATTTTTAAACATGAAAATGTATTTATACAGGTTGATTCATAACATTTCTATCATGCTTCCAAAATTTACTAAAAATCACCTCAGAATCTAAAGTCTAAATTTTAAAATTAAATCATAATAATTCATAATCTAGGTTATTTGCTAGAATTTTCAAATTTTATGATAAGCTTCTTCCTCCTTCAATTTTAAAATAAGTTCCAGGACAAATTTCAAATGCTGTCCTTAATTTTATATTGAATATATCCAGGAAAAATTTCCACATATTTTATTATGCTTAAGTTGGGAGGCTGGACTTTCTGAAGAATATTGTGGCATCAGGATTGGAAGAAGATTCATAAATAGCAATATGTAGATGATACAAGCTTGCTCACCGAATCTTAGGAGGACTTGAGGCGTTTGCTGCAGAAGGTAAAGGACTGTAGTCTTCAATATGGATTGCAGCTAAACATCAAGAAAACAGATAAACATTCTCGCCACTGGGCCAATTGGCAGCATCACGTTAGATAAAGAAAACACTGAATTTCCTAACAATTTTCTCTTTCCCAGATCCACAATCAACACTCTTGGCACCAACATTCAGTAAATCAAAAGACCAGTTGCTTTAGAAAACTCTGCTGTCAAGGACCTCTCAGGAGCGGTAAAGAGCAACGATGCCAGTCTAGAGACTAAAGTGTACCTGATCCAGGCCATGGTCTTCTCAATTGCTTGCTGTGCACCTGAGAGCTGGACAAAGACTAAGGATGACAGAAAAAGACTCGATGTTTTTGAGTTGTGGTGCTGGAGAAGAGTATTAAACATACCATGGACTATGAAGAAAATAACAGGTCTGTCCTAGAGAGGGTGAAACCAAGTTGTTCCTTGGAGGCAAGGATTCTGAAATTGTTTCACATACTTCGGGCATGTTGCCAGGAGGGACCAGTCTTTGGAGAAGTACTTCATGCTTGGAAAGGTAGAGGGTCAGAACAGGAGAGGAAGACCCGGAACGAGCTGGATTGACACAGTGACTATGGCATTGGTGATAAGTGTGTCAGAGACAGTAATACGGATGGCTCAGGATAGGGCAGGGTTCATACGCTGGCTAAGAGTCATTACTGACTTGATGTCATATAACAAACAACAACAACTTGAGTGAACAAAAAAGCTTACAGAAATTGCCTGACCTGCTGCCTCTACCATCACTGACATGCAGATCCGGTGTGAAAAACAATGCACACAAACGCTGTAAATTAAGCCAGTACAAAATAAAAATTTTATATATAAAAAAATGCACTCGACAATTCTAGAGATATCTAAATCGATCCATGAAGTGCCTAAGCATATACACAAAGCAATACAGTTGTGGCATTAAATAAAATTATGACATGACTTTCTGGGCAAGGAAAATTCTTTATCACATGAACGACAATGTCATTTTTTGAGACCTCAAAGCATGCTACTCTACCCTTTCAATGCCACAAAAATAGTTACTCTGTGTGGCTGTACATCAACGATCACAACCTTAGTGGAATTAGTGACGTAAACATCACAGTACTGGTTCAAATAATGCCACATAAACAAAAAGCTAGATCAATTTTTAAAAGCCAAAAATTAAAAAACACACACAGGTACTATCTTAATTTATGCACTTGTACAAAAGTAGAATTCCAGTGAGATTAGAGCAGAGGGGTCGAGACTGTAGAAACTGACTTTCCAACAGACTCAAATCCAACCTTAAATACACTATTATTACTACATGCTGTCGCATGAGAACCCACTCAGGCTGGCCCGTCAGTGAGTTTTAGGGGCTGTAAATCACACGAGAAGATTCTATCTTTCTCCTGTGGAGTAGCTGATGAACTCAAACCACTTGCCTTTGGGTTGACAGTCTACCTCCTTACCCACTCAGCTACCAGGGATCCCTCTCACATGTACTAGCAATTATCATATCTACATCTTGGTAACACTTCTCTCATAAAACTGTTCAGGCATATGTGGATATAGTTTATGTTAACATCTAGGTGATATGCCTTTGATTTGTGGTGCTGGGGCAGAATATTCAATAGACCATGGACTGCCTAGATAATAAAAGGGGCTGTCCTGGAGAGGGGGAAGTCAAGTTGCCCCCTGGAGGCAAGGATTTTGAAGTTCTGTCTTACATCCTTTGGACATGTTGTCAGGAGGAGTGAGTCCTTGGAGAAGGACATCATGCTTGGAAGGGTGGAGGGTCAGTGAAGGAGAGGAAGACCCTGGATGAGATGACTGACACAGTAACTGTGGCAGTGAGGGTGAGTGTGTCTGAGACAGCAAGATTGTCTCAGGAGAGGGCAGGATTCAGAACTGTTGTTCACAGGGTTGCTATGAGTCATAGTCAACAACACAACAACAACAACAATTCTACTCAAAGGTACTCACTAGTTACTCCACAGGAACAAGATCTGGGAGTTTGTTTCTATGAAGATTACACCTTTGAAAACTTTGTGAGACAGTTACATTGTTACATTCTCTCCTATAGGGTCCCCATAATTTGTAATTTGTTGATTGCAACAGGTGGTATGTGTGTGTGTGTATATATATGTATGTATATATATATATATGTGTATATATGCATATGTATGTATGTGTATATGTGTGTACACACACACATACTATATTGCTAAGACATCTACCAAAAGACCCTATAGTTGTTAAAAGTAAAGCATAGTGGAGTGGACTTAGGGGGAGGGATTGTATAACAATGAAACAATTTTTTTTTCACTTTTCAAAGAAGAGAGTGAACAGGTAGGTTGGGCAGGGAGAAAAGTGCAACAATGAATAAATGGAAATCCAAAGTCTCTGTAAATTTTCATGAAAATTAATAAAAAAAGTAAGGTTTCATAAAATGGCCATATGAAGAGCCACACAAGATCAGAGATATCCAACAATATCAAAGAGAAAACAAGAGATCTCAACAACTATCAAAATACAACAAAGGGGGAAAAAACAATACGAGAGAAATAAGAGAATTAAAAAATGAAAGTGTGGCGGGACCAGGGAGGACTAGGAATGATCGATGTGGAATAGGCTGAGAGACCTATGTACTTAGAGTTACTGACATATTATTGCACGTTACCTCTATAAAGTTCCTTTTTTCATTTTTACTGTATTATTTTTACGTGTACCGTCAAATCAGATCTGCCTGGTACAGGAGGAGATTGTCCCCTCCTTCTCCAGCAGAGCATCTGGTGGATTTGAACCGCGTACCTCTGGGATTGCAGTGCAGCGTCTTGCCACTAGGCCATCAGAGCTCCCTTGTAAAGTTCCTTTTTAAAAATAACACAGCCTTAAAGGCCAACCAGCTGTACATTTTAATAGGAGAAACAGAAAATATCCTTGTAAACAATGGAATTTTATCATCTCTGGCTTTGGGAAGTCCCTTCAAAGACAATGAACTGAAACTTTATTATGATGAAGAGAAAAAGCACAATTATTTGTTTATTCAAAATGAAAGAAGTCCTTGAATGATATCTTGCCCTTTGAGCAGATGCTCAAAACCACTGGGCAGAGGTCGGGCTGGGGGCCTAGGGTGGGTGGCAGTCACTTTCACAGAATTACAAAAATCCCGTGGACTGAAGCTCATTCTTTCCTTAATTTACCCTGAGATAGCCCCTCTTCTTTTTTCAGAGACCAAGCTTCCATTTTGTTGCTCTAAAGATTCACAGAGCCTCAAGAATAATAGGATAAAAATGCACTTTAATGTCTCTACTACTTTTATGAAGTAGCCATGTCATTATTCCTCCTTTGCAAGAGTAGAGAAATTGCATTACACTTGTACCATTTTCTTCTGGGATAGTGTAGCAAGCATGTTAGCACAAAATCAGGCTTCAGCAAGACAGAGGACATAATCTCTCACGAGCACTTTCCTTTTTCTCCTTCAGAACAGGCTAGTTCCGAGACATTAGCGTGAAGCATCTATTTTTAAAGAGACAATTTGTCACATATTGAATTACAATTTTACTTGGTCAAGGCAGCTTAAAAAAAAAAAAAAAAGTAACTTTTTCACAAGATGGAAAGGTTTTTAAGAACTAATACAGAGGAACAGAGGCAAAGTAAAAGATCCGTATGAGAAGCTGATTTAACTTTGAAGTATGAAGTTTTGCTACACACACACACACACACACACACACACACACACACGCCCGCAATGATGTACGGATTACAGAATATGAACGGGACGAACAGAGAATCTCTGATGCAGAAACAATGTGGACTTGGGAATTTAAGAGGATTAAGTTTCAATTATGATTTCCTGGTCAACAGCTCAAGGACTTCAGGCATATTGGTTAAACTTTTTGAAGATGTTAAGATAAATCCTACAGCAAATAATTATTCATAAGAATGAAGAAAATCAATAGCGTTAAATAGCTGTTACAGTGCCTGGGAGATCAGAAGACATACGAAATGAAGGCTCCTTCGCAAGTTCCCTGAGCACCGGGTTCCCTGACACTGGTGATGAGGTGCTGACTGAATTCCCAGGTCAGATTTTTGAAGGAAACCTACTCTTGTGAGTGATCCTACAGCCTACTGACTGTGGAGAGTAGCAGTGAATGGGTTCTTTAAGTATAGCTGAAAACAGGTTTCAAAATACTCTGAGTTTTAGCCCTATTAGGGGAGGATGTAGCTATTGATTGTAGTTCTCTGGCTTTCTGGAAGTCCATCAATGCTGTATTAGTTCTGGGAAGCCTGGTAAATGCATGTCTGAGTGTCCTATGCTCTCCCATTGGTGACTATGAGGCACAATGATTTTCATGTAGTCATGGCAACCTATCTTGAGCTAGAAAGCAATTTGGGTGGTGCTGCATCTAACTCTTCATCATCTAGGACATTCATAATCTCCCAATTATTATGGGGTCTGCTTTAATGACATTATGACACGCTCTGTCATAAGAGAACATGGAAACAAAACAAAACTAAAATGCCAGCCTCATAACGCCTCGGTAGTGGTATACAAAAAAATCCAGTGCCATGGCCCTACATGGGGCTGTGAAGGCTCTACATCTTAAATGGAAGAGATTGTCCCTACTTCTCCCATGGAGCAGCTCGTGGATTCAAACCACTGATCTTTCAGTCAGCAGCTCACCACATTACAGACTACACCACCAGTGCTTATTTCAGCTGGCCAGGAATCCCCAGTGGAGCTTCAGTTTTAATATACTGGTAGAAGTCTGACCTAAGGTGAACTCTGTTCTCTTAAGATTCAAGACTCAGCCCTGAAGACCTCTGCCTGTTTTGGCTGGTTCATACAGAGGCTGGCTCTATTGATTTCCCTTCATTCGCTCTGCTGAGCTACTACGATTACCATCAGAGGCTTCTTTCACTCAGAGGAGTCATAAAACAGAACAGAATGGCAACTCAGCTGAGTAGCTACAGGGACAAGAGCAGCAGTGATCAGGCTAAGTTCTAAGGACGTGGTGGTAAATGTGGAGGGTACCTAGTGCTGGAAGTAACAGACAGACAAGAGGTGCAATCCCCAAAAAGTAAGCTTAGGTTGGGGAAGATCAGAACATGACAAACTAGGGGAAAGAGATTTAGAAGAAGAGGGTGAAGGTCCCACGACAGGAAGAGGAGGAAGTCAGGGTGGTGGTGGTGGTCCTTTACTTACCTGCAGAGTTTGGAGTAACCAAGTCTAAAGAATGAACTCACCTCTGGCAGCAATGGGAGTGGAGGAGCAAAGGTGGTGTTTTATACATGAGCTTCCCTAATACACAGCTCTTCCCGCTAACTCTACAATATGAAAGACTTCGCCCTAGAAACACTTCTTCCCTGCTTCAAAGAACACGAACAACAGTTTAGCTCTATGAACAAAAGCTTCTCTAGACACAGTGAGAGGAGCGAGTTGCTTTGACAGTGCATTTCACTACACCTCATACTGTCTAGCAGAGGAGGGGAAGCTCAGAAACTGTGCTTGTTAAATCACCCACAGTAACCCTGGACAGCTGCCAGGTTGATCTACGATAGCTCCGGGCTGGAGTGCCATCCCATGAACAACAACAACAATATGTAAATTATTTCAAATCTTCCAACTGTTTTTATGGTTCAAGCAACCATAACTCAAAGAGGCCTGTTGTACTAGAGAAAGGATATGATCCTAAAAACCATCTCTGGATTTTGAAGCAAAGGAGCCTGGTGGTGCAAAGTGTATGTGATTGGTTACGAACTCTAAGGGTGACAGTTCAAACTCACCCAGTTGCTCTGTTGAGGAAAAGTCTGATCCCCCAAAGATCACCTCCAAGGAGACCCACCAAGCCTCTGCCACACAGGGTCATGAGGAGTCGAAATGAACCCAAGGGTACTTAACAACCACATTCCTTTTTTTAAAAAAAATTTTCAATTTTAATGAAAACTTAGAGATTTAGGATTTCCAGTCATTCATTGTTGCACTTTTCTCCCTGCCCCCCCCATTCACTCTTCTCCTTGAAAAGTAAAACTCTTTCATTGTTATGCAATCCCTCCCCCCAAGACCACTCCATTGTGCAGCCTTCATTCTGGACTCCTGTCATGACAAGAATACTCATTCAAATGTCCCTATTAAAATGTTGTCTCCCTCATCTGTTGTAATGCAGTATACATCATTCCTCCCCTCCTTTTCTGTCTTCCCTCAACCCTGATGTCAGTCCTGTTTTATAACAGTGGCCCTATGCAATATTTGTCCTTTTGTAACAGAGATATTTCACTCAGCATAATGTCCTCTAGGGTCATCCATTTTGCATAATATTTCACGAGTTCCTTGTTTTTCAATGCTGCATAGTATTCCATTGTGTGAATATATCAGAGTTTCTCTATCCATTCATTAGTTGATGGGTGCTTGGGTTGTTTCCAGCTCTTTGCTAACGGGAACAAAGCCGTGATAAACATGGGTGTGCATATATCACTTGGGCAGTGGTTATGGTTTCTTTAGGGTAAATTCCCAATAGTGGAATTGCTGGGCCAAATGCTATTTCTATTCGAAAGTGCTAAGTTGCTTTATTTAACTAAAATACTACTAGTGACTTTTATGTATTACAAGGAGTGAGGAACATTCCATAACTTAGGGTAGTATCTATATACCCTATTTTTCAAGGATCTTAGGCAACACATGTAGTTCATGCAAGTTTATCAGAGAATGCTGCTCTTTTACTCAATCTCGCATCTCAGCCAACTGAAAAGAAGTGGAACTTTCTTCAGGCAAAATTCTTCAATGAGTAATGAATGAGTAGGCCCTTTCCAAAATGCTTTAACAAAGACTTAATGACTTAATTATTTAGAGACCTTAAGTTCCTATGTGTCTAAAGCCTTGGGTGCTTAACTATTTCTTTTGTATTGCATTTCCCCCAGTTGTCTCTGTAGTACGCCTTTCTTGTCCTGTCTCCAGTACATGTCATTACATCTGTGTCCTGCAAAAGCAGAGATTTAGTAGCAAATGCTTCCTGAGAACTAAATGTTACATGAACACCCAAGCTATAATCGTACTTTCCTCTAAGGGATGACTCTCTGATAGTTTTTTTCATTCACTAAAAAAGCTCTTTGCTAAAATAAAACATAAACTACTAGAGTAAAGCCGATTTCTACATACCATAAGAACCCAAATGTTACTCAAGGGTTAGAAACCATTTACTTCCAATTTTTTTTAATACCTCACAAATACTATGCTAACCAAATAATATGTCTCATCTGTGCATAACTTCGGGAGAAGGGTAAAATATAACTGTGGATTTGCATTCCATGAATCAAGTGAATCTCAAACAGTGTCATTTTTCAGCGGAAGCACACAGCGAATTTATAGCATGGTAAACTTGGCATCTTATCTGTGTTTTCTTAAAAAGCAATTCTATAGCATGATTTTAAAATGTATTACATAGCCTGGGATCTTAGACCACAAAAATGATATCTGTTAATGAGATCTGAAGTATTGTAGATGCTTGGGAAATATTTAAATATTTTGAAACCACAATGTTCTTTTTCTTAGGCTTTCTTTCTTTTAAATTTTAAGCTATTGATTTGTTAGCCATTGTTTACATGCACGAAAGTTAGAAGGAAACTAACTATGTGGGTGGGAAAAAAATTTAAATGAAGACAAGCACAGTTATGGATCTGCCTAAACAAAAATATCCTACTTCACCACAGAAATGTGGTTTTGAAAAGTTTCGCCTATCCACGTCTTTAGTTAAAATACTGTAATAACTTTGTTGTTGTGTTGTTGTTGTGTACTGGAGAGTAGGAAGCGACCCACAGCTGACCCTCCAGTGGGTTTTCAGAGGTAGTTAACTTCAAGTGCGGAGATTGTCCATCCTTCTCCTGTGGGGCAGCTGCAAGCCTTGAACTGCATGCTTTCAGGATCTGTAGTGCAGCTTCTTGCCACTAGGCCACCAGAGCTCCCTAGAGAATAACTGCAGGAACATTAAAATGTCTCCTTTAAATTTTAGGAACTCATTCTCTAAGAATTTTGATGTGATTTATCAAGAGGTTTTTATAATATATGACATATTGTGTTACACACATGTTATCTACCACTGAGTTGTACTGACCCACAGCTGACCCCCCACCGGGTTTTCAGGGGCAATAAACTGCACTGGAGGAGACTGCTAATCCTTCTTCTACGGAGCAGCTTGTGGATTTGAACCATGTATCTCTGCATTGCAAGCATTAATTCCTTACCACTAAGCCACTAGAGTTCCCTGCACAAATGTTAGTGTTGGGTTATTCCCAGTTTGCAAAGAAAGATTTGGGTTTCTGAAGGCGCTGTCTGTAGTCACTCACCAGACTGTGTTTAAGTGGATAGTAGTAGAAATGAGGCAACAACTTGCCCTCAGCTGTTATTAAGACCATTCAGACTCATGTTTATCTTTCTTCATGTAGATAAATATGGATTCTCTGGGTAGTAAAAATGCTTACCCTGCTTGGCTGTTAATGGAATAGCTGGACTTACAATGCATTCAAAAGAGGAGGAGGACTGTGATATCAGGATTGGTGGAAGAGTCATCAACAACGTGCTTAATGCAGGTGACACAACCCTACTTGCTGAAACTTAGGAGGACCTGAAGCGCTTGCAGCAGAAGGTCAAGTACTGCAGTCTTCAATATGGATTGAAGCTCAATATCAAGAAAACAAAGATTCTCACCACTGGACCACTTGGCAGCATCAGTATGGATAGTGAAGAGATTGAGATAGTTAACAGTTTTAGTTTACTTGGTTCCACAGTCAACACTCTTGGTAACAGCAGCCAGAAAAGTGAGCTGTGAGGGACCTCTCAAGAGTACTGAAGTGCAATGATGTCAGGCTGGAGACTAAGATGTGCCTGATCCAGGCCATAGTTTTTGTAATTACGTGCTGTGCATCAGAGAGTTGGACAGTGAATAGGGATGATAGAAAGAGAATTGATGCCTTTGAGCTGTGGTGCTGGAGAAGAGTGTTGAATATACCATGGACTGCTAGGAGAACAAACAGGTTTGTCCTGGAGAGGATGAAGCCGGAAGGCTCTTTGGAGTCAAGGATTCTGAAGCTTCATCTGACATACTTTGAGCATGGTGCACAGAGGGACTGGTCCTTGGAGAGGGACATCATGTTTGGGAGAGTGGAGGGGCGGCGCAGTAGAGGAAGACCCTCGATGAGATGGATTGATTCTGTGAGTGGAGTGGTGGGAATGAGTGTGTCTGAGCTGGCGAGATTGGCACAGGATAGAACAACGTTTAGGGCTGTTGTACATAGGGTTGCTATGAGTCGCAAGTGACTTGATGGCACATAACAACAATATCAGCCTCTGAAAATTCTGTGAACACAGTTCTACTTGCATACACACAGAATTGCATGAGTCACAGCAAGCTCAATGGTAACTGGTTCAGTTACTTGCTAAATCAATACAGAGCTAGAGTTTAACCCACTAACCAGATGAAGTCCTCTAGTCCTGGCTGACAGGGCAAAGAAATGAGGCAGAACACAAGCTTTGTTATTACTGGCTACCTTGCTTTCTCCCTGCCCACCCCTCCCCCCAATTAGCTTCTTTGAAAAGTAAAAGTCTTTCATTGTTATACAATTCCCAATGCTATGTGTGCATAATAAAGGAACTTTGCCAGCAAGGTGGGTGAGAGTTGAGAATTAACAGCATGGGGGTTTCTGTGAGTTTGCTTTAGGCCATTAGATTTCAAGATAAGTTCTATATTCAACAGTTATTGTTTTGGGGCAGAACGCATGGTTGTTTCACAAAATCAAATGCTGTGGAGAGGATTCCAACTCACAGTGACTCTTTGTAAGGTTTTCAAGGCTCTAAATCTTTACAGGAGGAGACTGGATGCCATTCTCACATACAGCAAGACAGTGGATTCCAGTGCTGACTCTCAGTGAGCATCCAAACATGTCACATGCAACAACAGCTACTTTTATTAGTCTGCATTCTCACTGTAGACTTTGACTTATGTTTCAATAACAGATAATACTGCTGTTACTTACTGAGGGTCAAAAATTTCCTCAAAGAAAGGTTAGCCACAGAGCCAGATCTTGGGGCTGTCATATTGAACAAGAGGGGCTTGTCTGAGAGACCTTCCAGTGTAGGGGAGACAGAGACTCAACTACAGCCAAACTGGAGAAGGTTAGCGGAAGTAGTAGACACAGGCATCACTGAAGACCTCATTCAAGGAGTGTTCTGGGACCTTAGAGAATGGGCCACACAGCAAAAAGCCCTAACCTAAGCATTAAAAGTAAAGGGCACTCAGATGAGAATGAAAGGCAGATGAGTTACAGGCAGGAGGCTGAGGAGGCTCTCTCCCAGTTATGGCACCTCATCTTGCCCAAGCCATTTGAAAATGCAAACGGGCAGAGGCCAGGCAAGCTCAGGGTCCTGCCTTGTAGGGAACAGTTCTAGAGATGAACACAGCATCCTTCACGCCATATCCCTTCCTGAAGACAAAGGGAAATTACTGAAAAATAGAATCAGTTTTGTTACTTTGCGACTCATAGCGACCCTATGTACAACAGCCCTAAACCCTGCTCTATCCTGTGCCGATCAAACTGCCGCTGACACACACATCCCGATTACCCCAGTCACTGAATCAATCCACCTCATAGAGGGCCTTCCCCTCTTGCGCCATCCCTCCACCCTCCCAAGCATGATATCCCTCTCCAAGGACCTCTCCCTCCTTACAACATGTCCAAAGTATGTCAGGCGAAGCCCCAGAATCCTTGCATCCAAGGAGCAACCCGGTTTAACCCTCTCAAGAATGAATCCGTTTGTTTTCTTGGAAGTCCATGGTACATTCAATACTCTTCTCCAGCACCACAGCTCAAAGACTTCAATCCCTAGTCATTGTCCAACTCTCTGATGCATAACAAGTGACTGCAAACACCATGGCCTGTATCAGATACACCTCAGTCTCCAGAGTGACACAGAGGAAAGAGTAAAGGCAGTGAGACCAAACAGAGGTGGTTGTGAAATAAGCCATGTGCTGGCAATGACAATGGGTACCGAGAAAGAGATCTGATGAGCATTACAGAGACAGCACCATTAGGACTTGGATTGAAAAGATTTAGAGAAGAGAAAAAATTACAAATGCTCCTGTTTTGGCTTGAGCATCACTGTGGACAGAGATACCATTAATGAGATGGCATCCTGAAAAAGAAGGAAGGAGTTTAAAGGTGAAAAATGAGTGCTTCTGTTCGGAATTGGTTGAAGCTGCAGTATCTGCAAGACATTTGAGTGAAGACACCAGGTAGGAGAATGGCATGCTGGTCAACCACAGCCTGGATAACTTAATCCGCCTTCAGTTTAGTAAAACCCTTTCCCTGAAAGTTACTTCCTTCAATTCCTCCATAAGTACTGGCCCTTTGTAAATGGCTACTATTATATACAATGTGAAACACATATCAAATTCATAGAAGATAAACTGTATCTGCCTCCTATTTAGTAACAGTGTGTCTACTCTGAGTGGGTCATGACTGGTTCCTTATACTTTAATATATCTTAATTGACCTCAGTAGGGTTATTAAGTGCTGAATGAGGGTGCGCAGTTCCTAAGAATGTACTGTCTGCTTTCGTCTATTTGGATTTAAGAAGATCATGGTTTTTAGACGGATGCACAGGCCACCACAAGGTACACGTTGGC
Source organism: Elephantulus edwardii (assembly GCF_000299155.1). Classification (NCBI taxonomy): domain Eukaryota; kingdom Metazoa; phylum Chordata; class Mammalia; order Macroscelidea; family Macroscelididae; genus Elephantulus; species Elephantulus edwardii. The sequence continues at coordinate 1,055,119 of NW_006400095.1, read as the reverse complement.
AAGAAAACAAAGCAAAACAACAAGTGCAGAGTTAAGTACAGGAATTAGCCTCTTTGTACACAGAAAGAGCTGCCCCTTGGGGTCCAAGGAACAAAGGCAAACTCAGCTTGGTGTAAACAGCCCTTCTTTTTCTGAAGATCCCACCTACTGAGGGAAACAGCAAAGGTCACTAGCTAGGTTGGGGATCTTCTCTGAAAAGCTGAGCCACTGAACATTCACAGATCTGCCCAAGAAAATATTAATGATGAAATTTTAATGTAATCTCCAATCTGTCTGATTATGGGGAAAAACAAGTCCATCTGCCAGTAAATCTCATCACAAAAGTGCTTAATCACATTAAGCCCACAAATCCGCTCAGTCTTCTTAAAATAATGTTACTTTTGCAAATTCAATGAGTCTGTAAGAGAAATCAAGACACTTACCCCTAAACTACAAATAACTCTAGTCCTATATGCACAAGGTTATAAGTGTTGCAGGGAGGTCAAACTAATACTGAAGCCCACCAAAACTTTGTTGTGGCATGAGTTCTTTCTGACTTGAACTTGGTATACCATATATGCCTGTTTCAGTCCTGTGCCTGTTTCAGTCCTATTTTCTGAGGCGCGGCATCCACTTCCAAAATGGCTTGCCTCCGGAAACTCTATGTACGAACAGTGCTCAGGCTGTTCGTTCATAGGGTCGCTATGAGTCGTCTACGACTCGACGGCATTAAACAACAACAACAACAACAACCATATATTACAAGCTCTGGTGGCCAAGTGGCAAGAAGTTGCACTGCAATCCCAAAGGCTAGTGGTTCAAGGCCACCAGCTGCTCCATGGGAAAAGGATGGGCAATCTCCTCCTGTGCTATTAACTGACCCTGAAAGCCCGCTGGAGGGTTAGCTATGGGTCAGTTCAGACCAGACAATAAACAACAAGTATATATATATTCAAAAGGTTGTAGGTTCAAGCCCTATAGGCCACTCCTTGAGGGAAAGATTGAGATAATCTGCTCTCATAAATATTTACAGCCTTAAGAGGCCTATGGGAGCAATTTTTGTCCTATGGAACTAAAATTTGGAATAAACTCAATAGCAGGTATTTAATATTTCATTTATTAAAAATGAATGGATGTTCTCCTAGGCTCTGGGACTGATGCTTTCATTGGTGGTGGTGCTGTGTGCTCTGAGTCAGAACTGACCCTCCAGTGGGTTTTCAAAGGCTGTAAAGGGCATGGGTGGACACTGCCTGTGTTTCTCTTAAGAGCAGCTGGTGGAGTCAAACCACCTGCCTTTTGGATGGCAGTATGACTCCTTCTCAGCAGGCCACCAGGGCTCCCTGGTTGTCTTTATGAGAAACAGTGTTTTCCAAGAGGCAATCTGACAATAAAGCAACCTGAAAGATGACAGGTAACATTACTTAGTATTGATACAAACACTACTCTTCATTTAGAAATTCGACAAAACACATGATGAAGCTTTAGGAATGTAATTTTCAAATGTGGAAGTTGATAGGTTAACTTGTAAAATTTGAGTATTTATGTCACAATGAGTAAATAAATAGGGCCTCACTGTTTCTCTGTCCTCTCAAAGCAGCTCTATGAAAACGTAAATATATACTCAACCACTCAATCTACGGTCATTGAGTCAGAACGACGCATAGCTGACCACCCCCCACCCCCACTTCACAGCGGGTTTTCAGCAGTTGGACATCACGTGGGAGGAGACTGTCCATCTTTCTCCTGTGGAGCTGCTGGTGGATTTGAACCCCCAAGAAGGACCCCAACTTTGAGGTGGTGGCACATTTTTCAATGGATGATCCCATCAAAGCTGGGATAATGTGATTAGAGGGGGGGAAAAAGAAAATACAGAAAGCTTAGTCTTTACCATCTTGATAAAGCTACACAAAATGTGTGATTTTCTTTTCACATGCAAATATTAAGACTTCTGAAAATCCTGAGGAGATCTGGCCAGCTTCAGTCTGAGCCGAACGTTGCCATCTGCCAGCAGAGCTCTATGACGGCAAAAGGAGGAAACACTGGACCAGTGAGGACTTCGCTAACTTGCTCCAGGTAAAATTTTGTTATTTTATGAGCTGAAGGATTTCACATTTTTGCCAACTAACTCCATCTTGCATTTTATATAATAAGGAAATCTAAGCCAGGAATAAAATAAAAAAAAAAAGTGGTACTTTTCTCAAAATGAATGGATTCTTCACTCCTTTCTTCTGTCAACACCACCAGTGTGGTTTCTTTCTGGAGCTTTTCTTTCGAAGAACCAAAGTAACTAAATATAGGCTTGTCTCCCCCACACCCTGTAAATAATATTGTGCCAGTGTTTTGCGGCAGTTTTCCAGAGCCTGTAGTTTTTACGTGGAAGATGTGTCAGTATGCAAAAACCAGTGATGTTTATATAAGACTTATTTTTAACCAAACAGTACTTAAAAAACTCCCACTAACTTCTGTGACATATCATGTAGGTACCATGGTTCCTGTATCATTCCTTGGAAAGGAACATCATGCTTGGAAAGGTGGCGGGAGGAAGACCCTCAACAAGAATTGATACGATACAGTGACTGGTGACTGCAGCAATGGTCGCAAGTGTGTCAGGAATGGTGAGGATGGCACAGGACAGGGCAGTTGTTCCGTTGTTCGCAGGGTCACTATGAGTTGTACTTGACTTGACGGCACCCAACAGCAACAATAACAACATACTCAATGAGCTTTCTTTAGGAGGAAGAAGCTAGTAAGGACAGTGTGTCTCCTGCCTCCAAAGAACTATGAATCTTTAGTACTTTAGAAGACATCCGTAAGCCTCTGCTAATTGTTATTTGCTGTTGACTTGGAAGTGACTCACAGCTGGCTACCCAGCAGGTTTTCAGAGGCTAGAAACTGCACGGGAGGAGACTGCCCATTTTCCTTCCAGGGAGCAGCTGGTGGACTCCAACCACATGCCTTCATGTCGGCAGCTCAACCAATTACCACTATGCCACCACAGCTCCTGTGATCTCTAGTCTCTTCAAAATACTACTACTATGCAGCCCTGAAAAACAAGGAACTCATGAATTATGCAAAGCGGATGATCCTGGAGGACATTATGCTGAGTGAAATATCTCAGTCACAAAAGGACAAATATGGCATAGGGCCACTGTTATAAAATGGGACTGACATCGAAGTTGTG
>NW_006400095.1:1050753-1051279 GCF_000299155.1 Elephantulus edwardii | reverse complement strand
ATAACAACAACAACCAACAACAACAATCTGTTTGGGATGAGGTTAACTAATAGCCACAAAAGTCAATTATAAGGAGGACAATCACTGTCCTAGACACACTTCAAAAAGTGTCTTGCTCCAGCGTGACTGAGAGTCCCACTCACGTGGCTGGTAGGTGCCACCCAGGCTCGCTGACTCACAGTAACTGGCTGAACAACAGAGGGAATCCGCGCCCTGTGCTGTGCCAGCCTCATAACCTCTCCTACATGCAGGGACACGGATGCAGCCACTGGGCCAATCCCTACTGTTGAGAGGTTTCCATTCTTTAACCGATGCTCCACTTCCACGAGGAAGATGTCTCCTTTCCGAAGACTAAATGCCTCTTGACAGCATGCTCAAAGTACGTGAGCTGACGTTGCAACATCCGACTCACAGAAAACATATGAGAGAGCGGAACTCCCTCCTGGGGCCTGCAAGTCTGTAATCTTCCTGAAGCTGGAAGTCAACCAACAGGTATTTTCTTTTTATTTAAAAAAAATAAATAAAT
>NW_006400095.1:1037037-1049287 GCF_000299155.1 Elephantulus edwardii | reverse complement strand
TAATAGTAACATAGTAATGCCTTAATAGTAACAATAGTAAACATCATTTCTGTGGTTTGGACTGAAACTTTATCTTTAAATAAGGAAATCTGTACCAGTTTCAGAGACACATAGTATAGTCACATAATACAAAGATCAGAAGGCTGATTAAGGAGAAAAAAAGAAAATAATTGCTTTCTTTTAAATGGGGATCATTTAAAGATCCACTGTGAAAAACAATGTCTACAAATTTTGTCATTGTTTTTGGTGAAACATTCTTCTAGGTCGTGTAACCTTAGTATGTCTACTTGCTTTATAGAGGTAACTTGTGGTTTCTGTGAAGCCAAATACTGTTACCCATGGTGGATGGTGTTTGGTGAAGCTCCCTGATTAAAACAAGCTTGGAAGCAGGAGTGGCAGCCACTTCCACAACAGTTTGCCTCTGGAAACCCTATGAACCTGGAGAAAGGACAAAAGTTTTACAGGAAGTGTCCAGAACTTCGTTCATAGGGTCGCTATGAGTCGCCTACAAGTCGACGGCACTTGACAACAACAGCGGCAACACAAATTTTGTAAGTAAATCAGTATTTTTTAAAAAAAAGTATGAGATTGGAGGTATATATCATGCAGGTAAAAAAAAAATACCTTGGCAATCAAAGTGCCAGAGCACTTTTATTTCAAGTGATTACTTAAAGGGGGAAAAAAATCTCCACATAAATATGGAAATACTATTATATCTCCCATATTTCCTCCTATCTGAAAGAATGACAATAGTGTTAAGGCTGCATATGATTTAATAAGATTCTTTCTTATGCTGCTCCACATGTCAATTTCCATGGGAATCCTGAGCTGAAGTTCAATTCCACAGCCCCAGGACTGGTTATAGCTGAGTGCCCTCCACATTATGTATTAACACAGCCCAACGTGGACGCCTTGGCTGCACAGCTGCTGCCAAGATCTGCAGATTCCTCTGCTTTGAGGCCCAGCGATGCTTTGACAGCTACATTTTACCAGAGCAGATATAAATCTGCAGTGACACGAACCGAGAAACAAAACCAATGTTGACAGTAAATACATGACAGCCAAAGCCTGCGTCCGCCTCATAACTGACACTCACGCATTATTCATGTTGAAAATGATCTACTCTGGGTTGAAACAAACTCTCAAATCTTTAAAAAACGGTCATGCGGTGTCTACATAATAAATTCCCAGTGACAACATGAACACTCAAGCCCAAATGTTCAGACAGGACGCAAGAGACGAAAGCATAGTTCACTCCATGAAACTATGTTCTTTCACATGTTGAGTATGCGATGACTAATACAGCATGAGACCCCTCCTGAAAACGCTCCAAGTTTAAAGACAGAATGCCTAGAGAAAAGGTTTAAAAAGTGTCTAAGTGAAACTATGCATCAAGAAATTAAAGACTAAAGACCTGATGCAGAGGCTAAAATTAAGGAACATGAGAGGTAAAAGCTCCATCAATTATGTCAAAATATTCATGTAATAATCCTTGATACCACTATTACTGTCTCTATTATACCAGTGAGGGGTGGGGTGGTGGAAACTAACAAGTATTTGTCAAGGGGGCAGAAAACAGGGCATGGGGGCACGGGTCATAACCATCTCTCTGAAAAAGCCAGAATAAGTGAGACTAGCACAGCCTCTCCTCACCCCAGAGCAGACAGCAGACAGTCTGTAGGCCAGCCCCATGGTACCTCTAGTCACAGCAGCAGCAAGAAGATAATTTATTCATTGTTGCTCACAGTTGTGGTATCGAGAAGGAGGTTTATTAGAGAAATAAGTTAGAGAGTGGGGGAGGCAAAGAATATCACCCAAAACAAGTCCAGGCTTTAGTCCATGTTCCAAGGTACAATTCCTCAAGTAGTCTAGATTTCAGTTCAGCAATCAAATCCAAATGAGCCTGCAAGGTTTGCCTCAGAGGAGGTAGACAGAAGTCAGTTCTTCCTTTGAGCATCTGGCAAGCACAGCAATATCCTCTAACTGTGGCCTTTATCTCAGTGCTCCTCTGCTTACATCTTGCCACAGTTTCTCCACTACCAGAGTCTTGCCCCCATAAGTCTTGCTTACATCAAGTCTTGCTGCCCAGTTTGAGAAGGATTTTTTTCTCATATTGTAAGTCCCACAGCTGTGGATGATTTGCTAGCCCATGCTAATTTGCTAGAACATGTGTCTGCAGTTAATGTAACTGGAAACCAGAGGAGGCTCACTGAAATGGCTAAAAAAAAAAGTTAACTTTAGTTCAACATCACAGAATTTAAGTAATTTAAGTAACTGGTAATGATGTTGTTGCAGTTTGGCGCTGTCAAATCGACTGTGCTTCATGGCAATTCTATGAATAGTGGATCTGAAGATTACTGTATCCTGTGTCATTCTTATAATCTCTAATACACTTGATTGAGCCCATTGTTACAGTGGCTGTATCAATCTATCTTGTTGTGGGACTTCCTCTCTTCCACTGACCCTCTACCTTTATATACAAGAAGTCTTTTTCCAAGCACTGGCCCCTCCTGACAACCTGTTCAGGACATTTCACCAACCTTGCCTCTAAGCAGCACGCTGGCTGCACTCCCTTCAAGATGTATTTGTTTGTTCTTTTGGCAGTCCATGGGATATTCAGTGCTCTTCTCAGTCATCCTTGGTCACGGTTCAACTTTCAGCTGCATAGCAGGTGACTAAAAAGACCGAGACTTGAATCCACCTTAGTCTTTAAATTCTTATCTTTGCTCTTTAGCACTTTGTAGAGGTTCTTGACAACAGAATTTTCCAACACAAAATCCTATCTTTTGATTTCTTTCTTTTTTTTTTTTTTTTGACTGCTGGTACCAAAGATGTTAACCAGATCCAAGTAAGATGAAGTCATTGACAATTTCTATCTTTTCTCAATCTATCATGATGTTGCCTATTGGCTGACTAATGAGGATTTTTGTTTTCTTAATGTTGAGATGTATTCCACAATGAAGGCTATATAGTCTTTGAGCTTCTGGGGCAAGTATTTCAAGTCTTCCTTGCTTTCAATAATCAAGGTTGTGCCATCTGCATGATGCAGGTTGTTGAAGAATCTTTCTTAGATTCTGATGCCATATTCTCTTAATAGAGACCAGCTTCTTTAATTATTTGTTCAGCGAACAAGAAGAATAGGTACGGAGAAAGGATACAGCCCTGACACACCTCATTCTTAATTTTAGAGCATGCAGCGGTAGCACATCTAATCTGTGGCAAAGCTGGATTTATACTCATTTTATCTCATTTTTTGCCTTAAAAACATGGGATCTTCATAAACACCTACTACAATCACTATGGAATCAACATTTCAAAATCTTAAAAGTTTTGCATTCTTGAAAAACTTCTTCACCTCCAATACATCCCTTTATCTTTGTATTACAGATTTTGGTCACTTAAAAAAATTACAAATTTACAAATCCATTTTGAATTACTATTCAACTGTTGTTGTTATGTGCCGTCGAGTTGCCTGTGACTCATAGCGACCCTATGTACAACAGCCCTAAACTCCGCAACAGAACTATTCAACTAGTTTCTTAAAATGTCTTTCTTATTAATACTACCATTTTCATTGGTTTAGTGCTCTAAGCATGTTGGCAAGTCTTTACCTATGAACCCCATGCTTCTTTATACTCTGGATATGGTGGATGTGTTTGGTGAACCGAAGCTTGACTGCACTTATGCAGTCCTAAAGCTTGCTGTCTCCACTGAACTGTTTGAAGACTGCAGAGGTGGAAAGAGATGATCAATTGACACAGTTTCTGCATTTGGCCAGTGTCTGCTTGCCTCTCTAGGTTTCATTTAAGTTTGCATCAGCAAGAAGCAGTGTAGAGAAATGGTACTTCAATGGAGCCTATTTATATAAGGAAAAGCAATCTGCCACTTCTGAACAATGGAAATTCTAAAAAGGCCAACATTTTGTATAGTTGTGCTTTCCTTTCAATTTGTTAAAATCAGGCATTTTTTTTTTGATAGATCATGTTTTAGAAAACATTCTACCTCTAGTCTGCAAGAGCAGCTGAGAGTTGTACATAAAAAATTATTCCGATATGACTAAATTAACATGACAATAAATGTGCTGGTAAGAAAACCCCAATGGTTTTCTACAAAACAAAACACCACCATGGTTGACTTCTCTTGGCTTATCTGCAACCTGTAAATTTGCTCTAACACCTTGTCATTCTGATAACCTTTCCATTTGTACTCACAACATTCTTTCAATAGTTTGGCAGGTCATTAGACTTCTGCTCTGAATTTCAATGGTGCTGGCGCCTCTGCTCCCCATCATTTTCACAGGGTGGAAGAACATTCTGTCCTAACACTCCCAAAGGGTGTTCGCCAACAGCTCAGCTCCTCAATGGTCCTCAGTGCTCCTGCCTGCCTTTTTTGTGTTCGGGCTTGGAGGAGCTGGAGGGTGGGATGAGGGAAGAGGCCCATCAACCTTCAAATGCATTCTAAGAAGCAATCTATTAGATTGAAGAGATTGCGAGAACATGGCATGTGCTGCTTTCAGATTTAACAATTTCTTTGCTTTTCTTTAATATAAAAGGAATCTTGGCCCTCTGTCAGGCATCATCAGCTCTTGTTTAAGCATTCAAGGATGCTTCCCATTTGTGGAGAAAGTGTTTTAATGAATACAATGTATGTGGCAGTTTGCGGCTCCTCTATGACCATTAACGGACCTTTGGGGCTTACTCATGAGAAGCTGCGCTAAAAGCTCAAAGGAACATCGTTCAAATTCACTAGCTGCTCCTCAGGAGAAAGATGGGAGAATTTCCTCCTGGGAGAATTTCCTCCTGTGTAATTCACTGCCTCCAAAAACCCACTGAAGGGTCAGCTATGACTCCCCAATACACAACAATAATTATACATGACCATTAAGGAAGCAGTTCTGGTAGTCTAGTGTATTCCCTAGTATGCTAACTTAAAGGTCATCAGATCAAATCCACCACTTGCTCCTTGGAAGAAAGATGGGTCATCTCTTCCCATAAATATTGAAAGCCTCTGAGACCTGACGAAGGGTGAGCATGGATCAGAATGGGCAATGGGTTTGGTTTCTGTGTCACAGAAGGCAGAGGATTGGGTTCTAGGACTACTATACACCCTTGCTCTGTTCTCCTGTTTATAGCGAAACATTTTTACCATCTGTTAACATCATGTTGTTTGTCACGTGGCTAGGCTGTGACTCTCTGGGGATTGGCAGGCACCATGCAAACACCTTCCACTTCGTGATCTGATACAAATATTCAATCCATTGAAAGGAGAGTTTCCTTGAGGATGTGTCCTTCCTCCAATAAAACAGATGTTCTCACAACGCTTGCTCTTTCTCACCTCTGCAGTCTTCTTGTCACCTGAAATCCAGGGCAAGTCTGCTAGAGTCTCTGGCCTGTTGCCCAGCCTGCGGAGTTTCAGTTCATCAGCCCCTTACAGTCCCGTAAACTGCCAGAGGTTTCCAGCTTACCACTTGTTTCACAGACTTGGAACTTGCTGGTCTCCCACAACTGTGTGAGCCATTTCCTTGAAGTGAATCTCCCTCTATACCTCTATATATTTCTGTATTACGTTCCTCTTTCTTGCTCCACTAGAGAATCCAGAACTCAGAACCAGCAGCTCTAGTAGCACAATCCATGGGAAGGTGCACTGCTAAACCCCAAGCCCACGCCCCTCTGGCCGTTGGGTCTACCAGCAGCTCTGCAGGAGGAAGCTGGTCAACCTCCTCCCACACTCTATAGCCTCTGGGAACCTCGTGGAGGGCCTGGTTGGTTCTCACTCAGTGGTAATGGGAAGGGATGGGATGGGATGGGATGGGATGAAGATGAGAGAATCCAGATAAGCAGAACAACCCTTCAAATACGAGGGTATGAGTTAAAACTGGAATCCGTCAACCCTTCAAATATAAGGGTATGACTTAAAACTGGAATCTGTCAACTTCTGAATAGGGCTTTAAGAAACAAACAAGCAAACGAACAACCACCAAAAACAACAACCTAACAACCTAATACTTGGAGCAACAGTGCTTCTATCCCTTATTTACTGCAAAACTTTTCTTCATTCAGTGAAAGCCTACAAAACTATAATTTAAATAAAGGACAGAATTTTCTCCATAAGTAAAAATTACAGTTTATATTCCCTTGCCTATTTTAAAAAGTAAAAATTAAAAGCGAAAGTCTAAACAATAAAGATCATCTCACTACCACTTCATAAATGAAATAAATTGTCTCTAAACAGCATCTTCATTAGACTCAAAGTCCTGCATTCAAAGTTATGCGCCAGCCTCATATGATGTTACCAGCTACCTGATGGCAGGAAATCTGAACCAGAGGAATGCAAAAGGCAACAGTTAGAAGTCTTGATTATATTTATTAAAATACAGACTAAATAAGGTAGTCTAATTGGAACCAGGAGGATAACTTGATCTCCACCAAAGCACAAAATGTTGAAGCCCTAAAATGTACAAAAGCTGCCTGAGGCCTGATTCCCAGAGATGAAGGAGAAGAGCTGGTGTCCTGCTGAGCAAGGCCAGCTCAGGAGGAGGGGGACTGTGCCGGGAAAAGCCACAGTCACTCAGCTCTCAGGAAAGGTGGTCTTGGCACATCTGCCCACAGACACAAGGAAAAATACAAATCTCTTCATTTTTTAAATTAGCTCTGTGTTCATGAGGAAATCAGAAAAGCGATTTTCTCCAATTTCCTTGTAAAAATAATAAATAATTCAATATTTTTTCCTTTTTTTTAAAATTCATTTTAATGAAAGTTTACAGAGACTTAGGGTTTCCAGTCATTCACTGTTGCATTTTTCTCCCTACCGACCCTCTCTCTGATTTTCTCTTCCCCTTGAGAAGTAAAAGAAAAACTCTTTGCGTGTTATGCTTCACTCTGGACTTCTGTAATGACAGAATACCCATTCATATCACTTTGAAACAGTTCTTTCCCTCATCTGTTGCAATGCAGAATACATCATTTCTCTCCTCCTTCTCTGTCTTCCCTCAACCCTGATGTCAGTCCCTATGCAATAATTTAATATTATGAGTGCAATAGAGGCTTTCTGTAGTATTTTTTCATTCATATACTTTGCATTTCACACGTTCACTCATTCACATTGTGTTTCACACACTCATTCCCATACCTTGTGTCTTATAAAATTAATCACCATTGATCCATGCCCACTATTACCTCCTCTTTTTCAGATCCCACTGGATCTTTCCTGACTCCTTCATCTTCTTCCTCTGCCCACCAAACTCTGCACCCTCCTGACTTCCCTGCTCCCCAACCCCATCCCTCACCAGCCGCCCTACTCCTCCCCTGCCTACTTTGGACATTCATGCACATGTTCACAGCTACCCTTCTATTTTACAATAAGGTCTTACGTGGTAATTATTTGAGCAAAAGTTTACAAATCATGTTGCGTTTTCCCTTAATCATTCAACTTCAGCTTGCTTTATAACATGAATTAAAACTGTTAAGATTTTGTTTTTGAACTTTAAAGTACCAGAAAGAAACGATTTACTTACATTTCTCTATCATTGGTTTTTGTTCGTTTTACAAGAGTGTCTTAAAAAGCACTACACACTAAAGAAGAATATAATAAATATGGCTGAGTGACAGAAGTCAGTCACAAAAGGGCAACTGGGTGTAAAAATCATTATTATAGACAGTTAAGGAAGTGTTTACACACAGAACAAAATCATTCTTGCAGGGTTAACAGGAATGAGAGGAGGGAGGGAGGAGTCAAGATTAATGAACAGACAAGTTGGTTGAATGGCAAAGCAATACACATTTAAAGATGTATCTAGGCATTACAATCAATCAGAATAAATTAATCAATGGTAATCAATGTTATAAAACAAAATGCTCATGAATTCCAAAAAAATTATTATGATTTATAAAGTTTTACTCAAATGAAAAAACAATGTTGTTGTGTACTGTAGAGTCTGAATCAACCCGTAGCTGACCCTCTGGCAGGTTTTCAGAGGCAGTTAATCACAAAAAAAGAGACTGCCCATCCTTCTTCAGAGTAGCTGGTGGCCTTGAACCTCAAGTCTTTGGGACTGCAGGGCAACTTCTTTCCACTAGGCTCCAAGTTTTAAAAAAATTACAAAGCAATTGTTATTGTGCAGTCTAATGGACGCCAACTCCTAGCAACCCTATGAAAAACAGCTCTGAACTTTATTCTGAGCCATCCTCGCCGTGTGACACTCTTGACCCCACTGCCACAGTCACTATCTCAACCCATTTCAACCACGGTCTTCCTCTTCTGCGCTGCCCTTCCATCCCTCTAACCATGGTGTCCTTCTCCAAGGACATGCTCCTTCTGACAACATGCCCAAAGTATGTGAGACAGTTTCAAATTCCAAGTCTGAAAGGAGCACCTTGGATTCACCCTCTCTAGGACAGATCTGTTTCTTCTCTTGCAGTCCACGGTATGCTCAATATTCTTCTCCAGTACAACCCAAAGGCTTCAATGCTCCTTCTGTCATCCTTAGCCAATGTCCAACTCTCAGATGAATAGCAAGCAGCTGATAAGACCATGGCCTGGATCAGGTGCACCTTAGTTTCTACACTGACATCGTTGCTTTAGCACTCTGGAGAGGTCCCTGACAGCAGGCTTTCCCAAAGTAACTCATCTTCTGATTTCCCGACTGCTGGGGCCAAAGCTGTCGATTGTGGATCTGAGCAAAATGAAATTGTTAACAACCTCAAGCTTTTCTCCATCTATCATGCTTCTGTTTTACTGGCCCAGTGGTGAGGACTTTCATTTTCTTGAGGTTGAGATGCAATCCATATTGAAGGCTGCAGTCCTTGATCATCTTCAGGCAAGTCCTTCTCAGTTTCAGCAAGCAAGGTTGTGTCATCTGCATAACACAGGTTGTTGATAGGTCTTCCCCCAATCCTGATGCCATATTCTTCTTCGTAAAGTCCAGCCTCTCAAATCTGTCCAGCATATAGACTGGAAAGGTATGGAGAAATGCTACATCCTTGGTACAGTCTTTTCTTGATTTTGAACCATGCAGTGTTCCCTGCTCTGTTCAGACAACAGTTTTTTGGTCTAGGAACAGGTTTCACATGAGTACAATCAAGTGTTCTGGGATTTCCATTCTTCTTAATGTATCTACGGAGGCTGTAAATTCTCCCATGGAGCAGCCACTGGATTTGAACTGTGTGCCTTTCAGCTGACAGTTCAATTCTTTACTATTGTAATTAATGTGGAACAAACTGTTCATGAATGATTGCCTGAAAAAAATCAACATGCTTTGTACATTTTCACTGAAATAATAATTTGAAATAGATCATGGACAAGTAGGAAGATAAAGTAGTAAGTAATGTAAGTGCCGGGGTCCTGGCATCACATTCCTTAGGGAATGGTGCTGTAATCCAATGGTGGTGCCCCTCTGGTGGTTCGAATCTACCAGCAACTCCACAGGAGAATGTGAGGAAGCACTGGAGTCAACAGGGCAGTTCTGGATTTCTTCTGTCTGTACAAAAACTAATACTGCTGAGTTGTGTCGTTATATTTGATGTTTATTAAACTATGCTTCTTTCCTTTATGCCATGGACAGGACATGTCATCCATATGACAGCATATAGCTCCCTTTAAGCATTAGCGGTTGCTTCCCAAGATGACTCTTCAGGTTAGCTAGACATCCCTTCATCTTTTGTTCCCATTTATTTATTTTCTCCTGTGAAACAACCAGGGGCAGGGGGTGGGGGAGGCGAATTCAAACTGCCAGCCTTTATGTTAGCAGTGAAGCACTTTATTCACATTGCCAACAGGGCATCTCATGCACAGGGGCATCTCTCAAAATGACATCTCTCAAAAGATGGTTTCTCCTCATTATTTTCACTTCAGCATTGCACGTTAGTCACCATTTGCCTCAGTTACCTGCCTGTGTAAGCTTCCACCTCTTGTACAGTCCCTATATATTACATTTGACCCAAAGACGTCTAACGACAAAATGCCATAAGAATAAATTTAATCCACTGAAATGATACATTAAGATACGGGCACAACCAGGGCAGGCTCTCTTTTCTCAAGAGAGAGGTAAATGCAAACAAACAAATGAGAAACCCATTAGTCCAAGAACCAAAATCAATGAGGCAGAAAATACTTGCTTTAGCTTGGGCTATCAAAAGGGAAGGGCTTCTCTTATGTAGGGATGTTTAAACTATGATGTTCAAGGCCAAATATCTAGCTACACAGAGATACAGAAGAAGAAACTGCAGACAGTAAGAAGAACAGAAGCTATCATGAGATACGGAAGCAATGGTGGCCCAGAGGCAAGAAGTTGTGCTGCATTCCCAAAGGCACATGGTTTGAATCCACCAGCTGCATCGTGGAAGAAGGAGGGGCAATCTCCTCCAGGACAATTAACTGCCTCTGAAAACCTGAAGGTGAGCTATGGATTGGTTCTGACTCGAAAGTACATAACAACAATAATATGAGATTAGAAAGACACACAGTCTCTTCCCATGTGATTTGCTGCCTCAGAGGGTCATTCATGAGTCTATTTCAACTGGATGGCAATGTTGTGAGTTGATCATGTGGTCGATTACACATGTGTGAGGACCTGAGTGTGGTTTGGAGTGGCTGACTACCAGTACGAGGCAAATGCAGGTGAGAGGAGGCCTCGGAGAACAAGGCCAAGGCAGAGTCTTAGAGCTTGAGCCTTCTTCATCCCTCCTGTTCCGTGTCTACTGCTCCTGCTACATGTAATCTTCTTTGTTCCCTTGGTAAAAACTATACCTGCCCAAAGGAAAATGGTAGAATCCTGCCTTTAGTGCCCAGTAAGGATGTAAATAGAAGATGCTTGAATGAACAGGTCATACCAATGCAAGAAACCCAAGTCCTGTAAGATATTCTGAAAGTGAAAGGGGGTTGGGGAAAAGGGGTATGTGCACATGTGGTAACCATGGCTTGGGCTGCTAGGAGAAAAGGTTTGTGCAGGAGAGGGTAAAACCAGGCTGCTCCTTGGAGGCAAGGATTCTGACACTTCGTCTGACATACTTTGGACATGTTGCAAGGAGGGACTAGTCCCTGGAGAGGGACATCATGCTAGTGGTGGAGGGACAGCACAGGAGAGGAAGACCCTTGATAAGATGGGTTCACTATTCAGTGACTGGGGTGATGGAGGTAGGTGTGTCAGAGACAGTAAAGTTGGCTCAAGATAAAGCAGGATTCAGAGCTGTTGTAGCTATGAGTCAGGCACAAGTGACTTGATGGCATATAATAACAACAACTCAGACAGATTTCATAGAATTTCTTTAGACCAAATCTTAGTGTTTCTACCAGAGTCTGTGCTATTTTCTAAATCTGAACCTGTTAAAGAGAAAAAAATCTTCCAAATTTCATTAAACTCATTCCTAGAGTTTGAAACTAAATAATGTCAGCAAGTAACAGCTTTGCCATTCCTGATTGTGGTATGCTTGTCATTAACATTTCATTTTTGAGCTGAAGCCTACTCCCTAAAATACCTCAGATGATGGCACAGAACTGTGCTACCTCCCCCATCCTACCACACAACCAGAAATACAGGGAGATGGTAAAGTTATGGGTTGCAATGCTAAAGGATCACATATTAGGTTATAAATAATATGTGGTAATAACAACACAGGCTTTCCTTGTATTTTATTGCCTAATAATTAGCTCTACATTTGCAGATTGGGTTTTTTGTTTGTACTACACAGGGCTTCAGCTCTGGTTCTAATTATAATATCATTATCCAGAAAGGCACACACACTGACTCTGACACAGTTGAAACAAAGCTGGCCAAATAGCAATTTCAGACTTTAACACCATGCAATTCTGCAAAGATAAATAAAGTAAGTTTCTTTAGGAAAAAGAGGAGCTTACTGTGGCCTGGAAGCTTCAGCCTGGTCTGTCTGCAGCTTTTCTCCTCCTTCCACTTCCATTGTACAGTAAACAATCCGATTGGGAGCCACAGACTTCAAGCCTTGCACTTCCATGATGACAATCTAAAGCAAAACAAGGTATGAGATGTGTCACATTGGCAACAATTAATGATATAAAAAGATAATAGCCAAAAAAAAAAGATAATAGCCATGACCATGAGGACGACCCACTGAGTGCAGTATCTTGTAAAGCCAATGGTGCTCCTTTTATCTTCTGTAAAGCCCACCTCCATTCATTGAAAGTATACCAGTTCCTCAAGGAACTTGGATATGCAAAGAAAGAGCTCCGCCAGTTTTTTTTTCTATATTTTATTAATTTTCATAAACATTTACAGAGATTT
>NW_006400095.1:1020775-1035017 GCF_000299155.1 Elephantulus edwardii | reverse complement strand
GTTTTTTGATTTCCTGGCTACTGGTGCCAAGAGTGTTGACCGTGGAGCTGAGCAAACTGAAGCTGTGAACAATCTCAATCTCTTCGCCATCCATCCTGATGCTACCGATTGGTCCAGTGGTGAAAATCTTTTTCTTCTTGACAATGAGCCTCAGTCCATATTGAAGGCTGCAGTCCTTGACCCTCTGCAGTAAGTGCATGAGGTCTTCCTCAGTTTCCGCGAGCAGGGTTGTGTCATTACCATTTTTAAAAATAATTGTCTGCATGGTACTTTTAATGGTTCTTGTTGTTGTGTACCACAGAGTCAGAACCGACCCACAGTTGACCCTCTGGTTGGTTTTCAGAGGCAGTTAATCGCACAGCAGGAAACTGCCTGTTCTCCACAGAGCAGCTGGTGGCCTTGAGCGACATGCTTCTACGACTGCAGCGCAGCTTCTTGCCACTAGGCCACCAGCACTCCCTTTATAATGGTACATCTTGTGATAAAAAAATGGAGAAAAAATAAAATTTTCTAATGGACATTTTAATAATATATTAGGAAAAGATAGCCTGATGTTGTCTTATGTACCTACAATTCCTGGGGGTGGGGGAGAAGGAAGGGTGTGTGTGTGTGTGTGTGTGTGTGTGTGTTTGAAATCTGGATGCAGGAGTGGCATCCACTTCCTAAACCACATGCTTCTGGAACATCTATGATCTTGGAGAAATGACAACAGTTATGGAAAGGCATTAGTCTTTTATTCACAGACGCGCTATGAGTCTTTCTCAACTCGTGGACAATCAACAACAACAACAACAACAACAACAACAACATACATACATACTTTTTGTACATTGCCATTGAACTGGAATTACTTCATAACTGACTGTCCAGTGGATTTTCAGAGGATGCAGGAAGACAATGCTCATCTTCCTCCCAGGGTGGATTCGAACTGCCCACTACTGGGTTGGAGGCACAACTCCCTATCCTCTGGGCCACCAGGGATCCAGGGTTGTTTCTGTTTTTCACATGTATTCAATATAACTCTGAGCAAATAATTAGAGAAACTAGTATTGAATATACCATGGACTGCTAGGAGAAAAAACAGGTTTGCCCTAGAAAGAGTGAAAACAGTCTATTCCTTGGAGGCAAGAATTCTGATGTTTCATATGACATACTTTGGGCATGTTGCATGGAGGGACCAGTCCTTGGAGAGGAACAGCATGCTTGGAAGGGTAGAGGGACAGCACAAGAGAAGACTCCTGATGCGATGGATTAATTAAGTGACTGGGGTAATGAAGGTAGGTGTGTCAGACAATAAGGTTAGCACATGATAGATCAGGTTTCAGGGCTGTTATTCATAGGGTCACTATGAGTCACAAGCGACTCGATGGCATGCAATAACAACAACAAGGCTATATGAAGAAGAATGTGGCATCAGGACTGGAGGAAGATTCATTAACAACCTACTTCACACAAATGACACAACCCTCCTTGCTGAAAGTGAAGGAGACTGGAAACACTTACAAGGACTACAGCCTTTAATAGGTACTACATTTCAACACTAAGAAAACAAAACAAAGTCCTCACTATTAGTCTAATAAATAGCATCATGGCAGATGGATTAAGAGAAAAGATAAAAGTTGTCAACAATTTCATTTTACTTGGAACCACAATCAATGTGTGTAGTAACATTAGGCAAGCAATCCAAGCCATGTTGAATTTGCAAAATCTGATTTCCAAAAGACTCCTCCAAAGTACTAAAGAGCAAGGATGTCAGTGTAAAGACTAAGGTGTACCTGGTCCAAGCCATGGTCTTTTCAATAACGTCCAACACACTTAAAAGATGGATAATGAATAAGACAGACCTAAGAAGAATCAAAACATCAGAGTTGTGTTGGAGAAGAATACAGATTTTTTCATGGACTGTCAAAAGAACAAACAAATCTGTCTTGAGGGAGGTGCAACCTGGGTGCTCCTTAGAGGCAAGGATGATGAAGTTTGGCATGGTGTCAGGAAGGGCTAGTCCCTGGGAAAAGATATCATGCTGAGAAAGGCAGAAGATCAGATGAAGAGAGGAAGAACTCCACAAGAGGAACTGACACAATGAGTTTGACAATGAACTTGAACATGAGAGAAACTGAGGATGGTAGAGTACAGGGCTTGGATGAGATCTATTACTCATAGGGTCATCACGAGTCTTGGTTAACTCAATGGCACCTAATATCAACAACAAAATATTCACACATATATACATGTTGTTGTTATGTGCCATCGAGTTACTTGCAACCCATAGCAACCCTATGTACAAGAGCCTTAAATGCTGCTCTATCCTGTGCCAATCGCACTGTCTCTGACACATCCATCCGATTACACTGAATCAATCCACCTCATAGAGGGGCTTCCCCTCCTGCCCTGTCCCTCCACCCTCCCAAGCACGATGTCCCTCTCCAACGACCAGTCCTTCCTTACAACATGTCCAAAGTACATCAGACGGAGTCTCAGAATCCTTCCCTCCAAGGAGCTCTGCCCAGTTTAACATATATACATTGTTGTTGTTTTTATGTGCCCTCAAGTCATATATACATAAATATATTAAAAATAATCTACTATGATTTTGGTGAATGTTTACACAGCAGTTTAAATTCACATTCAATGATTTCTATACAAATTGCTCAGTCCTAATAATTGCATTATTCCCAGTCTGTGGACATTTTTAGTGTTTCTGTCCTTGTTGCTACGTTTCCATTAACCCAGTTTTTCTGTTTTCTTACATGCTCATTTTTATTTTGAAGCAAATATTGACCAATTGTTCTTACAAAAGTCATATGGTTTTTAAAGTGTGGGGGGTTTTATGTCTGCATAAAAGGTTTCCAATCTTATTACTACATTAGTTCTAAGATTCTCATTAAATATACATCTGAAATATAAACACTATTTTCCAGAGAGTTTTAAAAATCAACTCTTGCACATGAACTTCTCTAAATTTTCAAAATAAGAGAATTGATACCACTTTTATACAAGTACATGGATTTTTTTTTATCGATCTCTTGTTGGAGTTAGACAAAGATTAATAACATTTATGCAATATAGTCAACACAACCTCCATGGAAACATTATCAATTCCACTTATAGACCAATTATTTGCTACTCTACGAGAATAATTTTTATTTTTCAGAGTCATGATATGATCTTTGAGGAAGAATCACTCAAATTTAAAAATTCACCTTAAAAGTACTGGTCTTTGTTTCCTTTAATTTGAAATAACAGGAGGTTTACGCTTGAAAATACAAAAGCAAATTAGATGTTTTTTCTTAAAAAGTATATGAGAAACATTATTTAAAAGGAAAAGGTCAAACACACACCATTTAGCTTCTTCAACCTGCGTTTCTGTCCTTCACATGAAAGTGCAAAGGCAAATATGCATTCAAAGGCCTTAACTGAACAGAGACTATGGGAATTCATGGGCTATGAACAGAGAAAAGGAACCTTTTTTTTTTTTTAAAGTTCATAGGGGCACTATGAGACATCTATGACTCGACGGCACCTAACAACGATAACAACGATGACAGAGAGAGCTACATTGGCCTAGTGGAAAGTTATGCTACCAAGCCCAAGGTGGGTGATTTTAATCTGTGGCCCTCAGCTGGGTTCAAATTGTTTTCCTGTCAGACATTCTTCTAGGTGGTATAGCACTGGTCTGTGCATAGGTAACTCGTGGTTGCTGTGATGCTGAACACTGTGACACTGATGTGCTAGTCGTGGTAATGGGCACCCGTGGTGGACAGTGTGGGCTGGAGATTCCAGACTAGATCAAGCCTGGAAGCAGGAGCGGCATCCACTTCCGAAATGGCTTGCCTCCGGAAACTCTATGTACGAACAGTTCTCAGGCCTTTCGTTCATACGGTCGCTGAGTCGTCTACGACTCGATGGCACCAAACAACTAATTATCAAAGAAATAGGATTGAAGTACTAAGTCTTGATTAAATAAAGTAAGCAAAAATTGCATGCATTTTTAACGATTCAAGGTTGTTAGAAACATTAATGCTGGTAAAATTCTTATGCTGCCAATACTAACTGACTGTTCACCCAAATGATTTATGGGGAAAAGGAGTTGTGCTGCTAACCCAAAGGCAGGCAGTTCAAATCCACCAGCTCTGCTGAGGGGGAAAGATGGGCAATAAACTCCCATGAGATTTACAGCTTCAGAAAACCTGCTAGCGGATCAGCTACGGGTTGTTTTCTTGATAATCTATGCACTGACTTTCAAGAGCCTAATGATTTATCTCTTAATGTGGTGACATAAATTTTTATGGTCATTTACAACAGTTGAACCACAGAGTTGTGGTGTAAGTGCAGAAATCTTGATGTCAGCAGTTCCTACTTTAGAATACTGCTGCTTGTACTACGTCTCCTTCTGCAGTGTGCTCAACAGGCAAAGACCAGGAGAGTGGAGGGCGAGCACCTGCCTCACAATGGGACAACATCACCCGGGTCACAGGCTGCTGTCAACAGGCCTTCTTGTGACACACCACTTGTTCACTATCCTGTTCCTCAAACGAATTTTCCCTTTTGTGCTGGGACCACTTCATTCCACAGAACTGTTCTTTTTAAAAGAGGAGATGTCTGCCACCAAACTACATGTATAAATAAAACAATGTAATTCTGAATTCCAAAGTGAAGATACATGGAGACAAATGGAAAAATCTTCACGGGCGGAAGGAGAGGTGGGCAAAGGAATGGGGAAAGATCTGGTGTGAAAAACAATGTATACGAACTTCATCAGTAAACCAGTAAAAAACAAAACAACCAACAAAACAAAACAAACCACCAACCAAACAAAAACCCAGTTAGTGTCCATTTTCAATGATAAAGACATTCCTAACTACCAAGGTCCATGAACCGACTCACTTCAGCTGTTTGAACCCAGCCTCACCAAAACGTGTTCATGGAACTCCAGAAAGCAAAGCTGATCTCTAGCTCATCTTCTCTCTCATCTACGTGTGACTGATCCCGGTAGGGATCCAATAAACAGCATCAATCTTAGAGCAAAAGAAGGAAGGGATATACAAAATACGAAACCAGACAGCATGTTTATGAGTGATCCTTTGACTGGAGTGACAAATCGCAGTGCGTACATTATGAGACAGTGATGGCAGGAAGGACCCTGAAAATGAGTCTGTACCGCCTGATTGAGAGGAAGTCTGGAAGCATATAAAAAATTTAGTGTACTGGGGGTGGATGGAGGGCTGGGCAGGGAGAAAAGTGCAACAATAAATGAACGGAAATCCAAAGTCTCTGTAAATTTTCATTAATACGGATAATAATAATAGTAATAATAAGTTAATAAAAAAAGAAAAACAAGTAACTCATGAAATATTATACAAAATGGGTGACCCTGGAGGGAAAAAAAATAGTGTCAAAACACAACCATAAACAAAGAAAAGAAAGTGAACTGGGGAAGAGAGAAGGGAGTGTGAGGGGGGAAATGTGCAACAATGAATGAATGAAAATATAACTTCTCTGTAAATGTTCATTAAAGTCACAATTGAAATATAAAATTTTATTAAAAAAAAGAAAAAGCAAACACCAAAAACTCCACAACCATATTCAGGCCACTGGAACTATTCCACCATTTACCTTGCAGGACACCCACTCACCACTTCATTGCCAGGTATTTGTTTTTCGAGTTTTATTTGATTATTTAATTTTTAAAAATATTGTGTGGCTGAGAGTTTTGAGGATTATCTTGACTCTTGCTTCATTATTCTCTCTGAAGGTTCTTGAAGTCCTAAAAGTATCGTGTATGACTGACTACTGTTTTCTGAGGCCATCCATCTGTGCAATCCCATAAATGCACCTGGAACAAGCTGTATGCCTGACTCTATTTTGTTGGTTTCAGGTACCCGGAAGTAGACCATGATTCACAGTGACCCTATGCATAACAGAAAACGTGCCCTATCTTGTATCATCTTCATAATGTCTGCCATGCTCAAGCCCATTCCTGCCGGCACCATGTCAGCCCACTGTGTTGAGGGTCTTCCTAGAATCTTGCAATATTACTAGCAGACTCACTCCTAGAGCCTACATACTAGTAAAGAAAAGCCAAAAACAAATAAACACAATAACGGACTCATATGTTATGGAGAGGGGTGCTATGAGTTGGGATGGAGTCAATGGCCCAGGACAACACATGGTACATAATAAATGGCCGATGTTGACGGATAAGCCTGGACTGAGAACCAAAAGGCTAATTATTCAACTTCACCCAGAAGTGCCTCTTAAGAAAAGCCTGAAAACAAGTCCTGTTGGCAGAGGAGGCTAAATGTTGAGTTGCTAACTGAAAGATCAATGGTTTGAATCCATCTATTGAATTCTCAGGAGAAAGTTGGGCAGCCTCCTCCCATAGAGATCCCTCCTCCCCCAAAAGCTGATGATGGAGGGTCACCATGCATCAGAGCCAACTTGATGTCAATGCCTTATCATTGAAAGGAAGAAATCTCTGCTACTTTTTACACTGTACAGTATTGATTATTGTGCATTATAGTTGTTTTATTTTATTCTAGAAAAAAACATCTTTTTACTGAGAGTAAAACAAAGTTTTATCCATCTTGTTATGCATCAGAGAGTTGGACAATGACCAAGGAGGATAGAAGAAGAATTGATGCCTTTGAGCAGTGGTGCTGGAGAAGAGTCTTGAGAATACCATGGACTGCTAGGAGAACAAACAAAAGGGTTAAACTGGGTGGCTCCTTGGAGGAAAGGATTCTGAGGCTCTGTCTAACATACTTTGGACATGTTGTGAGGAGAGACTGGTCCTTGGAGAAGGACATCATGCTTGGGAGGGTGGAGGGACAACGCAGAGGGAAGGCCCTCTATGAGGTGGATTGATTCAGTGACTGGGATAATCAGGATGGGAGTGTCAGAGACAGTGCGATTAGCACAAGACAGAGCAGAGTTTAGGGCTGTTGTACATCGGGTCGCTGTGATTCGCAAGCGACTCGATGGCACATAATAACAACAAAACAAAGTTAGCAAGAGACCTGAGAGGGGATTGTGAATAATATACCTATAGAATATAAGGTTTATAGTATGTATGTTGTTATGTGTTGTCAAGCGGAACTGACTCACAGCTGGCCCTACAATGGGTTTTCAGAGGCAGTAAATCACACAGAAGAGACCGCCATCTTTCTTTCTTGGAATAGCTGGTGGGTTAGAACTGCATACGTTAGGTGTTATAGGGCAGCTTCTTACCACTAGGCCATTCAGGCTCCCTACAATAAGTATGTTGTTTTCATATGCCGTCAAGTTGCCTGTGGTTCATACTTGAACTCTGCTCTATCCTGAGCCAATCTCACTGTCTCTGAGACACCTACTCTCCTTATCCCAGTTACTGTGTCAATCCATCTCATCAAGGGCCTTCCCCTCCTGTACTGTCCCTCCACCCTTCCAAGCAGGATGTCCCTCTGCAAGGACTGGCCCCTCCTGGCAACGTGCCCAAAGTATGTGAGGTGGAGCTTCAAAACCCTGGGCTCCAAGGAGCAGACTGGTATAGGATATCCTATTTTCACCTCAAATATATTTTCATATTTACCTTAGCAAAGAACTTACACTAGCCTAGTTGACATAAAGAAAAACTTGCCTTCAAGTTTTTCTACTAGTTTATAACTGAATCCTAATACTACTGCTATATTACAGGACAATTTGCATGCATTCGCATCCACAACCTGATGGCCTGGCAAATTGTTCTGTTAAAGCAAAGACTAATGTAATCACTTCAAGAGACCTGACACTGCTTTAAATTCTAAAAGTTAGCCCAAGTTTGCACAAAGGTCAGTGAAAATGACTGTGCAGCCCGGTTTGCGCAGTCAGTTACGTGGGGAGTGGGCCACTCACCTCCAAGGTGAAGGACAGCACTACGTCGGACTTGGACAGCTGAAGCTCCGTCTCATCACCCATGTCCAGAAATGCGGAGTTCTGTGAGCGTTTCAGTTTTTGCAGTTTAAACTCAGGCCCACCTTTCGAAACCGGAAGACTTTCCAAATTGGCCATGAGCAAATTCACTGACGATCGTAACTCTTCTATAAACATATTCTCCATGTCTTTTGCTATAAACTTGGGGAATTTTCTTTCCTTAAAAAGAAATTTCAAAATACCAGTGTGAACAACAAGGTCATATTTTCATCGTCATCCTAAAAGACTGAGCAAGATGAATATACTTAAATGTCTTATAAATTGTGACAATTTCAATAGAATATGGTTAGGTGCCTTTGGGTCATTTCAGATTCATTCCAGTGACCCCACCTGCATACAAGAGAAGGAACTATCACCTGGTCCTGTACCATTCTCACAATTATTGCTGTTTGAATGCTGTCACAGCCACTTGGAATATGTTCCCAGAAGGTGTCAGTTCCCCTGAGAGGGACATCGTTCTTGGCAAAGTAGTTGTAGTTATGAACCATCAAGTCAAATTCAACGCTGATGTTCAGCTGCTTTTCAGAGGCTGTAAATCACATGGCAGGAGACCGCCCATCTCTATCTTTCAGGGCAGCTGGTAGATTCAAGCTACATGCTTTTGGGTTGGCAGTGCAACGCCTTACCACTAAGCCATCTGAGTTCAGCAGAGGGTCAGGGACAAAGAGGAAAACTCTCAAGGAGAGAGAGTGACACAGGGGCTACAATATTCTATAATTAGAAAACTCTACTGGTCTACTCTGTAAAGTGTGGTATTGTTAGTCTTCAGGTAAGTGGTTTGAATCCACCAGCTTGACTGAGGGAAAAAGATGGGCAATCTCCTCTGGTGTGATTTACAGCCTCTGAGAAAAACACTGGAGGGTCAGCTGTGACTCAGTTCTGATTGGGCTGCAATGAACTGAATTTCAGTAATTTAGTGTTTAGGTTTTATGAAAGGGTGCTTACCAGCTCCATACCCGAAGGCCACCAGAGTTTCCAAAAAAAAAAAGATTACAAATATTAACACTTAGGCTGATAGCCAGGTAATTCCAATTTGCCCTTAGAGAAGCATCTACCAACTATTCCCACAAGTAGCAAAGCAGTGGATTCCCTTATTTTGCTGCTTCTGTTCATTTCTGCCAACCTGGCATTTGCTTTCCTTCCCTCCTCCCTCTTAAACAAAGAATGTATGAAGTTTCATGATTCCAAAAGAGCAGTTAACTGTACAAAACTGGATGGTGCCAAAAATCCAAAGCGGCCATCTTTCCATTCCCTAATAATGTGCCAGGAAACCAGAGTCTTTCCTGTGGTCCCCCCAGAATCATTCAAAGGCTAACCCTAGAAGCCCACTCCCCTGGAATGACTGGACACCTCCAGGGGCACCTGTCCACCTGCACTTCTCCGGCCGGCTGGCACCAGCTCCTTCATGGGCTGGAAAGGAACAGCTGGCCCCACTTCATCAGCTGGTCCCCAAGTCCCCGGCCACCTGTGTGTCTCTTCCTCCAATATAATCTTCATATGCTTCTCACCACATAATTTACTTATAATCAATATTAAAATTACACATTCTTGATCACAGAGGTAGTCCATACGGTGCCTATATTAATTATTAAACTTTCACAAGGAAGGGTTTTAGTTTTCCTTTAAATATTCTGTGTTACTTAAGTTAACATTCCAAATCATTACAGCGTTACTTCCTCAAGGAAAACATATAGTGCTGGATGTAAGTGGTTAAAGCACTTGGCTTCTAAGCAAAAGGCTGGTGTGATCTTAGCAAGGAGACTCCGATGAAAGGCCCTCAGATGGCCCACTTCCGAACAGCCAGTCACTGCAGCGCAGTTCTCCTCACTTATAGGATCATCCTCAGTCAGAAGTGAGGCTGCAACTCAGCTAGAGAAGAGAGGGGTGCAGTGTGGTGGTGTCGTCTCTGGTGCTGTGGTCTGTAGTGCACTGCACTGCTTAACTCACGGGCAGCACCCCTCCACGGGCTGCACCCCCCACGGGCAGCACCACTCTGTAAGTCTGAATCCACTGGTGATTCTGTGGGGAAAAGATGGGCAGTCTCCTCACATGCCCCTCACTGCCTCTGAAAATCTGCTAGTGGGTCAACTCCGCACGGGTTCCGACTCAAGGACAATGAGTGAATTTTCAAACTGAAGAGAACACTTGGTTTATTTAAATAAACACACAAACTCTACCACACGTACACCCCCAAAATTGAATGTGCATATATGTGTTCATATACACACAGTTCTAAAATGCCTCTGAGATTAAAAAGGTGAGGTAAGCCATAAAAAAGCACCCACATAAAAGCACATACTCACAAAATCTCTAAAAAAGGAAGAAACAAGGCTAAAAATGTGAGAAAGGCAGGTCTTTTCTGTGAGGTGGCCTCCAAGATTGGCTGGGAGAGACTTTTTATCTTATGGTACTTTCAAACTCTTCAGGACCGAGATTATATTCAGAATCATTTTTCTTTCTTTTTTCTGTAATGGTCACAACCTGTTGTGTAGCTTTGAGGTTTACTAACAGTATCTTATTAACTTTTTTTAGACTCTGTTGTCACGTTAAAACAATAAAATTAAGCGAACATCAGACATGTGCACATATCAGATTTAATTTTGGAAATTAAAATGGACCTAGAGATAGGACTAATCTCAAGTTATTTCACTGTGAGGACTTCCTTCTATGAACCAAGCCTTAGATATGTATCAGAGTTTATAACTAGCTCTAACACAGTAAATTATACAGGAACCACAATGTGTTTTGTAAAATATTTCTCATTAATAATACTTAATAAGTCAACTTTTTCACTAGATGAAGCTGGGTTCAGATCACTGGATGGCTTCTTGAGTGCTTTAACCAGATAGTAATCTCTGTTCTTCAAGACTATGCTAAGTTTCCATCTCAGGGTCATGGTGCCAAGTGAAGTATTGGTAAGAAAGTTGATCAGATCTTCATCATTTACCATTTTCTTAAAACGTCTCACCTTGACTGAAAATTGGAACCACTGTTCCTTCTCTCCCACATTTCTGATTCTGCCTTTCTTTCCTAGTCTCATTTCTAAACAATTCTTGTTGGTTTCTTCCATTTAAAGATAAATAGATAACCACATAAGGTCGCTATGAATCGCAGGCAATTCAACGGCATGTAACAACGACAACAACAATGGCACAGTGGTTAAGTGTTCGAATGCTAACTGAAAGTTAAACAGGTGAACCCAGCAGTCATGTGACAAGAGAAAGGTGTCAAAGGCAGCTCCTTGAAAGACTGCAGCCTTGCAAACGCCACAGGGTGGATCCACTGTAACCCACAGAGTTGAAATTTACAGTGGCAACAAATCTGTAACATAATAATTTTGATTCATTATAATCAGGCTTATAAATATTTTAATGATTTCATGAAAATGCCTCATCTTTGGCAAATTTCAAGTAGAAAATAATCAAACCTGCTTTACTTGCTATGCCAGTATATTTGCAATGAGAGGTCCAATTTCTGGTGGTATTTTTTCTTCTTCTTCCGTTCAACCTACAGGTTTCACTTTCTTCTCCGTATTTTGCCTAGTTCATCAGTATTTCTGACAAAATCGCCATGTTTGCCAAAGGAGGAGTCTCTGTGTCCATCACTGGCCTCTTCCTCTTGGCTCCAAGGCCATGAATAAGCATCTCCTCCTACAGGACTCCACAGTATCATCCTTTGTCTTCCTTCACTGGAGATTCCTCCTCAGCTGTCCCTGCTACAGTTTTCACAATTTATCACCATCCCTGTTAACTCAATGTATAGGTTCCTGCAACCCCTTTACCTCTATTTTTAAGCTTATTAAGTATTCAGGCACAGCACTGGTATTCTTGACGTTTACTTCATATATATTTTATAAGTACAAATTTTCTCTATAGAAATGTGATCATATATACATGTTAACATCCATCTGTCAAAGTCACAGTGAGGAATCCCTCTCAAGTTTGGCAACATTGTGTCTTGATTTGGGAGGTGGTTGCCTGGGTATAAGACAAACTCAAAACCCCAATGGCTGTAAAGATCTGTGCATTTTATATAGATTATACACAACTAAAAAGATTAAAAGTAACCCCCACATAGGGAGAAGGAAAAGATCTATACACAAAATATTGAAAGTTACTGCTCAGCCAAACGAAAGGTTGAAAAAAATTCTTATTCTCAGAATAATGAACACTATAAGTACAATTCTACTGAGAAGGCCACACTTTTTTATCAACGCAGCAAATTAATCTATCACTTCACTAAAGAATGATAAAGAATAATTAAGCTCCAGCAAGAAGTTGCGCTGCAATCCCAAAGGTAAGAGATTCGAGTCTACCAGCTGCTCTGTGGGGGGATGGGCAATCTCCTCCCATTCTTTCTTCCTCCGCATGAGTTCCTTGTTTTTCAATACTATGCTGCATTGAAAAACAAGGGACTCATGCAATATTATTCAAAATGGGTGACCCTGGAGGACATTATGCTGAGTGAGGTATCTCAGTCACAAAGGGACAAATGCTATATGGTGCCACTGTTGTAGAATGAGGCTGGCATTGGGGTGGGGGTAAGACTGAGAAAAACTGGATGAAATATGTTTACAGCACTGAAGTCTATGGGGGAGAGAAAAGTTTAAAATAAAACCTGCTGGGTCAGTTCCAATTCCATGGTACACAACAACAACAACAATCTCTAAAGCACCTTAAATTTTACAAAGAAGCTCCTGGTTGGTCTGAAATAAATTGTACTCATAGAAACATAGTGACCAAGCAAATAAAAATATTACTGCATTGCACACATAAAAACAACTATGCTACTGCATTGAACAAAGTCTGTTTCCCAGACTAGGTACTAGGTATTCTAGGTATTTCAAACTGAATGTTTCCTTCAGTCACTGAATCATCCATTCATATGCTAATTTTATTCCACCATGTGCCAGCACCAGGGTGAGTATTCTGGAATATATTAAGGGATTTGGAAAGGAAGAGAATTGTCTTTAAGATGATCTTTGCTCAATGAAAAAAATTCCTGTCACTGTGAAGTCTGAGAAATTCAGGTATTGTTTTAAAGAAAGAAACGCTACAGATTTTATAAATGACTATAGATATTTTATACACATGAATACTACTAGTACTACTACTACTGCTGCTTCTGATGGTGGTGGTGGTGATACTGCGGCCGGATTTGACTTACAGCCACTGGGTTTCTGAGGATGCATAACACAACAGAAGAGACTGTGCATCTCTCTTCCACAGAGCGGTTTGCGGATTTGAGAACTCAGGGACGCGAGCTCTCTGGATTAGTCGTGTAACCTGTGGACTTGCCACCAGAGCTCCCCACTCACGTGAATACTTAGTTGTTAGAGACGTGGAACTGATGCTTAGCTGATCTTCCAGAGGGTTTTCAGAGGCTGTACCTCTCGTGGAAGGACACTGCCGATCCTTCTCCTGTGGAAGGTTCACCAGGAGTGGATTCCAATCGCCATAGTGAAATCACCATGAAATAGCAGTGCGGCTCCCTGGGGATTCTAGCACTAGAGCTCCAGAGACACAACAGTGAAGCATTCTATGGACTACTCCGCTCCATTTGGGTGCTATGCACTCAGATACTTGAGAATGAGTGGCAGACATTTAAAACAGAAATTATACTGGTTTTCTTAACCTGTAAGAAAGACCTAGTCTTTCTATCCACAAAGTCGATAGAAAGACAGAAATGCAGCGTAGCGTGTCAAAGTCAATAGTTTACCTTTGCCATTTTCTCCGCCAGCTGCAGCCGACCGTCCAGCTCCCTTCTGATCTGGGCTGCTTGTTCATCGGCATTGTCCAGCTTGAAAAGGAAACAAAAACGACCCAGATGTGATTACGTCATGCAATAATGTACAGGTGTCGGCAAGGTAACGCGACTCCAAAAATCTCACTAAACTCACCAGACTACCTACAGAGAATGTTGCTGTTGTTGTTATGTGCCGTCGAGTCGCCTGTAGAACACAGGATTTAGTTTAAGTAGACTGGTCGCCCCACTGAATTCTTTGGATATTTTTCATTGCGGTTTCCCCTCTCTCCATCCAAAACAAAGCACCTTTCTTTAATCAACCACTTTGGTTCAATGGCTCGCTTTACCAAAAAATTAAATTACAATAACTCTTTGCCTTACCTGTCTTCATCAGGGATTCTAGGCCATGAAGTTGTTGTTTCCTTGAGGTTACATTGTTTTTGTTGTTGCTACATAACATCAGTGAATACCACTATCATTCAGATATATGCCCCAACAACCGGAGATAAGGAAGAGGAGACAGAAGATTTTTACCAACTTTTATAAT
>NW_006400095.1:1015591-1018670 GCF_000299155.1 Elephantulus edwardii | reverse complement strand
GACATGTTGTGAGGAGAGACCGGTCCTTAGAGAGGGACATCATGCTTGGGAGGGAGGAGGGACAGCGCAGGAGAGGAAGGCTCTCTATGAGGTAGATTGATTCAGTGACTGGGATAATTGGGATGGGAGTGTCAGAGACAGTGCGATTGGCACAGGACAGAGCAGAGCTTAGGGTTGTTGTACATAGGGTCACTATGAGTCACAAGTGACTCGATGGCACATAACAACAACATAACATCAAGTCTGCAGCAACTCAGGGAAACCTTCACACAAAGTCAGTCCCAAATCATTCCAGACAGATGAACTCTGCATTTGTTCTGTCAAATCCCCTTGACGCATTTATCCACTGGAAGAGACTGAGTGATCTGTCCCTTTTTAGTTTAAAACTATTCCTGTCATTCATTTGAAGAATAGGTTTGTATTAGTATTAAAACTATACAGGAACTCTTTGATTGATTGATTGATTGATAGAAAAGGCCATCATTTAGGGCTTCAAAAATCCCTCATTTTAGTGCAATTTGATTTCTACTGCCAAAAATTCCTTTCATTGGTTTACAGACTTCGATCACATTAACTCCACTCCTCCCCCCACCTCAAGTTTGACTGACAGAAAGAACAGCTTGCTTTCATTTTTTAAGAAAGTTGTCTTTCTTTCATTTTGTTGGAAAATGACTTGTACCTTTCCATTGGAATAAGCCTTTAGCTTTTGCTCACAATTCACTTTCCTTTAATTATTATTTCCATTTTCCTTCCTTATCTTAATTCACTAGAAGAAATGTACAACAATGAATAAATGAAAATCTAACTTTTCTGTAAACTTTCATTAAAATCACAATAGAAAAGAATGTAGAATCAATGTAAGTAACCATTGGGGACAGAGAATACCAAGACAGATATTTCTCTGGTCCCTCATTCTGTCCCATCTTCCCCTCTCACATTAGGAAGCATAACAACACATCCATACTCTGGTAAATGATATATAAAGACTGGATGAGAACCGAGCCCAATATCAAACACCCAGCAGAATACAGATCAAGCTTTGCCCCCTTCTGAATGGGTACAAGCTGACCACACGACATCTTAAAAAAACTCATGATTCATCCCATTGACACAGGGTCAGGACCAACTCATAGCTGATGCTCCATGGTGTTTCTGGGGCTATAAACAGTACAGGAGGAGAGTGCTAAATTTTTGCTTAAGGAGCTGCTGGTGGCTCTGAATAGTCAAAAGGGTGATTGATGTCTTTGGGTTAGCAGCACAATTTCCTACGGACGACGCCATCAGAGCTCCCCTCAGGGACATCATGCTTGGGAGGGTGGAGGGGCAGTGCAGGAGGGGAAGACCCTCTATGAGGTGGATTGATTCAGTGACTGAGGTAATCGGGATGGGTGTGTAGGAGGCAGGGCGACTGGCACAGGATAGAGCAGGGTTTGGGGCTGTTGTACACAGGGTCGCTGTGACTCGACGGCACATAACAACAACAATTACTCAAAGAAAGAGTAGTAGCTATAAGCCAGGCAAATAGAACGATATAGTGCCGAATGTAAGGAGAGTTGAGGGGGGGAAGAGAAGATTTTCTGTAAGGGGCTCCAAAGGTTCAGGGTGAACTCTAGAACTCTGTGGGTGCAAAGGATGCCCCTAGAGAAGGTGGGGTGTTTGCGGACAGGGGCAGGATGACTTCCTAGGTTCTAAGAGAGCATGTTCTTACAGCAAAGAGAATTCATCAAGGGACTGAAAACAGGGCTGTGATGTGATGTGATCAGACTGGAGGAGCTCTTAGAAGGAAAGATCACGTTACCTCTGGAAGAAATGACTGGTTAAAGGGAAACAAAGAAGTCATTTTTGTTCCTGTTTACAGAAAAGAAAATTCTAGGGTTATCTTTTTTTTTTTTAAATATCTTCCCAGTTGATACAAAAGCAAAATTAAGTTCATTCTAAAACAACTTATAAAAGTAAGTAAAATTTTCTTAACATCTTTTCAAGTTTTTAGGGTATCCAAAAGTAGGGAGATTATTGTTTACTGTGAATGACTCAATCTATGTTCACAAACAAACAGAAATGAGAAACAAACACAATTTCACTGTGTCTAAAGTAAAAATGACTGAATTTAAAAACTAAAATACTAATATAATTAAGGAAGGAAACAGTGTAATAGCTACTCCAGGAAACTGACATCACTATTATAGCTTCTAAAAACAAAAGGGTATATATGAACAATGCAATTATAATAATTAGATATACTGAATATAATACAGTTTATTTCATCAATCTTGGGCTAAATTATCACAGATATTTACTTTTCTACAGAAAAAATGATGATGAACTGATCCTTTGATTTTACAGGAATAATAATAGTTCTCTGGCCACCTCCACACATACAAAAAAAAAAAAACAACCACAAAACAAACAAACCCAAAACACCCCAAAAAAACTAACATCTTAAAACAAAAGGGCCTAGTTCTCTTCCAACTTTACTGAAAACCACTAACAACATGAAATATTTAGAACTTCAGATTAACAGCTTTTATTTAGTCTTAAGTGGAATTGTTCACATTATTTCTCAATTTTGCAAGTGCTTTCTCTGTAAAAGACCATTTTCTAAAATTTTAATACCTTAATTATATTTGTCTCAAAAAGTACAGGCAAAGAAAAGCCAAGTTTTGCTGCACTATCTCTTAATAGCCTTCTCAGAAAAATGCAAGCTCAATGCCGTTGCATTTACTTGGACTCAAAGTCATCTGGCTTTTAAAGCAGTAAATCTTAAAAGGAGGGAACTGCCCTCTTTCTCTCCAGGTGGGAGCTGGCCGACCTGCCGGAGACAAGCATCCTGCCATTTCGCAGCATTATTTGCACAAGACTACCCCATGTGAGCTCCTACGTTTTGTCTAGAAAGGCTAAAATTTTTAGACTGAAAAGTTAGTAACTTTGAAAGAAAAGTTATTACGTCTGTGACAACCACTGTCACTGAGTCAACAAGAACATCTTTCCAAACATACTTTAAAAAGGAGATGAAACTAATGAAATGGAAATTAATAAAGGAAATAATTATATTATTTATCTTTGTTTTGTGTCATTCTAG
>NW_006400095.1:1013749-1015491 GCF_000299155.1 Elephantulus edwardii | reverse complement strand
TTACTATGAAAATTCTGAGGTTGATATTCAACTGAGATAAATGCAGTTTCACATGCAGTTGGAAGAAATACAAAAGATCAAGTTCACGCACTAGTAAATTTCTACAATTTCAAAATCACAATCAATGTCTTTGAATTATGATATTGAGGATGAGTACTAAGAATACCACGGGGAAGAACAAAGCACGCTGTCTTCAAAGAAGCATAGCCAGAGTGTTCCTCGGAGGCGATGATGGTGAGTCTGTCACGTACTCTGGACACGTTATCAGAAAGGGTCAGTCATGATGGAAGGGGGCACCATGCTCAGAAAGGTAGAGGATCAGAGGAGGAGAAGATCCTCCTCCAAGAGCAAGACTGACTGAGTGAGGCAACAATGGGCTGACGTGTATCGAACACTGTGGAGAAAACTTAAGATAGGGAAACATTTCCACTTATTGTAAATAGTAAATAGGGTTGCTATGAGTCAGAGTTGATTCAATGGCAGCTAAAAGTGCAATATACAACTCAAGTTTCAAAGTTGGGTGTCAAATTTGACCTTACCTTTTCCCTCAAAGCCTATAGTCAATCCACTGAGAATCAGTAGATGAAGCCTAGAAGCACAGTTAAGGACAGCAACATTCAGGTACTGAGAGTCCGTGGTCAGGATTCCCCAGACATTTCAGGTTTAAACGCTCTCCAAGGGCATCTCTTACATCAAGGGCGCCTCTTGTTGCAAATCTGTTCAAGTGCTCTTGCAAAGAAGAAACTTCATTCTTTGGAACCCTCCATAGTATTTTTTTTAAGCTTTACACAAACAAAATTAAATATCCAATGGACGAATGATAGATGTAGAGCATTAGAAATGAAGATGTTAGTCACATCTGAGCCTAATGCTTAACTGGGGCTGGGAGACAAAGGAGAAATAGGCAGATTATGGTGTTTGTGGGGGAGATGTGAGAAGCTAATCTCCAGTAAACAGAGAGGGGGGGATTGTTTTCAAATTAATTGTCTTTTAAATGTAATGCCTAATTGGGAAATTTTAGGTGACAATAGATTATTTACCCCACAGATGTCCTTCCCTAGTGCAGAATACTCAAACAGTCCCCAGATCTTTTAAAGGGGCATTCAACCCTAACAGTAACAGATGCCTCCATGTATCTTTACTTTGCAGTGCTTCTGGTTTCTTTGCACAGAGCATTCTACTCCTTTAATTATAAAAATATCTCACAGTTTTGACAAATCTTTAGCAAAGATATACTTTTATTTGCCTTTTTCTAATTATGCAGGGATTACTGTTCCCATATTCAGGATTCTCTCAGCTAAGGAGCTCTTGCCCTGAGGTCTATGAACCTCTTCAAGTTGTGAGCAAAGTTTTGTAGAGACAAACATTGCTCTCCCTGGGGGGCTGTTAGAATTTCATATCTAATCCAAGATTCTCAAAGGAGTGGTTAACTCAAAAGAGGAAAGTCACTATTCTGGAAGAAGTGTTCTATCCTGGAACATCTAACTTTTTGTTCCAAGAGAGGGAAGGGAAAACAATGAAATGGGAGGCTTTATTTATACATCAATTACTTTAAGATTACAGCTATTTGGTCAATTCTTTATAAAGGGACCTCAAGATATGAAAATTTAGCACTATCAATGTGGATAAAACTGGAGGTGTTTATTGACTTTATATAAACTTTCTGTCAATACCTACTATACATTGGTGCTTTTAGTGCTAAGGAGTTGTGCTAACAATCTATTTATATATATATATATATA
>NW_006400095.1:950286-1012654 GCF_000299155.1 Elephantulus edwardii | reverse complement strand
CATATACATACATATATATACACATATATATTAAAAATTATTTTTTGTGTGTATACCGTCAAATCAGATCTGACTGGTACAGGAAGAGATTGGCCCTCCTTCTCCAGCAGAGAATCTGGTGGATTCGAACCGCATACCTCTAGGATTGCAGTGCCGTGTGCTGACAATCTAAAGGAACCTGGTTCAAATTCACCAGTTGCTCTATAAGAGAAAGATGGCACACGTCTGTCCTGCAATTTATTGCCCCTGAAAACCTGCTGGAGGTTCAGCTACGGGTTGGTTCCAAATCAACAGTAAACAACAACAGTAACTGCAGAGCAAGCTGTACTGAGCACTCTTCAGCAACCTCAAAAGTTTCCGCCCTCAACGAGTATGTAAAACGAAGTAGAAATGTCATTATAGCAGTTCAGACTAAGTAGCTGGAGGGATTTGTTAAGAGGGCAAATTAAAAATGCACTTTGAGGAGGAGAGGAAATGTAATTTGATAGAGTAGTATACTATGTGACTGAGAGTAAGGAGTTGGACTGTCAACCCCAAAACAAGCTGTTCAGATCTACCAGTTGCTCTGCAAGAAAAAAAATGAACAATCAACTCCAGAGTCACCTCCTGAAGTCTCTGGAGTGTCAGGGATGAGTGGTTTCTGACTCAACAGCATTGAGTCTCATTTGCATCTTGATGCAAATCTCAAGCCCTAGGATCCCCTTGCTCTGTGTTCCCTGTGTCATGAAAGCAACTCTGGTAAAAAGTGAGATCGGTAATTCTCTATTCACAGAATAGAATTTCTAAAGTCCTTATGAAAGCTTGGAAACCTGTGTTGGTTGGTCAACTATCTTACTATTAAGAAGTTTTGAAATAGAGTCTAAAACTGAATGTGTAAGCTTTAACCACAAACTCCATTTTATATCTTGACATATCATTCTTTCAAATACAAAAATCTCAAATTGATCTAATTTGATTATTTTTAGGAGGAGGAAAAAAAATTAAGATTATTTAAGAAGTGCTTTCCCAGCAGTGTTTTTAAGCATCACTGCCTCCCTCTGATTAATCTCTTTTCTGCAGGTTTAGAGTTTGATATAATATTGCCAATCCCTAAACCAAATAAAAGTCCTTGCAATCAGGAGGATTCTGAACCACAGTGATTCTTCAGGACATTGATTTCCTGAATGTAATCTTTACAGATGGGGATCACCAGAGTCTGGGTGTGTATTAGCAAATTATTTACATCATTCATAAATCTAATAATCTTCTACCATCAGCTCACATATGTATCTGAAAGGTAAGGAATAACTCTAGTGGATTGACTGACTTTACTTGTGCCATCTTCTTTACTGTTCTAGCACATTCTGAGCCACTGATGTACATGTTTTGTCTTGGACTGCCATAGGCTGCATAGAATTTGCAGCTGGCTCTTCAGTGAACGCTAGACATCAGTACATAACGATGGCCTCCTATCTAACTCTAGTTCTCCACTCCCACCTTTCCATTGTGCTAGTCAATGATAACCTCAAATTGAAAACAAACAGAACATCATTATCCTCCATTCCACATTATTCCTCTATTTCCATGTAGGATGCCACCACCCTTGAATAGAACGAAATATCAAAGGTGCCATTATTACTTCCCTCTCCTATCCAGACATGAGTTAAAGTTGTTCTTTCCCTTCCCAAGATCTCTGGTAACACAACTATCATAACCACTGAGTGTTTCTACTCTAGTTTGCGACTTTACTGCTTCCATCTGGGTTAAGGCATTACTCTATTGAGTGTTGTTTTTTGGGTTTTCCCCTCCTTTTCTTTTTAACTGTCTCTCAAATCTGACTCTTTGTTTATACTGATATCATATGTATTTTCTTACTATACCAAGCACAATTTAATGTTGTGATCACTCTGTTCTCAATGATTTCAACTCTCAGACATAAGTAAGAGTCAACTATATAAAACTATTGTATCTCTCTCCTACTCATCAAGAATAGTTCTAATTATGCACCTAACTTGGTAGGCTTGAGAAAATACCATTCAAATAATTTCCCTTCCCCCCCCCCCCGAGATAAGCTATGGTTGAGGAAAGTCATGAAGAGAGAGTAGGAGTAAAAAAAGGGGGGGGAGAATGGCAGAATATTAATAAGACTATGGATAAAAATAAATCAAGATGAACAAAAGAGAATGATACTCAAGCACCTTCACTCACTCTTTGCCATCAAGTAATCAGAGACTCACAGTTGTCCCTCCAACAGGATTACCGAGGTTGTAAAGATGGGCGGAGACTTCCCATCTTTCTAGCTACAGTAATAGCCTAAAAGTTGGCTTTCTTTTAGTCATTATTGTCAGTCCCCCTTTGGCCTCCAGCTACCTTACCTGCAGACACATGGTCTTGCAAATCATTAACAGCTTTGGGACTAGGATAAGAGAAAGACTGCTTCCCACACTCATCAGCAAAACTTGAGGCAAGCAAGGCTTGTGAAAGCAAGACTTGAGGGAGTCTGGAGCGAGTTCCTGGTGGCAAGACCCTGGTGATGACGGAGGAGAGACTGAGGGATTTTTGTGGTGAAACTGTGACAAGGTATGAACTGAGGCTTCCTGCATTTACGCTGGCCACAGTTAAAGGTTTTTGCTGTTCTTGCTGGATACTTGAAGGAGAGGCTCTGAGGCAAACCTTGCTGGGCCATTTGTATTTGACCGCTGAACTGAAATCAGAGCCTGGACTAACTGGAATTGTGCCTTGTAACTTGGGCTAAAATCTGGACTTGATGTTCCATTTTCTGCTCATTGGACACTCACTCAAACATCTTAGTTTATTATTAAAAGAACCTACTGCCATCAAGTCAATCCCAACTCAGTAACCGTCCATGACAGAGGAGAACTACCTACAGGGTTTCTGAAGCTGCTTATCTTTATGGAATCAGATTAGCTCACCCTTCCATACAGAACAGCTGGTGAGTATAAATCAATGACCTTTCCATTAGCAGATGAGTGTTTCAATCAGCGTACCTCTGAGGCACTTTCCTAGTATTCAGCATTCTCCACGTTTTTTAAATATCTGTATTTCTATCCCATGGTATAATTTCATTAGTTATAGAGCATTTCCCCCACTGTTTAACAAATATATTTTAGCAATCATTTATTTGATTATGCTTCTACTGTCAGAGAATATGTTTTTCTCTTCATTGACAAGCTCTATCTCCGAAAGGTCGAGAATATTATCATAGTGAACTATTTCACAAGAAAGACGGTACTGTCTGATGGCATACTGCCCATCAGATACACAACTCCTCTACCTCTTTCCTACATGATGTCAGGAGTAACTCCTCGGAAAAGACAACATGATGGGAAACGGAGATGGTTAGTGAAAGAGAAAGAAGACTCTTGATGAGAGAGGGATTGATACAATAACTCTAACAACAGGCTTGAACATGGCAAAGATATTGGCAATAGCGCAGAAAAAGACAAGGTTCAGAGCTGTTGTTCATAGGGTTGCCATGAGTCACAGCCAATTCAACTGAAACTAACATCAACATCCACATAAACTGCAATGGTGGACTTTCGGTGGTTCACCTTATACCAGTGATGGAGTGACACAAATCTATCTCCACTGTCTGGAACCAAATAACTAGGCTTCACTTTCACTGCAAATAGAGGAATAATTTCACCAGCATCTGAAAATGGCATAATCTGTAGGGGGTGCGTTGCTTACCCAAAGGTGGTACCTTTCTGGTGGTTCAAACGCATCAACAGCTCCATGGGAGAAACATGGGTAATCTCTTCTTCTGTGATATAAAGCTTCAAAATTATGCTGGAGGGTCAGCTATGAGTGGGTTCCAACACAGTGGCTAAGAGTTGAAATGTTGGGTTTGAAGACTCTTGAACCTGCCCTTACCTCACCCTCAAAAGAAAACCCTTCTTCCCATTATCGAGAATTAGTCAACAACTCCAAAGGAGCAAGTATTTGTTCTGTAATTTCATCTGAATGAAAGAATAGAAGGAACTGAAGCTATTCACAAACACTCAAGAGCAGCAAGGCACTGTCTGGACAATGTTATGTATGAAAGAATCAAGTAGTATTCTGCACACTGGTCGCAAAGCTTTTAATGAACTACCTTATATCTGCCTTGTAAATTATGTATGAAAACCTGACTTAGAAATATTTCTGCTAGGGATTCTTGTAGAACAGTTCTAAAAGTCTTAAAAAATGCATTTCCTAAACCACACTCTCCTTTGAATACTTTAAAGTAGGAAAAAGATGAATGAGTTAATTAGATATAAAATTACGCTATGTGAATGGAACTAAACTATATTAAATAATAGATCAAAATGTTCAAATAAAGAATATAAGAAAATTAACCTAAAAATGTGAAAAGCAAAGGATTTCAGTAGCCTAGAGATTCTGCATGTATATACGTGTGTGTGGGGTGGGTGGGTGCACACACACACACACACGTATTTGCACAATCAATGGTGTATACACACACACACACACACACACACACACACACACACCCATATCAAATGCTGGCTGTAGGATGGCAAATTTTTTTCCATAAATTTTCCTTAGTACTTATTTCACTTGCCATTTCATCTTCTTGGAAAAGTAATAAGCTAACCTTTTCAAGCAATTATTTACTAATTATACTTAATGAAATATTTGAATCTAGATTCACACTAATAATGAAATAATGATAACTGAAACTTTAGCACTAAATACAGAGGTATTAGCAATGGCATTACACAGCTTTTCAAAGATGTATTAGAATTCTAATCTACTCACAGTTAACAAGAATGACATTTATAAGGCATTCCATTTACTTTGGGGAATGCTGTTCAGTTTATATACACATCTCATTTAATCCTCAGAACAATATAAAGATGGAGACATTACTATTACTCATTTTAGTGGTAAGAAGGTAAAACACAGAGTCATTTAAACAACTTTCCCAGGGTTACACACATAATTTTATGATGAACAAATGTAACTGAGGTGCTCTTTAGAGAAAAGAGCAATGAAACTTCATCTCACATCATTTAGGTATGATGTCAGGAGGGTCTAGTCCTTGGAAAAAGACATCATACTGGCAAAGGCAGAGTGTTAATAGAAGAGGAAGACCTTCAACGAGATGGATCGACTCACTAACTGTAACACTGGGCTTGAGTATGGCAGAGATGATGAGGAGGGCATGAGACAGGGCACGGCTCTGATTTGTGGTTCATAAGGTTGTCATGTGTTCTAGTCAATTCAATGAAACACAACACCACCACTTCTTAATAGTGCATAAACTCAATGTTACATTCTTCTCGCCACTCAGGAAGGCCTGCAGGTAGCGCAGTGGGTTAAGTGTTGTGCTAAGAAAGATTGGCAGTATGAATCTCTACCAACTGCTCCCTAGGAGAAGGTGGTGGTGAGAAGTCATTCAACTTACAAATACCTACAACAAAAAAACTTTAACTATATTGTACAATTAGATCCTAAGAATAGGTAAACCTTTTTCAAAAGCTCAAATTGTTAAAATGTAGCAGGAGAAAGAAAAGCTTTCTTCCCACTGCTGATGATGGTTCTCATACCCAGTGGACTTCGGAAGTTGTAAATCTTTATGGGAGAAGACTACCCATTTTTCTTTGGGGGAGTAGTTGATGAATTCAAACCCTGTTGTTACTGTTGAGTGTTTCTGAGTCATCTATGACTCACAGAAATCTTATGAACAACAAACAGATGAATATCTTGACCTATCGTGCCCCATCCTCACAAGCTCCATCTCCACTAAGCTCAAGGCTGTAGCTTCAGTCATTGTGAAAATTCATCTTATTGAGAATCTTATCTATTTTCCCAATTTCTTCAAAGGACAACAATGTTCAAAAACAAAATTCCATCATAAAAAACACTCCATAAGTAAAGGATGAAACAGTTTAAAATAGTAAGCAACAGAGGCCTTTCTACTACTGTTTGTTGTTGTTGTTTAATGCCGTCAAGTCGTAGACGACTCATAGCGACCCTATGAATGAACAGCCTGAGCACAGTTCGTACATAGAGTTTCCGGAGGCAAGCCATTTTGGAAGTGGATGCCGTTCCTGCTTCCAGCTAGTTTATATTAAAAGAATTGAATTAGTAGCTATCGTGGAGTAGAATACATCGTTGTAGACTTGGGCCCCTACAAGAGGAAGCTCCTTGGCATGTGAAAGACTAAACCACTTGGAGATCTCCATGGAATACTGGGCCTGCAGATGCTCCAGGAAACAAGAATCTGCATCTTGAGCCAATGGACAGAAAATTTTCCCCTGGAGTTGACACCCTGAATTTGGACTTCTGGCCTCCTATTTTGGACTTAGCAGTCTCTAAAGCCATATATCCGAAAGCCTACAGGCTTTCTGAAAACAAACAAACAAACAAACAAACAACCCAAAAAACATAAAAAAAAACCACACCAAACTTTGTGTCAGCCTCTTAAGCCCACACATTCTCCAAAGCCCGTAGCCTGAGAACCTGCTTGTAGAGGACGTGGGCTCATGTTCCCCTAGCTCTTCTCTTGTGACGACTAACATACAGACCTGACTTGCTTCTACAAGTATCCATCTTCTAGGCTCCAGGAGCGGCAACATCCAGATGGGCACTTGTGATCCTGGCCAGCAAGCCTGGAACACCATCTTTGCCAGGGAGTATCCAGATTACAGATGAGAGTGACTGGAGTCTGAGACCATCATATTAGGAGTTAGTTAAAAGCACTGGGCCAGAAGAGGAAAACCAGATCTCAATTAATCTGTCAGTTTTTGTACTGGAGGAAGTGTCTTGGCATGTTGCTGCTTTTACTAGCTTAGATACATATATGTTTGTGTGCCTATAATCTGCTCTGTTTGGTACTGCCCTTATCTCTCAGTTGCTGTATTAAATCGGAGCTCTCAAATTAAGGCCGACTAGGAAGATGGATTGGCCATCCACTTCTGAAATAACACATCTTCAGAAACCCTATGTAAATAGAGCACACTTAAACTAATGGGTATAGCCCTGGAGGCTGAGCCCGTATTTTGGGAAGCACAAAACTGAGGAGGAATAGTTGCAAGCAGCCAATAGTAACTGGAACATAGAACATATGAAATATGAATGTAGGCAAATTGGACATTGTTTAAAACAACAACAACAACAAACCAAACACATAAATACTGATGTACTAGGTAGGGTCATGTGTGAAGCAACTGGATTCCTGAGGGTAGGTTCTCTTGTTTTAGTTGAAAGTTGGGTATAAACTGCTTGGTTGTTTTGTAAGTTCATTCACAATCATGTGTGGGCTGAATGGATTTACTGGATATAGTTAACAATCAGCTGTGGGCTGGAAGCCTCTTCTTTAAGTCAATCAGGACCTGGCGGGAGGGCCTTTGTATTTAAAAGTAGGTTGGGCCTGACACCCCCCACACACCCCCACCCCGTTAATTGTGTTTGGGAAGAAAATTCTCTAAGTGGTACAGCACTGGTCTGTCAGTTTGCTGTATTGAAGTAACTTGGGGCTGCTGTGATGCTGATCATTGTGCCGCTGATGTGTCAAATGTCATAATGGTTACCTATGGTGGACAGTGTTTGGTGGAACTCCTCAATTAAGTCAGGCTTGGAAACATGACTGGCATCCACTTCCTAAACAAAATGGCTTTGGAAATTCTATGAGCATTAGCAAAATGATGAAAGTTATAGAATAGGGTTCTGATCGTTTGTTCTTAGGGTCGCTATGAGCTGTACTTGACTAGGCAGCACTTAACAACAATAGGCCGTGGTGAGCTGGGATGAACTGACATGGGCCACATCATGTGATTTACTATGCTGCTGTTGTTGTTGTTATGTGCCGTTGAGTCATTTGCGACTCATAGCGACCCTATGCACAACAGCCCTAAACCCTGCTCTATCCTGCGCCAACCGCACTGCCTCTGACACACCCATCCCGATTACCCCAGTCACCGAATCAGTCCTTCTCATAGAGGGTCTTCTCCTCCTGCACTGTCCCTCCACCCTCCCAAGCATGATGTCCCTCTCCAAGGACCCGTCCCTCCTGGTAACATGTCCAAAGTATGTCAGACGAAGCCCCAGAATCCTTGCCTCCAAGGAGTAGCTTGGTTTAATCCTCTCCAAGATGAATCTGCTTGTTTTCCTGGCAGTCCATGCTACATTCAGTACTCTTCTCCAGCACCACTGTCCTCTCTAGTCATTGTCCAACTCTCTGATGCATAACAAGTGATTGCAAAGACCATGGCCTGTATCAGGCACACCTTAGTCTCCAGAGAGACACCGTTGCTCCTGAGTACTTTAGAGAGGTCCCTAACAGCAGACTTTCCCATTGTAATACGCTTTTTGATTTCCTGACTGCTGGTGCCAAGAGTGTTGACTGTGGAGCCGAGCAAACTGAAGCTGTGAACAATCTCAATCTCTTCGCCAAAAAAATGAGGTAAAATGGAGCTGTATTCATAGTAAAAAGAGACCATTTTTAGATCCAGCCTGAAGTACAATGTTCTAACAGGATACTTTCCACAGGCATACAAAGAAAACCTGTTAATACCACTACCATTTAAATATAAGCACAAGCAATTAAAGCCAAAGGAGGACATAGATGATTACTATCAACTTTTGCAGTCTGAAATCGAATGAACATGCAACCAAGATACATTAATAATAACTGGTGATGGGAACACAAAAGTTGGAAACAAGGAAAAAGGATCCATAGTTGGCCAATAAAGGCTTGGTGAAAGAAATGAAGCTGGAGTTAGAATGACAGAAGTTTGTACAATGATGCTATTCATTGAAAATTCCTTTTATAAAAACCACAAGTGGCAACTATACACATGGACCTCATTAGACACACAACACAGGAATCAGGTTGATTATATCTATGGAAAGAGGCACTGGAGGGGGTCAATATTAATTGTGAAAATCAGGCCAGGCGCTAACTGCAGAACAGACCACCAAGTACTCATGTGCAAGTTCAAACTGAAGCTGAGGAATTTTTTTTCTTTTCCATTTGTACTTGCGTTTTTTGAAAGTACAGATGAAATAAAACAAATCAAAGTGGGGAAAAAAGGGAGAAAACAAGAAGGA
The DNA here is from genome assembly GCF_000299155.1 of Elephantulus edwardii. Taxonomy (NCBI): domain Eukaryota; kingdom Metazoa; phylum Chordata; class Mammalia; order Macroscelidea; family Macroscelididae; genus Elephantulus; species Elephantulus edwardii. The sequence continues at coordinate 1,003,597 of NW_006400095.1, read as the reverse complement.
AACAAATCTTGCTGAGTCAGAAGGTTGGGATGCATCGTTAATATATTTTAGTCAATGTGACTTCATGCAAAGTATCTTCAAGAGGACGGCTCTGGCTCATTTTCAAGATAACAAAGATAAACAAACAAACCCCTCCCAAAGGACAGGGGAAGGGGACCCTCAAAAAAAAACCAAACAAACCAAAACACAGAAGAAAAAACCAAAAGTTTAAAGATGCATGCTTGGAAAAAATGAAAAATGTGACTAGCATATGTATACAGTTGTTATATATGTGCCATATAAAACAAATAAAACCAATTTAGTGTATAAATTTTGAATATTTGGAACAGTACTAGTTATTATTTTTTTTCCATTTCTAAATACAGATCTAAGCAATAATGCTTTAGAAAGAAACTTTTTAAAAATTCACAAGCGCTAAAATAAAACTTTCAATCTATTCCACCTCAATTTAAAAACCATTTCAATTAAGAACAGGTTTGAGGTAGTGAACAGTAATGAATGAAAACCAATGAGCTGTGGGATGATATCAAGAATATCATCCATGAAGAAAACAAAAGATCATTACACAGTGGAAGGAAGAAAGATCAAGAAGGACATCAGAAGAGACTCTGAGTGTTGCATCAGAGTGCTGAGAATCCAAAACAAAGGGAGGAAATCAGGACGTTAGGAAATGAACAGAAGATTTCAAAGGGCAGCTCGTGATGACAAAGCAAAGTATTATAAGGCTGGAGTCAGAAAATCAAAAGGGAAGAACTCACTCAGCATTTCTCAAGCTGAAGGATCTGAAGAACAAATTCAAGCCTCAAGTTGCAATGGGCAAAATTTTGAAAGATCCAAAAGCATCCAAAGAAGAATGAAGGTGTACACAGAGGCACTGTACCAAAAAGAACTGGCTCACACAGACCTATTTTAGGAAGTAGCATATAATCAAGAACCAATGATAAGAAAGTAGAAAGTGCAAGCTGCTGAAGGAATTGGGAAGCAGCAAGTCCCCAGGAATTGATAGAATCTTAATTGACATATCTCAACAAGCAGATGCAGCCATGGATGTGCTCACCAGGTTATGTCAGGAAAACTAGCTCAGCTACCAGCCACCTGACTGGAAGAGATCCATATATATTCCCATTCTCAAAAAAGGCAGTTCCATGTATATTCCGTTCCCAAAAAGCAGGATGTGGAAATTATCAATATCATTAATATCACAAGAAAGCAAAATCTTGCTCAAGATTATTTACAAATGAATAGAAGGAAAGTATGTGGCACCAGGAATATCACTGCTGATATCAGATGGATCTCAGCTGAAAGTAAAGAGTACTGGAATGATATCTCTGTGTGTTTTATCGACTATGCAAAGGAATTTAACTGTGGGATCACAACAAATTGTGGCTAACTCTGAGAAGAATGGGAATCCAAAAATAATTGATTGTACTAACATGAAACCTATACTTACACCAGGAAGCTATTGTCTCAACAGAACAAGGGAACAATGCATGGTTCAAAATGAAGAAGAGGGTATATCAGGGATGTATCATTTCTCCACACCTTTTCAACCTATATGCTGGACAACTCATTTGAAAGGCTGGACTTAATGAATAAGAATGTGGCATCAGGATTGGAAGAAGACTCGTAACAATGTGCATTATGCAGATGATACAATCTTGTTTGCAGAAACTGAGGAGGACTTGAAGTGTTTGCTGCAGAATGTCAAGGACTGCAGCTTTCAATATGGACTGTATATCAACATCAAGAAAACAATACTCCTTACCACTGGGCAATATGTAGCAATAAAACAGGTGGAGAAAAGGCTGAAGTTGTTAACATTTCATCTTGCTCAGATCCACAATCAACATTCTTGGCACAAGCAATCAGGAAATCAAAAGATGAGCTTCACTGTGAAAACTTGCCATAAAAAACTTCTAGACAGAGCTAAAGAGCAATGATGTCAGAGTAGAGAATAAGGTGTACCTGAGCCAGGTCATGATGCTCTCAATTGCTTGCTATGCATCTGAGAGCTGGACAATGACTGCGGATGACAGAGGAAGAATTGATGCCTTTGAGATATACTGCTGGAGAAGTCTTGAGCATACCATGGTCTGCCAAGAAAACAAACAGGTCTGCTCTTCATGAAACCAGGTTGCTCCTTCAAGGCAAGAATTTTGAAGCTTTGTCTCACATTCTTAGGGCATGCTTCCAGGGGGATCTGTCACTGGAGAAGAACATCATGTTTAGGAGGGTAGAAGAACAGTGCAGAAGATACTGGATGAGAGGGATTGATACAGTGACTGTGGCAATGGGACCAGATGTATCACAGATGACTGGCTCAGGAGGGGGCAAGGTTCAGAGCCACTGTTCATAGGTCACTATGCGTTTCTGTCAACTGTAATAGTAATAGCATAGTATTTATAATACAAGTAGGATCCTACTAAGATAATAATCAACTGACCCCACTCTGTATGAGGTGACTAGATTAAAAAGCAAGTAACTGATTTTTCAAAGCAAAAGGACTTAAGAAATCATTGCTTTAATAGCTAAAAATGTTAATTATTAATAGGACACTTTTTTAAAGTATAGAGAAATGCTATTTGAAAGATTTTAAGTAATTTTTAAAACAAAAGAAAAAACACCTGCCAGAAGATATAGAACTGTGCTTTGTGGGTGACACATTTCCAAAGGTGCAAAACAATCAACAATTACTCATAAAGTCTGATGCTGTGGGACAGGTGCATTTCTAGAAAGTAAGTTACAGACCGTGAGCCCAGAGGTATCTGTACCTCAATGTCGCAAGGTCAGAACTCACTCACAGCTGACCTTTCAGTGGGTTCTTGGAGGAGATAAATCACAAGGGAGTAGAATGCCCATCTGTCTCCCTCAAAGCTGTGGGCAGACTCAAATCCCCAGAAAGGCATAGGCCTTGGGTTAGTTAGAAGCACAATTCTCTGTGAGGTCAGAGTTCTCTAAAGATATACAGTAACACATTTTATGTATCTGGATCTCCAAGTACAGGGAGCTCTGACGATGCAAGAGTTAAAGCACGTGGCTGCTGACTAAAAGGTTAGCAGTTCAAGCTCACCAGTGGTGCTATAACAGAGCTGGAATTTACTACTGCCAAGATGTATAGTCATGGGTGCAATGGGGAAATTCTGTTATGTCCTATTGGGTTGTTATGAATCAGAATCAATGTGACGTCAACTAGAATATCTAGTACACACTCCAAATGTGCATGCAATTAATTACTCAACTGGAGATCTACCTCCATTATTAGACTTTCGGATGCTTTGCTAAGCATGGTATTCCCAACACCCAGTAAGATTCATAATCTGAAATATCCACTGAGTGAACATATACTAAATTGTGGAACATGAATAACCCTAAGTTATGTTCATCAACACTGAACTGTACCAGGAAGCTATTATTTCATCAAGAACACAGAGAAAAACTTGCAGTCATCTTTTTAAACAGAAGGCTTTGCTTGTAATATCAGCATCCAGTATGACGGCATCTCTGCTTGTTTTAATAACAGAGTTGAAAAAATCAGCATGTGTGGGTTTGTGTGTTAATTGTTTGCAGGCTAACACACCATGACTCTTTTCAATGAATGACTCAATTTACTTATTTGAACAAAAAACTTTTTCAAAACCAAAATAAGCCCACTGTCATTCAGTTGATTCCAACTCACAGTGATCTTATTTATCAGACTAGAACTGCTTTTCTGTAGGTCATCTTTGAGGAAGCAGAGTGCTTCATTTTCTTTCCTTTCAGTGACCAGCAGGTTCAAATGACACATCTTTTGGTTAGCTGGCTAATGCTTAATCTCCTGTGCTACCAGGGTTCATTTGAAATAATCCACAAATTAATAATGTCAAATATATGATATGGGTAAAATCAAGAAATTAAGAGAAGTTGATTGTAGGAAGATTAATAATAAATACATGTGCATCTTTGAAATCTGACTCTTAATGAACACATGAATTTTAAAATGCCATAATTTTGTCAATTTAAATTGTATATGAGGGCATAGTTAAATAATTTATACTTCGAAAATAAGTAAACAAAATGCAAATAAGGAAGGAATATATGATTAGTCAAGTCATTATGCCTAATAATGAAAGATATAGAACATGGAACTTTATTCCATTCTCCTATACATGACTAGAATAAGAACTAAGAAAAAAATACACACACACACACACACACACACTATTCACTTTGTCATCTCTTTTAATTACACAATTTAATGATCATCATCTTCACGCATTTCTACTGGGATGAGGTAGGAAACAAAATTTGAAATTTCAGTTACTTTTCTTAAAAGCCAGAAAGTCCTTATCGTATCTTTATGAAAAACGATTCTGCACTGAGAAATACCTGTTTAATATAAATTGGCAAGTTGCCTCTGATAGCTGATGATTTCAATTTTACTATTCAGCGCACGCTCCATGTACATCCAAGAGGGACAAATCTGACGTCATGAAGCAGGGCACACGGGAACAATTGTCTTTCTATCAGTTCTTTCGAAGGTTCTTTCAAACATCATCATTTGACTTATTAAAATTCCATTTCACTCAATATTTCAGGCAAAATGATGGGAGGAAGTAGAGTAGCCCTTCAGAGAGCTGTGTAAACACTCGATGACTTGCTCTATGAGTCAGACAGGGAGAGGGGAAGAACCAGCGCCCACTTACCTGGCACGCATTGTAAAGGAGCTGGTGCTCCAGTTTCTTAATTCCCAGGATCTGCTGGAACATTTCATAGAGCTGCTCCTTACTCAGGATCAGTTCAGACACGGCACTCAGGGCCATTCTGGCGGACTGCTTGCACAAATCCTCTTCACCCCGGTAAATGGCGTCGTATTTGGCAATCCACGAGCTCAGTACCGTTTCTTTGCTCAAGCCATCAATTTCTGGCAAACTCCGCACACGTTTCTCTATGTTTTTCTTGAACACCTCTCGGAAGTCGTTAGCTGAACACCCTCCGCTCTGGACCATCCGGGCCACGCGGTCGCTCTTAAGGAAAACCTGGGGTGGAAAGGCATCTACAGTTAAGTGCGTGCACCAACGTCACCTGCATTGTCTAGCTAATGAGTCTATAAGAACTTTAAATGACATGGTAACTACTAATAGAGGCCCCAGATCTCCTCTCCCACATGCGGAAAAATTCAGGACAGTTGTACAGCGTTGAAGGATCTGTAAGATGATCCCACCTTGACTCCATGCCTCCAATCTGAGAGTCATGAGCATCTTTATAAGTTGGATAAGAAGGTTTTCAATCAATCAAGCCAGGAGCTGTAAATCCGATGCTGACTCATGGTAACCTCACGTGTATGAAAACAGAACTATGTTCCTCACAGGCAGTAAGGAGCTGTGCTGCCATCCCAAAGGCATACGGTTCGAATCCATCACCTTCTCCTCAAGAGAAAGATGGACAATCTCCTCCTGTGCAATATATCCTTCCTCTGAAAACCGAGAGGGTCGGCTACAAGTTGGCTCTGGCTTGACAGACATATCAACGTATTTCAAGCGGACTGTCTGCGTTTCCTTCTCAGGGATCTCTGAGGGGACTCAATCCTACATCCTTCCAGTCAGTGGCCGAGCACCTTAACTGTCTGTACCAGCCAGAGTAACAGAGGCTGTGAAGCTAACTTCTCTGGCTGGTGTTGAAGCTGTCATGGTAGAGATGTTGCTGATTGCTGTCAAGTCAAGCACAACTCATCGCAACCCTATGAACAAAAGGCCTGAAGCCTTTCTCTCACTATTGTCTGAAATTCTGAAAGTTCACTGAGTTTCCAGTGGCATGTGGTTTAGGAAGTGGAAGCCACTCCTGCTTCCAACAGAATCGCTGATGGGCATCTATTTTCTCCAGCAGGAAGACCTCACGTTGCCGCAGGGCTTCAGTGCTCTTAGCTCTCTGATGACCCTCTCTTCCAAGCACCTGGGCCTTCCTGACTATCAAGTCCTATCACAGAATAACGGTTTAAGCTGAGAAGAGAAGGAGCCAAGGTCAAAGACTTATAGGAAACTACAGACCATACCAAGAAGCCCTGCTGGCACAGTGTTTAGAACACCTGGTTGCTCACTGAAAGTTTGTTGATTCAAACTCACCAGTCATCCTGGGGGGGGGGGAGGAAAAGCAGTGTGCTCCCCAAAAGATCAACAGCCTGTGACACCCCATGGGGCACTTCTGCTCAGACTTAGAGTTGGATAGATTGTGAATGACTAAATGGAACAGGTTTGGTTAGAGACTAAATACCTTGGTCTTTACATTCCCAAAGCAACACTGCTTCCTTTATTCTCATCCTTCCCTTTCCAGTACCCTCCCCTCTTCAGCAGAGTTCACCTCTGGCAGACATCCAGTCTGCTGAGTGCTGGCCAACACCTGTGGAATTAATAGTCAGTGACCTTCCTGTGAAAATGCCACTGAATACAATGCTGACTCATCAGGGGGTTAGGAGGCTAACGTCAGGAAACTGAACTTAAAATGGTCCATCTTCCTCTCATCATCAAGTTTTAACCCCAAAGATGTCCTATACCTGAGGACCACCTTCAGGGACACCTTCCACTCACCTGCTCAGTTTTGCCACTTTCAGAGAAGTCACTAAGTGTGCCAACCAAGTCACAGTGAACAAATCTAACAACAGTGACCTGGGTCACGACATCAAGAAAATCCATGTGCACAGGAGTCAGTCTGCCCAGCTGTACCAATAAGACTTCAGAAACACTTAACGTTCATACACTGTTGTTGATATGAAGAAGAAACCATGCATTGCTTCTGTGATTTAAAAGCTGTTTACAATGACGAGGAAAACATTGCCCACTTGTGAGATCAGTGTGACCACCGACAGGCTGGGACGGCTGCCAGTGTGAGCTGAGCCAAGATGCTGAGAAAGCCCAAGGCTCCGTCATCGTGCCAAAGAAAACCTCATCTCATCATTCTCCTCATTCCCGCTGTCCTTGGAAAAGCAGTCAAACTATTTTTTTCAGGTATTTATCAATTTATGAAGCTAAGTGGCAGTGATGAATCCAGGCTCACAGGATAGCAAAGAACGTCTTGTTCTCCTGTCTCCGAATCAGAATTTCTTTGTGATTTCTTTCCTCAAAGCCAAAAGATTCTCTCTTATCTCACTGTCCACCCAAATTTCCCCCAGCTGACCTTCTCAGCTTTTTCCGTCATGGTTCCCAGGGACAGACTGTGTTCCCACAAAGGACAAACTTGCCCTTTCATTAACATTCTCTGTATGTCCTTTGTCCCTCTCCCATCCACCCATTCAGTGAATAGCTATCAGTGCATACCTAGGTGCAGTAAACTCACTGCTGGGAAAAGACTGGAAGCCAAGCTACCTGGGTTTGGTGCCTTCACAAGTTTCTGGTGGACAAAAAGATCAAGCCACTGGAGACAAGCTACTTGGCGATTGATAAGCCTGACCAAGAGTCTTTGGTGTCATCAGAGTTAGTGACAAGGTTTTAAATCTAGTCAAGAGGTTGCTTAGGGCTTTCTTAAGGAGATGAGAAGAGAGCTTGTGGCTGAAAGGAATGGTTGGGCAAAGAAGGGAGGCAGCAGGTCCAGCAGTGGGAGGAAACACACCAGGAGAGGCGGGTTTGAAGAAGACCTTTGGATGCTGGCCTCAAAAGTGTGGCAAGAGCCTGGGGAGGGACGCAGGCTTTGTGAGAACTGAAAAACAGTTTTGTTTTCAGCCCAAAAGTAAATCACTCAACCCAACTGGTGTAAAGACAGTTCTGACTCCCAGTGATCCTCAGTGGGGTTTCCCAGATGTCATCTTTAGAAGACTAGACAGACCACCTATCTTCCTTAGCGTGTGGGTGGGATTCAAACTGCTAACTTTTTCATTAGGCACTGCACTAACAGGGCTTATTCAAGAATACACAACACCATCAAAAGATGTAAACCTTGGGGTCCTGTGATTTAAAGAGCATTCTGACAACAGTAGAAACATATCTGAGGAGCTTTACAAGTCTCAACCCACATAATGTAGGTACAGCGGTTTGCTTTTAAGGAATATTTGTGGCAAGATGAATAAGCACTTGGTTTCTAGCTAGAAGGTCAGCGGTTTGAAACGACCAGTTTCTGTGCAAGAAAAATGACCTCCTGACTCAATTAATAAAGATTGTAGCCTGGAAAACACTCTGGCACTGAGCTCCATCCGACAGGGTGTCTAGAGGATAGAAATAATACAACAAGTATCCTGATACCCCTTAAACAGCGATTTAAGTGAAGGTTTACAAAGCAAATGGGTTTTCCAGTCAACCACTCATATCCATTTTGTTTCATGACTTTAATCACAGCACCCACCATGGAATTGATGACATTAATTATAATACTCATTCTCTTCCCACTTCCTCCCCGTGGTTTCTGTATCCATTAATCCTCTGTCCTTTTACATCCTGCCTTCTGAGCTCTCTCCACAGACAAATGTTACCGTTTTGATGCTGCATGGTTGAGCATCTTTCTTTTAAAGGTAAACATGTAAGCAGGGAGAGGGAAAGTCATGTTCAGGGTCACTCAGAGCATGGAGAAGGCGTGATGAAGCCCACGTGCTCTCGTCTCTCCCCACGTCACAGTCAACCTGGTGATGTGACACGTCTCGCTGTAGGGGTTGCAGAGGGCAAGGAGTGAGTGGACTGGAGAGGATTTCGCACGGGAAAATGGGCTCCCCCTTCTCTGCGCAGACCCCTCAGCTCCCCACGGTGTCACACCTTCTCAACAGCACCTGCAGAGCAGCATCTGTCTTGTCCAGAATCATGAGGCCCAGAAGGCAAGGGAGGAACACCTGATCTAAAAGGCGTCTGGGGTGTCTGCACTCAGGAGATGCTCATATTTTTAAAGAAAAAGAGCCATTCTTAGACCATCCATTGACTAAAAAATTGTTGTACATGAAAAGTGGCCAGAGAGGGATGACCTTATCACTGAATCAAGGTGGCATGGATTGAACTGAGGCTCACTATGACACGTACGTGACGATATATTAGTGGAAGCTATGTAATGACATCCCATGATCATACACATTAAATCATTTTAAGAGGGTTAATGGTGCGATACAACACAATTCTGATGCAAGGGTGTTCCCCTAGGGGTGTGGTGGTGGCATTGCTAAGTGCCATCGAGTCACAGATGACTCAGAGTGACCATATGAACGAAAGACCTCAACAACTGTGTAACTTTCATTGTTTCTCTAAGTTCATGAAGTTTTCAGAGGCAAGCTATTTCGGAAGTGGATGCCACTCCTGCTTTCAAGCTTGTTTGAATTGAGGAGCTCCATCAAACACCATCCACCATGGGTGACCATTATCACATTTGACACATCAGTATCACAGTATTTAGCATCACAGGAACCATGAGTTACCTTTGTAAAGCAAAAGGACAGACCAGTGCTATACCACTTAGAAGAATGTTTGACCAAAAACAATGAAAACCAGGCCTGAGGGCCGCAGAGGGTGCAGACTACTTTTTCTCTCACAAAAGATAAAAGGGAAGGATAATGAGCTGAAAATTGGGATTTCAGTAGCACCAAGAATAAACTGCCTGGAGTGGAGTGCATTCTTTTGGGGCTGGGTCCCCCTGTGCTAGGAAGCTCCTTGACAGCAGAGAGGGTAGGGCACAAAGAGACCTCTAAATAATGCCTGAACTACAGGTGCTGAAGGAAACAAGGCCTTTACTCCACTACTGACCAGGACAGAGCAGACCTTTGCCTTGAAGCAGCAACGAGAATTTGGAGTGCTAAACTTGTAAACCATAAGAAGTACATTTATATACTATGCTGCATTGAAAAACAAGGAACTCATGCAATATCATTCAAAATGGTTGACTCTGGAGAACATTATGCTGAGTGAAATATCCCAGTCACAAAAGGACAAATATTGCATGATGCCACTGTTGTAAAAGAGGACTAACCTTGGGGTTGGGGAGAGACTGAGTAAGATGGGTTCAATAGTGTATACTGCACTGAAACATAGGAGGGAGAAAACTGTTTAAAAGAGATATGTGATTAGGTATTTCTGTCATGACAGGAGTCTAGACCAATGGCTACACGGTGGAATGGACCTGGGGGAGAGTTTGTAATACAATGAAAGAATCTTTTCTTTTACTTTTCCAAGAGGGTAGTGTTCTGGGGAGGAGGCTTGGGAGGGGAGAAATGTGCAACAATGAATGAATGGAAATCCAAAGCCTCTGTAAATTAATACTGAAATTAATAATAAATTTAAATGTAAAAAAAAAATTTAAGTTAAAGTAAGGATGGCAATGGATTTATAATTGCTCATGCTAATAACACTATATCGTGGCATGGAGGAGGAATCGTGGAACTGTATCCACATTTATAATATTCTTCTTACCAAAACCATTTATGGAAAATAGGAACTGCATTGGAACATGTATATCTGGATTGGAAATGATCATATTTATTTCTTAGCTGTTGGAATTGATGGAAAACCTCATAAGCAGTTCCTTACTTCACCTCTGCCTTGCATGCGGACTTTCAAGCTGTAAAACAACCCAGTGGTAGATGGAATTTGGTCCAGGACTTAAGAACAATAAATGACATAGTTGAGCCTCTACATCTTGTGGTTCCTAACCTTTATACTATAATAGACAAAGTGCTAGTCAATAGGCCTTTTAACCTTCCCTCTGTAGCTTGAATTGTGCACTATTAGAACCTCTAATTGGAATATTATTGCTTTTTAATTTTTGACTTACGTACTTTTAATGTGTTAGTTAAATTTGTGTCTTCTAGGTTTGCCTCCAGAAACTCTATGTACAAACAGTGCTTGGGCCGTTCGTTCATAGGGTCGCTATGAGTCGTCAAACAACAACAGTCTGGAACAGTTCCATGGTACATCTTCAAGGATATGAACATGTACGGTTAAGCACAATTGATAACAGTGTATCTAAATTCCAAAGTCAATCTCCACAATAGTCTACATGTTTCCTATTGCTAAAGGGGCCCTTTAGAGTAGTGAGAGAAGATCTTCACCCTGAAACCTACAGCGTCCCTTTTCAGTAGGAAGTATCTAAGAGAATACGCTGTCCCCTTTTCCTTATGAATCAGGGTGAAGTCTCTCTCAGGGAGGAGTGATAGGGAATGGCAAAGGACACACTGACAAAGGAGATTAATCAGAACTGGCTTTGACAAGCACTGTGGCAATGGGACAATTAAAACAGACTTTCAAGGGGGGAAAAAAGAGGAAGGAACTGGGCGGGGGTAGAGAAAATAGTGCAACAATGAATGAATGGAAATCCAAAATCTCTGTAAATGTTCATTTAAATTAATAAAATTTAATTTAAAAAAAGAAGTACATTTCTGTTAAATCCATTTGTGATTATCTCTATTTTGAAAGCACTAGATAACTTAGACACAAAGTAAACAAAGAAATATAAAGCCCGGAGAGTTCAAGGTGACCAGCTATGTTTACTGAGTATTGCAAATGACACATGTAAGTCACTTCACTTCTAGCACAAGGTGTGGTTGTAGCTGTTAAGTGCCATCGCGTCATAGGCAACTCAGAGTGACCTATGAACAAAAGACCTGAACACTTAAGTAACTTTCATCATTTCTCCAGGTTCATAGGGTTTCCAGAGGCAAGCTATTTCAGAAGTGGATACCACTCCTGCTTCCAAGCTTGTTTGAATCGGGGAGCTCCACCAAACACTGTCCGCCATGGGTAACCATTCTCACATTTGACACATCAGGGTCACAGTGTTTAGCATCACAGCAACTGCAAGTTACCTCTGTACAGCAAGTGGACAGACCAGGTATAGCACAAGGTTAGTGTTAACAAATATTGGTTGCATTTTCTTTGCTGTAGTTGTTAATAATCTTTATTTGGGGAACGGGAAAGGAAGAAAGAGACAATAGCTGTACTTGACCTTTTTTGTGTTAATGATCCATGAAATCAGAAGGTTTGAAAGCCACTAATTTAACCTCTCCCACTGCTGGGGTTTTTTTCCCCTTCTTGTTGTGTACTGTTAAATCAAATCCTACTGGAACAGGAGGAGTTCGCCATTCCTCCAGCAAAGCATCTGGTGGATTTGAACCACGTTCCCATGCCTTCGGAATTGAAGCACAGCTTCTTGCCACTAGGCCACCAGAACTCCCTAACCACTTGACTTTTTAAAAGTAGAGAAAGTGCAATTTAAAACTGATAGTAAACAATTGTCTTTTATTGTTAAAATAAAAGTATTTAAATGATACCCCTAAACTTTTCCTATAATCTAGGAAACAGGTATTCGGAAAAGACCTTTCCTTGTAATTAATCTAAATTCCATATCAAATATTAAGTCTTATACTAAGTCAAAAGGCACAAATCATTCCAGTGCTCTTATTCTGTCTGTGGTAGGAACTGAGATGAGTCTACACCCAGTACAACACAAATATTGCTTGAAAAATGTAAAAACTTTTCTAAAAAGTATATATGCAACCAGGAGAGGATAAAATAGATGAATGAGACCTTCTAAGAATAAAATTCCTTTGCACATCCAAAAACTTCTCCAGGAGGGTAAAAAGAAAAGCCACAGACTGGGAAAAAATATTTGGTAATGATATATATGATAAGGGATTTATATCTAGAATTTATAAAATATTCGAGCATCATAAAAATATAAAGGTAAACAACCCAATTGAAAAATGAGCACAGGATAGGAACAGACACTTCAAGAAAGAAGACATTCAGATGGCAAACAAAAACATGAAAAAATGTTCAAAATCTCTAGCTCTAAGGGAGATGTAAATCAAAACAACTATGAGACATCATCTCACCCCAGTCAGAATAGCAAAATTTAACAGAACAGCAAATAACAAATGCTGGTGAGGTTGTGAAGAAACTGGAACCCTTATTCACTGTTGGCGGGAATGTAAAATGGTGCAACCACTACGGAAGGCAGTATGGCACTTTCTCAAAAAGTTGGAAATAGAAATACCATTTGACTTAGCAATTCCACTACTGGTAATGGACCCTAAAGAGACCATAACCGCCACCCAAGCAGATATATTGCACACCCATGTTTATTGCTGCTTTGTTCACAATAGCAGAGTTGGAAACAACCCAAGTGCCCATCAACAAATTAATGGATAAAGCAGCTCTGATATATTCACACAATGGAATAGTATGCTACACTGAAAAACAAGGATCTTATGAAATATTATAAAAAAAAGGGTGACTATGGAGGACATTATGCTGTGTGAAATATCTCAGTCATGAAAGGACAAGCACTGCATAATGCCCCTGTTGTAAAGCGGGACTTGACTTCAGGGCTGGGGGGAAACTAAAAAGGGTTAAGTAATGTATACTTCATTGAAACAGACGAGGAAGAGACTTGTCTAGGAGGAATATATTATTAGGTATTATTGTCATGACAAGAATCTAGAATGAAAGTTGCCTAGTGGAGTGGACTGGGGGCGAAAGAATTCTTTTTTACTTTTCAAAGAGAAAAGTGAACTGGGGGGGCAGGGTGGTCAGGGAGGAAAGTGTGCAACAACAAATGATTGGAAATCCAAAAAATAATAAACAAAATAAAAATGCATATTATGATAGTTTCATTATCTTATCAGTATAATAAAATTGTTCTAAACTTTTTGTGCTTCTAAGATCAGCTAAAAGCAGATCATTTAAGCTTATTCTTAACAGGTATTCTTTTTTTTTAATAGGTATTCAACTCACTATATATATGCTTGGACAAGTAAAAGGTCAGCAACAATTAGAGGACACTCAATGTGATGGATTGATACAGTAACTGCAACCATTAGCTTGAAGCCTGATGGAGATTAAGAGTACAGTGAAGGACTCGGCTAGGTGTCAGCCTGTTGTTCACAGGGTCGCTATGACTCCTAGTCAACTCCATGGTACCTAGCAAGTTAGTTTAAATCTCCCTGAGGCAACTTCAGTCTTTATAACCCCACCATTCCATAGCCTGAAGCCAAAGAACACATCACACTGTTCCCTATGACCACAATTATACAGGGATGATTGGATCGTAGCTGCCTTGCAATCTGTGAAACACTGGATAACTGGAGACTGGGTCCTTCATGGTAAAGAGAACAAGCTTCTTGCTCACAATGAAATAGTGAACACTGGCCTGCTACATGGGAATTTTAAGAAAAGCTTATACAACCATATATAAAAAAGGAAGGAAAAAAAATATCTCCTAGCCAATTACATGGTGTGATGGAATTTCAGAATAGTTTGAAAGTTCCTGAGTTAAGTTATCTTACTTTGCTAATTTGTGGAGAAAACTTTTTGCCATCATTATCAAGAAATTTTAAAATCAGCATGTGGGTTTGGACTGTCTTAATCTCAACTGCTCAATAAACCTTTCAGCTTATTTCTTGTTCTCCTATGCAGTTTATAAAATGCATTCTTTATGATATTCCACCCAGAATTGTGGCGTTCTTTCCACCTCCCTCCTCTTTAACTTCTGTGTCACACTCTTTCCATAACTACCTTCAACTCTCATCAACTCTTCTTTATTCTTAGCACATGTGAGGCTATGATTTCTTTCAAGTTCAGTGGGGAAATAATGAAGTAAAAATTGGAGGTGAATCAGAAAACCTGAGAGTTCAAGCTCAGAGACTGAGCCGTCTTGGCTGAGCTATCTTATTACAGCAGTACAGGTAGGATCATCTTTTTCAATAAATTTTTTCAAGGCTTATCTCTGAAACTATATGAAATAAATTTTAAATCAGTATTGCTCAAAGTGTTACCGATGGACCATTTTCAGTCTCCAAACTACTCCACACATGGTAAGGGGAGAGTGAGTTACTATAGACACTGCCAAGAAACTTTAGAAATTATTTCACATCATTTATGACCTTCAAAAGCCTGACATCTTCCAACATAGTCTTACACAAATTTTCAACCATATAGAAAACTTAAAGACTTACATATATTCATGTATAATGAACACATATTATATTCATTATATTCATAGCACAAAAAATAGTTACTGTATTTCAACAAACAGAAGCTGTCCTGGATGTGCTCACCAGGTTGTGCCAAGAAATCTGGAGGACAACTATCTGGCAAACTCACTGGGAAAGATCTGTTATTTATTCCTGTCCCCAAAAAAGCTAATCCTACAGATTGTGGAAATTATAGACAAATATCACTAAAATCACACACAAGCAAAGTCCTGCTGAAGATTAGCCAAAAAATGACTGGAATAGTACATTAAGACACTACCAGAAATACAAGCTGGATATAGAAGGGGCCATCATTGCCAATGTCAGATGGATCTTGGCTAAAAGCAAAGAGTACCAGAGAAATGCCTATCTGTGTTTCATTGACTAAGCAAAGGTATTTGACTTTGTGGGCCACAACAAATTGTGGCTAATCTTGAGAAGAATGGGAAACTCAGAACACCTGATTGTGTTCATGTGAAACTTACACTTGGACCATATACCATTCATTAGAACAGAGCAAGGAAACACCTCATGATTCAAAACAAGGAAAGGAGTGCCATCAGGGATGTGTCCTGTCTCCATACCTTTTCAATCTGTAGGTGGAACAAATCATTAGAGAGGCTGGACTTTAGGAGGAGTGTGGCATCAGGACTGGAGGAAGACTCATCAATAACCTGTGTTACACAGATGAAACGACCTTGCTTGCAGAAACTGAGGACCTGAAGCATTTGCTGCTGTAGTCTTCAGTACAGCTTGAAGCTTAACATCAAGAAGACAAAGATTCTCACCACTGGGCCAACTGACAGCACCAAGATGGATGTAGAAGATATTGAGTTAACAATTTCAGCTTGCTCAGATCCACTATCAACACTTTTGGCATCAGCAGCCAGGAAATCAAAAGACAAACTGCATCTGGAAATCTGCTGTCAGGGACATCTCCAAAGTGCTGAGGAGCAATTATGTCAGCCTAGAGACTAAGGTGCACCTGATCCAAACCATGGTCTTTGCAATTATATGCTATGCATCAGAGAGCTGGACAATGACTAAGGATGACAGAAGAATTGATGCCTTTGATTTGTGGTGCTGGAGAAGAGTATTGATCCTATCATGGGCTACCAGGAAAACAAACTGGTCTGTCTTGGAGAATGTGAAACCAAGCTTCTCCAGGGAGGCAAGGATTTTAAAGCTCTGTCTAACATACATTGGGCATGTGGCTAAAAGGGACCAGCTCTCAAAGAAAGGTATTTTGCTTGGAAAAAATGGAGGGACAGTGCATTAGAGGAAGACCTAGGATGAGAAGGATTGACATGATAACAGGATTAGGTGTGTTGGAGTCAGTGAGATTAACTCAGGATAGGGCAGGATTCAGAGTTGTTGTATATAGGGTTACTGTGAGTTACAGGCCACTCAACAGCACATAATAGCAACAACAACAACAGTGGTAAGAAGCTGTGGTGCAATAACAAAGGTATGTGGTTCGAATCCATCAGCTGATCCCTGAAGGAAGATAGGTAGTCTCTTCCTGTGAAATTTACTGTTTCTGCAAACCTGCTGGAAGGCTAGCTATACGTCAGTTCCAGCAAAAATGTGCACAATAATAGCAATAATATATACTGAGTGAATATATTATTTTATTCACTCTAAGTCTTCAAGAAAACTGTCATAAGAAAATGTTGGGAGAAGTCATGCTTCTGAAAAGGAGGTGTGGATGGATGGAGAGACAGACATAGATTCATAGATAGTTGTTTTATTTAGGTGCTGTTGAGTCGTAGACAACTCATAGCAACTCTGTAAATGAAAGGTCTGAGCACGCATAGAGTTTCCAGAAGCAAGCTATTGTGGAAGTGGATGCCACTCCTGCTTCCAAGTTCGTTTTAATCAGGGAGCTCCAGCAAACACTGTCCATCATGGGTAACCGTTATCACATTTGGCACATAGTGTTCCAGTGTTCAGCAATCACAGCAAACAGGAGTTACCTCTGTACAGCAAATGGACAGACCAGTGCTATACCACCTAGAAGAATGTTTGACAGGAAAACAATCTGAACCAGGCTTGAGGGTCGCAGATTAAAATCATCCACCTTGGGCTTGGTAGCATGATTTTATGTCCAGCAGGCCTACCTAGCTCTATGTTGTCGTTGTTATTGTTATTAGGTGCCGTCGAGTCGTGGATGACTTATAGCAACCCTATGAACGAAAGGCCTGAGCACTGTTCATAGAGTTTACGAAGGCAAGGCGTTTCTTGCGATTACGTGTGCACATGGACCACCATGCTCAGGTAGCAAGAAGTCACTTCTGTGGAACCTTGGGTGGAGTCATCCAGGAAGGACATGGCCACCTTCTTCTCCCATCTCCCTTTGGGGCTTTAAGCTACCACCTGCCTTAAACCCTAGGCCAAGCCTCAAGGGCCTCGCTCCTAAGGGAAAGTGCAGTCCTGCAAGTCAAACACAAGCCCCCAAAAGCACACGACCCCCAACATTTGCGATCACTTGTGCAGGCGGGCCACCATGCTCAGGAAGCAAGAAGTCACAAAGATATAAATATACTGCTAAGTTGACTCAAATTCAGGTGCCTCTGTCAAGTTTCTGAGCTATAAATCTTTATGGCGGGAGATACTCATTTCCTCCTTAGGAGCAGGTGGTAGATTTGATCTATCATACTTTCAGTTAGCAGCAGGCTGAGTTTTACACTCTATCATCAAGGCTTCTTTTGATTCTAAAGCTAATTCTAGAATAGAAGTTTCACTTTCTTTGTCAATTCACCAATCCAATTATTTGGATTTTTATCAATTTTTTTTTATTTTACACAGGTTTACTTACAAAATTTGTATACATTGATTTTTACGTGAGATCTTTCCCATTTCCTTCACCCACCCCTCCCTCTATTCATTAAACTGTGTGGCCCTATAATTATCCCCCCCCCCAACCTGCCAAACCTCACCCATCTGTTCCCCTCCTCCCACCTTCCCTTGGATCCTCAAACACGTTTCATTAGTTAGCTATTTCTACAATAATAATAATCTTATACAATATTTGTCCTTATTGGACTGAGTTCACTTAGCATAATGCTCTCTAGTCCCTCCCAAGTCAGGCAGTGATTTTCAAAATCGCTCCTGCATGCTGCACAGTATTCCACCACGTGAATATACCATAGTTTCTCAATCCATTCGATTGTGGTTGGACATTTGGGCTGTTTCCGTGTCCCTGCGATGGTGAACAATGCTGCTATGAACACTGGTGTACAAATCCCCATTTGAGCCTCAGTTCTCATTTTCTCGGGGTATATTCCAAGCAGTGGAATAGCTGGGTCATATGGAAGTTCTGTTTAGCTTTTGATTTTTAATCTTTTTATTCGTTTTCATATAATAATTCCTATACTTTATGTTCCATTCATTTATACTGTGTTTCATACAATCATTCACATACATTCTGTTTTACATTATTTTTTAACTGGTTTGCTTACAAAGTTTATATACATTGTGTTTCACACTATTTTTCACTCACATTGTGTTTCATACAATCATTCTAATACATCATATTTTATAAAATCAATCCCTTTTGGACCTTCATTACACTGTCTTTTCACCTAGATTCTTCCCATTTGCTCCTTCCCACCCCCCAGCTTTTCGAGGATATGCCAAATGGCCTTCCAGAGTGGTTGTATTTTTTTAATGTTTTTCACAGTAAAGCAAGCAAATAATTTTGAATTTGAAAAATATCATTCCAGATGGATTGAGGAGCAATAAATTCTGGCTTTTCACCATGGATTGTAAAATTCAAGAATGTTTTCTTTCAAAATAGATGATACTCCATGTTGACTCAGAAATTGCGGAAACAATAATTTTTAAAAAATGGAGCAATTGTATTTCCACCATTATGACCAGGCACCTGAGAGTGAGTTTCTTCTCTCTCAAAGCCAAAGTTTATAAAATATGAATTCTCAGACTAGCAGGGTATCTGTTCTGGATAAGCCAAGAAATACAGTGCAGAAATGAAGTTCCACAATGAAAATAATAAAAGAATTCTAGAAACCAAAGCAATCTTCAAAGTAAACACTATTTTGAGTTATAGAAAAATAAATCCAAGTAACTTGTTGACTGAATTTCATTGACATATAGGAGTTTTCAATACACACTTGATTTTTTTTTCATTCATACCTGTAGTTAATAGTTTTTCCACCAGATGGCAACTATGTGTGAAGTGATGATGTTTTCATTTTTAATCTCAGAATCAGATTTTCAGGATTGTATTGGACCTCAAAGGCATAAATCTAATCACCTTTCTAAAGTTTCAATTCCCTCACCACTGACACTACCCTTAAAATGACATCAGGGCAATATCAAACTCTTTAAGGAAGAGAAACTCTATTACAACTGCCTATGATCAGAACTCACTACTGGAAAGTTCTTTATGGCTCCCTGAAATCGTCACTCTTTGACGTAGTCCTAAGCACCAGAATAGAGGTAAGGATGGCTACACGTCATCTCACGTATTTTAGGCACGTTGTTAGGAAGGACACCATGCTTGGAGGACACACACAGTGACTGCGGCAACGGGCTCAAGTTCATAAGGGAGGGTGAGGATAGGACGGGGTGCAGATCTGTTCTTCAAGGTTCCCCAGGAGTCGTACTTGACCCGACAGCACCTAACAACAAGCCCCAGGAAACAGAAATTCTCTCCAGAGCCATTCTTCCAGAGTTCAAAGACACCTAATATCAACTTCTGTCTTCTGGGTTAAAGAGTCTTCAGATGACCAATCGTCCTCACAGGCCTGACACTGCTCTGTTCCCACATACTCTTTTACTGCAAAGATTCTTAGCCCCACAGCACCTTTGATCTTCAACTGTTTTGTCCTCTTGAATTCTTCTCTATTTAAAATGACACCTTGCCCTCGTACCTGTCCTCATCCTGAAGTCTGCTTCCCTATTTTTTCCCCACAGCATTTATTTATCACTATCAGAGAGTTGGACAATGACTAGGGAGGACAGAAAGAGAGTTGATGCTTTTGAGCTGTGGTGCTGGAGAAGAGTACTGAATGTACCATGGACTGCCAGGAAAACAAACAGATTCATCTTGGAGAGGATTAAACCAAGCTACTCCTTGGAGGCAAGGATTCTGGGGCTTCGTCTGACATACTTTGGACACGTTGCCAGGAGGGACGGGTCCTTGGAGAGGGACATCATGCTTGGGAGGGTGGAGGGACAGCGCAGGAGGGGAACACCCTCTATGAGATGGATTGATTCGGTGACTGGGGTAATCGGGATGGGTGTGTCAGAGGCAGTGCGGTTGGCGCAGGATAGAGCAGGGTTTAGGGCTGTTGTGTGTAGGGTCGCTATGAATCGCAAACGACTCGACGGCACATAACAACAACAACATTTAACATACTACATTAGTCATTTGTTAATCATCTTTCCCCCCACCCCACAGAATAAGGTTGCTGAGGGTCAAGGATTTTGAATGATTCATGAGGATATTTCCAGGGCAATCAATATTTACTGATTGTCTGAATCCATCAATTGGAATGGACTCAGATTTCTGTAAAATGTGTGTATACTAGAACAAGAACAAGTGGATGCAAATATTGATAGCGTTATGCTCTGTTCTTAATGTAATCTCCTTAGGGGGGAAAAAAAGGCAGTGTGTGGTTTCCACATTGTTGGTGTTACGTGCCATTTAGTTGACCATTCTATGAACAGCATATCTGAACTCTGTCCTATTCTGTGTCATTCTCACCACACTTCTGATATGCTCAAGCCCATTGCCATGGTCACTGTGTTAATTCATCTTGTTGAGGTCTTCCTCTCTTTCTATAATCCTTCACCTTTCTAAGTATGACGTACTTTTCCAAGGACTGGACCCTTCTGACAATTTGCCCAAAATGTGCTGCATAACAACAGTCTCTCTACTTGCACAGCAAGACATAGCCATGCGCAGAACAAAGATGCTGGCCAATTACGCAGCTTTGAATGTTGTGTCATCTACACAATCCTGGCTGCAATTCAACCTCCTTCCCCAGCTTCCAGTAGGAATTTACTACCCCTCTCCTAAGTCTTCCCATTTCAGTGCTTCGATGTCTAGCTTTTCCATTCTTATTGTCATTCTGATGCACTCACATTTTAAAATTCAAATTTGCTCTGATTTCATGGCATTGAAAATGGCTGAACTAGCTGGAATCAGTTCAAAGCCCTGAAACCAACCTATGAGGGAAAATACTCTATGGATCACACCTCAACAGCAAGAAGACAGTAATTAACTCTAGTCACAAAAGCAATGTTGTCATTGATGCAGAAGATGCCATTCCCCTTCAGATGGCCCACTTACATACCCAGCTGTCCACCACGAGCTTATTTTCAACTGTATTTTTTATACAGAATTGAAATCTAATTTCCCTCATTTCAGTATTTATGAAGCATGTTTAATGACTCCAATCCTGGGGAAATTTCCAGAGTTTCCTTCCGTATCTCCTCTTTGACTCATTTTTTCAGCTTGTTGAGATATTACCAGCCCTCCAGCACATAGGTAGCAGAGGAAAACTATTTTTTTCAGTTTGTCTACACTCTAGATATTCAAGTCACACATAAGTCATGTGAAGCGGGCATACAATGGATCTTTTCTAATGCTAATTATTTGTGCAGTGCTTCAAGATTTGTAACTACTTTCATTTTTCCTATTTCTGATTACAGCTCTCCAGGAGCATCCCTAGCTAAAAGCCTCCCTACCTAAAACTAACTCTCTGAGACAAATGACGTTCTTAAACTTGAGTGTGCAATAGTCATTTAGGGAGAGGGCTTCGTAAGCAACATGCTGGACACCCAGAATTTTTATTCAATAGATCTACAGTATGGCCTGAGAGTTTTGCAGTAACTCATGGTTGCTGTGAAGCTGAACACTGTGACACTGATGTGTCAAATGTGAGAATGGTTACCCATGGTGGACAGTGTTTAGTGGAGCTCCCCGATTAAAACAATCTTGGAAGCTGGAGTGGCATCCACTTCTGAAATGGCTTGTCTCTGGAAACCCTATGAACCTGGAGAAAGGATGAAAGTTATACAAGTGTTCAGGTCTTTTGTTCATAGTGTCACTATGAGCCGCCTACGACTTGACAACACTTAACTACAAGCAGTGCCCAAGGGATGCTGATACTGCTTGGCTTTGGACCACCCTTTAAGGACCACTGCTCTGAAATAAGGGAGTTCTGGTGGCCAAGCTGAACTGTCAATCTAATGGCACAAGGTTCAAACCCACTATCTGCTCCACAAGAAAAAGACTGGCAATCTCCTCCCATGTGATTTACTGCCTCTGAAAACTCGCTAGAGGCTCAGCTATGAGGTGGTTCTCACTCGATGATACACACAGTAACAACAGCTCTGAAAGACAAGATCAGTGGCCCCAAGGTCAGGATATAGATTGAGGTCGTCCGCTGTTACAGCAGACACTCGTCTTTCCTAGCAAGCAGCTGCGTGCCTCATGCCTAAATGCTTCAAACCCACTGACTCCAATTATCCAATTATCAGGAGGATAACAGAAGTTATATTTCTCTTTTTTAAACCTCAGGAGGAAGGCAATGACAGCTTATATCAGAACCCCAATGATTAACTGTTCCTCTATTGTGTATAAGGTTTGCAGAGGCCAGCAATTTCAGAAGTAGATGGCCATTTCTGCTTCCTAGTCTATTTTAGTCCAGAAGCTCTGATCTAATTTTCGAGAAAGTGCAGCCAGAGTGTTCATTGGAGGCCAAAACAACAAAGTTCTGTCTCTCTTGCTTTGGGCATATTGTTAAGTTAGTCCTTGGAAAGGAACATCATTTTTAGAAAGGTGGAGGGCTGGTGAAAGGGGGAAGATCCTCCAGCCGATGGACTGAGACAGTGACTGCAGCAATGGGTTCAAGAGTGTCGGAGAGGATAAGAATGGCACAAGACAGGATTCATAGCTGTTGTTCACAGGTGGCTGTAAGTCGTACGTCATTTAACAGCGCCTAAGTACACAAATAACCATGATGGATTTACCCATTACTTCACAAAAAACTCCCACCATTCCCAGAATCAGTGCTTCCTAAGTGGAAGAATCTACTTGTACAGCTCTAATTTTCTTTGCTCCATCAGATACACGCCACCCACACCCTCATACGTGTAACCTCCATCACCTTTCCTGAGTACACAGAGACATCATGATGTTTCACTTCGACCAGCCTCCTGCTTCCACTTCCAGTACTGTTAGCTGGGATCTTCCCTTCTATGCTCAAACATAGAGGGCTCAAAAATGGACGATCATGTTCACTGCAGTGTTAAGGGCATGCAGTGTGGAATCAGAACAAGTTCAAATCCAAGGTCCATAGACAAGGTAACTTTGGACAAGTTACATAGCATCGCAGAGTGAAAACACCTGGGTAGACCAATAGTGCTTATATCATAATTAAGTGAGCTTATAGTTATTAAACCTTTAAAATAACCACTGGAGGGTTAACTCTGAGTTGGTTCTGGCTTGACGGCATGAAACAACATACTTATTAACAGCATGTAACAAGGCCCCTGGTACATGTAACTGTCATCACCTTCACGCTCCCTTCACGAGCTTCACCCACGGAAACCACTTCACGACCAAGTATGTTGTTGTTGTGTTGTTATGTGCCGTCGAGTCGCCTGCGACTCATAGCAACCCTATGTACAACAGCCCTAAACTCCGCTCTGTCCTGTGCCAATCGCACTGTCTCTGACACTCCCATCCCAATTATCCCAGTCACTGAATCAAGTATATTAAGGTGAATTCAAGTGCCACAGAGTTGCCTTGGAAAAAATGTCTGATGACTGAGTTTCAAGAAACTAGCCATTGACAATTTGAGAGAGTGTAGTTATATTCTTATATGCAAGGAATGACCATGACTTGGAATCTCCTCCAAGGCAATGAATTTGAACCAATTTCTTTCCATCGCTCTTATAGCTGCTGAGTTTAAAGCACCTCATAGCTGACCCTCCATTAGGTGTCTGAGGCCTGGGCACTCCAAGCAAGGAGGTTACCCCTCTTCCTCCTGCAGAGCTGTGGAGGAAGGTGACCCACAAGAGGAGTTGGGGTGGAGAGAGAGAAACAGTAGTGAGTAGGAAGCAGATCAACTCTTGCTAAAAGCTAATGTGCTCTCAAAACAATTCTGGCCTTTTGGCAAACCAGGCAGGTATTCTAAGGTATTCCTTCTCTGGTTAACTGCAATAAGTAGAAATGTGCTTCATCATAAAATACTTGACATAAAGGGGGGGGATCAAGCAGGTGTCCATAATAAGTAACAGTGTAGGTACCTAAAAAGACTACTCAAGATGCCTCCTTCCAGGCAACAGTGTAAGCCAACTCTCCTCCTCCCCACGTGAGGGGTGCTTCTTGCTTCAATGACCAGGGGGTATCAAAGAGGAAAGCCCACTGAGTGCTAAGCTTAAATCCTTCCTCAGATTGTTTTCCAGTCAGCTCCTGGATGGCTCAATTCCCTGAAGTGCTAACATCACTGTAACTAACGGCTGACCAGCATTTCTCTCTGGGCTGGTGGGACTGCAATGATCTGAAAACAGAGTGTGGGAAGCTGTCAGCGTGGAGGGGAGTGTTTTGGAATAAAAAGGTATCACATGGATCAGGCAGACATTTCCACCTACAGCACAACCAATCAACGGCAAGGGTTTTCTGAACAGTTTCCACTCTAGTAAATATTAAACCTAATTTATGTCAGTAATAATAAAAAAAGGGGGGCTTGGATTTTATAGGAACATCAACCTCCTACTGAGTGCAGAAGGTGGGAAGACATAAAAATTTCATTACCGGAGAATATAAAATCATATACAAAGAGGAAATAAAGAGAACTGTTACAACACTGTCTTAAGGGCAAAATAATTCACATCATATTCCCGTCTCATTGTGGCAAAATCTATTAGCATCACTAAAGGCAAGACTCAAGCAGCAGAGCTAATACACTGGGTAGAAACAATACGAGTATCACCAAGTATTTACCACAGCAGTACAATTTCCAGGTCGAGGTTATTAGACCCAGAGTAAAAGTGGCTTACTGAACTGTTTGCAACACTCTAAAACAAGGATTAAAACAGCTGTTTTGTTCTGACATTTAGGAAACAGCTAAGGAAAGGATTCAGGGCACTGCCTGAAAAGCACTCAGTGGAGACAGCACCCAAGCGCTCTGGTTTGACGTTGCCTCTCCACCTGTCATGGACAGAAGTGATCCCCAAAAAGCCACGTTGGAGTCCTTACTTCTGTATTTGTAAATGGGTATATTTTACTTTTGAAGTTGCTGCAATTATTCTGACCACGTAAAATGTACTAACCACTTGAATGCAACTGAATTGAGAGTAGTAAAAAATTCTACATATCAATACTTCTCATGCCAAGAACGACCAAATAACGGCACATGATTCAAAAACTAGCATATTATGCATGCCATGACCATCATATCAAAAGGTAAATTTTACTTTTTAGTAATCCATAAAGAACAGCCATCTTTCTCCAAGTCCATAGGGTTTCCAGAGGCAAGCTATTCCGGAAGGGGATGCCAATCCTGCCTCCATGCTCGTTTTAATCGGGGTGCTCTACCAAACACTGTCCACCATGGGTAACCATTCTAGTGTTTGATACATCAAAAAAAACCCAAAAACATCCAAATATTCCACAGTGACCCTCAACCAAAACAAGATGGCCCACCCTACAGAGTCTGGTTGCTCCACCCAGTTTCCAAAATGAAGGCCTTGGCCTTAAATTCAAGTGTTCTCCTGGAGGTCTTATTGACTCGAAACACGAGGCTTAAATAAACAAAACAGCCTACACAGACCCTCAACCAAAACAAGAGTGTCATCATGCAGCCAAGCCAATGGGAGTCCAAAATGGAAGACAAGGGCTTTGCAATATATATTGTTGTTGTTGTTGCTGTTAAGTGCCATCTACTACTAGCCCCATAAACAAAAGACTTTAACTTTGTTCTATAACTACTGTTCTTTCTCTAAAACATCACTATCTTTTCCCATGTTTAATTGACAGGTTTCTGTATTAAAATTAACATACTAAACTACTACATTAACAATTTTCTTACCAAGACAGAGGTCAATTTGAATGCCAAAAAACAAACAAACAAGCAAAAAAAAAACCCCAACCAACCAACCAAACAAAACCCAAAAATGTAAGGGGAGAAAAAGCTGGTCCTTGAGTTTTACATATTTTTGTACACAAACATAAATATCTACATAATTAAAGGCATAACACACTTTGGAAAAAGAAATTTAGCCAACATCAAAGATTTAAAGATCTTGCTAAGCCTTTTTTTTTTTTGTTTTCTGTCTTTGAGACTTGGTTGATAAAGAATTTAGAAAATTACCAAACTAAATACCATTAAAAAAAAAAAAAAGGACTACAAAAAAAAAAAAATCACACTCCAAACAGACAAACGGCTTGTCAGTATTTGGACCAGAATTGACAAACAGGACTAATCCACTTCCTCAAAGGTCAAGCTGTCAAAGTGAAGGATGAACCTCTTCCACCACCGAATCAGAGCTGGCTGTTACTCTGAGACCTGGGCGGCTCATCCACACGGCCCACTTTATCTGATCTTCTCGCAGGAGAAAGTTCATTATTGGTCCCTTGATCAGCAGGTGACAGGTTTCCGGGCAGTGAATTCTGCATTAACACATGCAAGGACTCGGCTCCCTCTTCCACATCTATGTGAACACCCAGAGCTTTAAGGATGTCACATTTGCACATGGGGCATGTCCCATGGGACAGAATCCAAGGGTCAATGCAGTTCTTATGGAAAATGTGCTTACAGGTCAGAACACGGATTGTATCATCAGCCTTGTAAGGTTCGAAGCAAACCACACAACTCTCTGCATTCAGCGATATTTCCTTATCTTCCTCTTTCAACACTCGGAGCTGCAGCTGCCCAAAGGCCTTTGTGACATCTCGTGTTAACTGCTTCCATCTCCGGTTCTCCATCCTTGCTGCCCAGAACTGTCGGATGTGATAAAACACGAAGTAGGCTAAGGTGGCAGTGGTGAGAATGACAATAGAGACAAAATAGTGATTCACCCAGACGATGTGCTTCTTCCCCACCTCAACCACGGCTGTGATGTGAATGCCCTTCTGAATCAAATGGAGGATCCCGGTGCCTTTTAAATTGCCAATCATCACTGTCACAAAGTCGTCAAAGGTCTGGTGAGCCATGGGGAACACCTGATTGCCAGTCCCACGGAAGTTATAGATGATGGCACCACTGGCCCCTTGCTTGATGGCCACCTTGATTTTCTGGGTGAACGTGCAACCTCCCCGCTCAATAAGGGCCAGCCAGGTCTCCGTGCCTTTGGAACCCTGGAAGGTGGTATTGACACTGCAGGCATTTTGGGATCTCCCATCTGGTGGCACGACCACTCCAGCCACTCGCTTCAGAGCAGAGCTTCGCCCAAAGACTCCGGTCTCCCCCAACTCTGACAACATGCGGTTCCCAATATGGAAGGAGATGTTCATGTAAGCTGTCCAAACCGCACTGGCCCTAGAGCAGTTCTGGCTCAGGAGCCACAGAATACTCAAGTTCACCAGCCAGGAGTACGTGGGGCGGTGCGCCTCTGTGCTGACCACGAAGACACTCATCTCTCTCACCACCTTGCAGCCTGAGAACCAACCCACCAGGAGAAGGCGGCTTCCACATCTGTCGACAGTCAATTACAACTGATAAAGCAAGCCAAATCTTCTGCGTGAAAGCAAGTTCTGCTGTCCTCCAGCATGTTTTGAGGGGTTTTGCTTGTTTGTATGTTTTTATTCCTGCAGAGTTCTTCCAGATATCTTATGGGTTTTGCATGTTTTATTAGAGCCAGTAAAAGAAACACTTTAGATTGAATTAAAAAAAACAAACCTTACACTCTCACTGCTGTCCCTCTATCCCCAGTCCATTGTTGAATGACGTGATTATGATGTTGCAGACAACACAGCCAATCAGAGAAGAGTTCAGAGGATGCTGTGAAGTTATTAGCTTGGATGCTTGGAAAGTTGTCAGGAGTGATTCCTATATGGTTGTAAAAAGAATCCAGTTACCGAGCTACATAGAATGTCAGCAGGTATCACATGAAATTAGAAATTAAAATTCGTTTCTAAATAGAAACTTCATACACCATATACTTTTTAAATATGAAAGTAAATGTTAAGTTGTTGTTAGGTTCCATCAAGTCCATGATAACTCATACTGACTCTATAAACAACAGATCTGAATCTTGATCTATGCTGCCCCATAGTCATGATCAAGCCCATCGTTACAGTCCCTGCCGATGCATC
Source organism: Elephantulus edwardii (assembly GCF_000299155.1). Classification (NCBI taxonomy): domain Eukaryota; kingdom Metazoa; phylum Chordata; class Mammalia; order Macroscelidea; family Macroscelididae; genus Elephantulus; species Elephantulus edwardii. The sequence goes on along the minus strand of NW_006400095.1, from coordinate 975,401 downwards.
TTGTTGGAGGTCTTCCTCTCATTCTCTGTCCTTCCACCTTTTCCAGCATTATGTCCTTTGCCAAGGGCTGGGTCCTCCTGACAACATGCCCCACGTGTACGAGATGAAGTTTCACCATTCTTGTCTCTAAAGAGGATCCTCTGAGTACTTCCTCCAAGACAGACCTGTTAGTGTTCTTTAAAGTCCAAGTTCTATTCAGTACTCTCTTCCAATACCACAACCTCAGAGGTATCAATTCTTCTTATATTGTCTTTATTCAAGGCTCAAATTTTTGAGGCATAGGAAAAGACAGTCACTTATGTGTAGACAGTCATTTAATTAGGTTTCTTCACTGTAAGTAGAGAAAATATTCTAAACCAAACAGAAAATTTAAAAATTTAAAAATTAAATTAAAAATTAAAAAAAAAAACAACACAAAACACCAACACTTGCCTGGTCATTCAGCTGTGTCAACACATTTCCCTTCTTAGACTGTCTACAGTGAGCTTCTCTTTTCTTTTTATGTATAGTATGATAGTATCTTCTACAAAATGCACCTAATGGGGGCATTTTCATAAAAATAAAAGAGCAGAGCTTACATTTTGTTCAGCTGCTTTTTCAAAATGTATGTTTTGCCTTTTCCCCCTGTTCTCTGTGTACCATTATGTGGTGTTAGACCCTTGAAAATTGGCTTTTCTAGCCATTGTGTTAGTCATCGTTGAGGTGGGGAGGCATGACCTCCATCCAGCTACCTTAATTGTAGTTATGTGGTTCTGCAAGTCATTAACAGCAGTGGGACCAAAATAAGAGAGTGCTTTCCACATTGTGAGAGTGAACAACCATGGTGGAGAGAGTGTGAGGAGAACGTGGCACTGCTGTAAAGACACTGTGGCAATGTGTAACCACAGGAACCCTAGAGATAAAAACTACATTTTAAGGTTTTTCTTGCTGGGTGATTGAAGGAAAAGCTGACTTACAATTGCTCTGAGTCTGTGGGATAACTGAGAGGCCTCTTGCATATGTGCTGTTAAACTGAACTTAGACTCTCCCTGGTTGACTGAGAAGCTGCCTTTAACTACTTGAGGAACTGTGCCTTGTTAATATAGCTTGTGATTTCTAAACTAAACTTGGACTTGCACTATATGATATTCTTTGCCTCCCATACTCTCCAACCTATTAAAAAACAACAACAACAACAACAAAAACCCCACAACTTTTAGTCAAGTCTGTGAGTGTGGCAAAAAATATTGGCCCCAATGATTGGTAGAAAAGGGTACGGAAGCATGGAGGGTGGCATGCCTGACCTTGTAGCTATTTTGGTGCTATGAATATTACTGATGGGATAGTTACTCTTTATGAAGCAGATAGAAGTCAGACTCAATCTTTGCGATGTTACCACTGCTTCTTCCACACGAGGAGCATCGACTATGCCGTCACTCTTATTCATTGTGTAGCTCTCAGATGCATAACAAGTGACTGAAAAGACTAAAGTCTGATTCAGTCACACCTTCATCCTCCGGTGTTGGAAAAAAGTGCTCAATATCCTATGACTGCCAAAAGAACAAACAGATTATGTCTTGGAGAAAGTGCAGCCAGAGTGCTCGGTGGAGGCAAGGATGAAGCTTCTTTTCATATATGTTTAGCATGTTGTTCTTAGGTGGACCTAAGCACTTCCCATGAGTCATACTCGACTTGAAGGCACCTAAGCACAAGACCGCGGAGAAGCTGGAAGGCTTGTGTTTTGTTGTTTGAATAACATCTCGATTTATTAACATATGCTAGATCACTCCTTTACAATGACACTCTGTGGGCTCCCTCACATATATTGTATATTTTACTTTATTTTAGAGGTACTTTTATTGAAAAGAACTCACATTAATAAGACATTTTGAAAAAGAAGCAGCCATTGTGGACTGAAGAATTTTTTTTTCCTTTTCTGTGTTCTTTTGTTTCCAGCTAATGTGTCCCATTGCTCCCTTCCTTTCTTCTCCTAAATCATGTTTTAGCCCTAAATATCTTGACTGACATTTCATAAGCTGTATCCATATGAGATAAAAGAAGCTCTTAGTACCTGTGTGTAAGAGACCAGAGATACTGATTCAAGATCAATATACTTGCCTTTGTTTTCCTAGCTGGTGGAAAATAATCTCTGAACTTTACCCCTAGGAATATGTATGGTAGCCCCAGGGTCAGTGGGAACTCAGGTCTGTCAGCACATCATTGTCTGGCTCTAACTTCACCCTGAGCTATTGACACCTGAGCCTTGAATGTGGAGGCAAAGCTGATGATGCCTGAAGGAAGATCTTCAACCAGGGTATTTGATAATCTGGGGAAGAGCATCCTTTTTTGTTGTTGTGCACTGTCTAGTCAGACTCTACTCAAAACTGACCCTCCAGCAGGTTTTCAGAGGAAGAGAATCACCCAGGAGAATACTGTCCATCTTCTTCCTGCAGAGTAGGTGAGAGATTCGAACCAGCAGAGAGAGGCACAGACTTCGGTTAGCAAGGCAACTAACTCACTATGGACTTTGTTATCAGAGCTAGCGCGACTTAAATGAGGCTGCAGTAATGCTATGAATGGTTAAGCCAGAAGTATGACTATCTCACAGGAACAGGGAGGTAAGCAACAGCTGGTAAGAGTTTCCTATCACTGGCCAAGAGTGATCATTAGGCCAAGGCAGTCACCATAGGCACAAAGTCTGTAACTGAGCGGCAATCTCCAAGGAAGCACACATGCAGAAAAATGGGAAAAGTGCTCTTTTTCTCATTATATTACTAAAAAAAAAATCACTCTCCCCAGTGCCATGGTAGTTATGATCATCATGGAAATATCCTTGATGAGATCCACAACCCCTATTAGGTCCTCTGGTACCCAAACCTCCCTGTCCATCTTCTCTACTTCTCTCCATATTCACTAACACAAGTATCTCACTTCCCTAGATTACATATATTTACTCAAGTCCTACAAAGATTAGGATCCTAACATTCCACAAGATCACATCCATTTCCAGGGGGTGATCACACTGTTGCTGTGATGTTCTACTGAGTCAAGCATGAATGATAGCAACCCTATGAACAGCAGACCTGAATTCTGTCCTATTTGAGCCCACTGCTGCAGTCATGACGTCAGTCCATCTCGTTGGGGGTCTTCCTTTCTTTCTCTGGCCCTTCACCTTTCCAAGCATTATTTTCCTTTCTAAAGACACACTGGGATTAATAAACTCTTTAGCTTTCCATTCAAATCCCTGACTTATCTTCATTTTCCTGTTAAACTCTGCTGCATAAACGCCCTCTCCCTCTCTCCTGGCTCTATTCTCCAGCTACAAGAGGAGACCATGCCTTATCCAAATCACTCAGACAGTAGCTAAAACAACTGTGTAGAACATAGTACCTATCCGCTCAGTTGGCAGCTTCCAGATTTCCTAATAATTTGGGGGTTTTAATTAAACCAAGAGATTTAAACCAAGATCTGATCCGAAATTGAAGTGTATGGTTTGTTGTTGTTGTTGTTGTTGTTATGTGCTGTAGAGTCACTTGCGACTCATAGCGACCCTGTGTACAACAGCCCTAAACTCCGCTCTGTCCTGTGCCAATCGCACTGTCTCTGACACTCCCATCCCAATTATCCCAGTCACTGAATCATAAATTATTAGATACCAAACTTAACCAGCATGAGGAAGCAAAGTCGAAGTATTAGCATTTTTCTTTTTTTTTTTCAAAAAACTTAACTAATATGGCTAATCATGTCATCAATGTCACAAAATTTCTAATTTGAATCTATAGGCTAATTTTACTTTTAACATATTCTAATGTTCTTAGTTGTACAAGGGCAAAGATGCTGAATAATTGAAACTAGTCAGAGATATAACAAGTCCTGTAGTTGGGCATGATATGGAGTTTTATTTTGAAAACACACACACATTTCACTCTCTGTAGTTCTTGGGTAGAGAAGGTGAAGGTGAATTTTCGCTCTGCATAAAGTACTAGGAGACACTTCCCCTGAATTTAATCTTTGTGGCAACACGGTTACATCAGAGGAAGACTCCCTGGGCTTCCTAGGTCTTCAGAATGTCGCACTTGCACATGGGGCATGTCTTATGGGCTAAAAGCCAGGGGTCAATGCAGGCCTTGTGGAAGAAGTGCTTGCAGTTTAAAATACGCACCGTGTCCTGGGGTTTGTAGACATCAAAGCAAATCACGCAATTGTCTTTGTCTGGATCGAGCTCCTTATCACCCTCTCTGATCACTCGCACGGGCAGCTGACCAATCGCTCTCTTCACCTCCGCTTTGATCTGTCTTCTCCTGCGACTGGACGAGCTGGGCGCCCTGGGTCTCCAGGCGCAGTACAGGAAGAGGTAGACAAAGGTGGCCGCCAGGAAGGTGAAGAGCGACATGACATAGTGGCTCAGCCACGGCATGTGCATCCGCCCCACCTCAATTATGATCGTCACGTACACACCTTTCTGAATCAGGTGCAAGAGTTCCATGCCCTTCAAGTTGCCTATCATCACGGCGACTATATTGTCTGTCCCCTGGTGAGACATGGGGAACACTTTGTTGCCCGTACCTGGATAGTTATAGATGATCACCCCATTTGCTCCCTTCTCTGCTGCCACATTGATTTTGTGGGTGAAGGTGCAGCCGCCACGCTCAATGAGGGCCAGCCAGGACTCAGCCTGCTCGGGCCTGCTGAAATTGGTCAGTGGATTACAAGCATTCTGATTCCATCCTTCGGGGAAGCCCACCGCACCTGCCACCCTCTCCAGAGGAGAATGGTTCCCGAACACGCCACTCTCTCCCAGTTCTGATATGATCCGGTTTCCCACCTGGAATGTGATATTCAGGTGGGCCGTCCAAATGGCTTTTCCCTTTGAGTCTGGAAGGCTGAGGAGCAGAAAGATGCCAAGCCTTAGGAGTCGAGATGCAGCGGAACTCCGCGCTGAAGGAGTAACTCTAAGAAGGCTCATTTCTCCATCAGACTGTTAACTGATATGTGGGAGAAACAAAGCGGCAGCAACTATAAAAGGAAGGAAAAATGCTGACTTTGGTTGTTGACAGTAGACAGCTTAAGTGTAGGAACAGAACAGGTCTGCGTGGATCAATGGTATCTTGCTCCATCCGGCAGTTTTATTTTGGGTAGTTTGTCTTTCTTATAATGAAACAAAACTACAAGTGTTATGATGAGTACAATGTGGGTTCAGAAAACATTATGACTTTTTAATGTGGGGAAATTGTGACCTCAGAAGGAGCTGAGCCAATCCAAGAGCTTGAATTAAGGACCTGCATTCTGAAATCCTATTGGCTAAAAAGTTACTAGGTTCATACAATACAAAATATTTTCTCAGATCACAATGCCACAAAACTAGATATTAACCATGAGAGGGTAAAAAGCTTACAAAACCACCCACGTGGAAACTAAGTAACTAACTAAACGATACGGTTATAAAAGAAAGTTCACAGAAATATTCCTGGGCCTTCACAAGAAGAGGACAACCCAATTTTAAAATGGACAAAAGATACAGAAAGAACTTTCACAGATGAAGGTATTCAAATGGCCAACAGACACATGAAGAAATGATCAAAATCACTGGCAATAAGAGAGACGTAAATAAAACGCACAATGAGGTACCATCTCACTCCAGGGGCAGTGGCAAAGTTTAACAGGACAGCAAGCAATAAATGCTGGAGAGAATGTGATGAGATAGGAACTCTTATACACTCACTGTTGGTGGGACTGTAAAGTGGGGAAATCACTCTGGAAGGTGGTTTGGCATTTTCTCAGAAAGCTGAACACAGAAGTTCCGTATGACCTATCTCTTCCACTGCTTGGAATACACTCTGAGAAAATGAGAACCGAGGCTTAAACAGAGACTTGTACACTACTGTTCATAGCAGAGTTATTCATCATCACAAAATCATGGAAACAGCCCAAATGTCCAAGCACAATCCAATCGATGGAGAAATTATGGTGTATTCACACAATAGAATACTGTGCAGTATCCAAGACAATGATTTTGTAAATCACTACCTAATTTGGGAGGGACTGAAGGACATTATGCTAAGTGAACTAACTCTGTCTCATAAGGACAAATATTGTATAAGACCATTATTGTAGAATGTGTATGAAGATCCAAGGGTGGGTGAAGAGGGTTGAGGATGGGCAAGGTGGAAGGGGTGGCAGTGGGGGGGCTAATCACAGGCTCATACAATTTGATGGGTGGAGGGAGAGGTGGGTGAGAGAAAGGAGAAAGAACTGGTGTGAACAAACAATGTATATGAACTTGAAAAATAAACCAGTACAAAATAAAAATTTTATTTTTTAAAAAGTTCCTAGGCTCTGAGATAGGACACACATTGTTTTTGTTTTTGTTTTTGTTGACAACAACAATCAAGTTGTAGATGACCCATAGCAAGCCTATGAACAAAATAACTATCATCATTTCTCTAAAATTTATAAGAGTTTCTGGAGGCAAGCTATTTCGGAAGTGGATGCTACTCCTGCTTCCAAGCTTGTTTTAATTAGGGAGCGCTACCAAACACTGTCCACCATGGTTGACCAATATCGCATTTGGCACATCAGTGTCACAGTGTTTAGTATCACAGCAACCATGAGTTGCCTCCGTAAAACATAACAATCTGAAAAAGTTTGAAACAAACAGATTTTAAAAAGTTAAAGCTCAAGGGAGATCTGGTGGACTAGTGGCAAGAACCTGCACAGTAATTCTGAAGGTAAGTGGTTAGAATGCACTGGATACTCTGCTTGAGAAGGAGAGGCAATTTGCTCCTGTGCCAGTTGGATCTAATTCGATGATTCACAACAAAGGGGGAGGGAATATATTAAAGCTCTACGTTTCTTTCTTAGTCCAAAGTAGTTTGAACAAGCTATCCAATCATTTCCAGCTGGGCTTTTTTTCTATTCCCAGGGCAAAACAAGAAATCATTCATACAGTTATTACAGTTATTATAGTAGGTACGTGACCAGCCACCAGCTCTGTATGTATGGCCCGTTGTCATCCAATGTACCATTCTGCAGGAATCAGAGACCACGCCCTGTCAGTCTATTCTACCTTTATCCCAGACTGATGGTTTCAATGTGTAAAAAATTATTCTTTTCAACCTGATACATGGCCATCTTGCAAAGTGAAATGTACTTCATTCATTTAAAACAGACATTCAAATGGCCAATAAGCACAAGGGAAAAATGTTCAAAATCCCTAGCTCTAAGAGAGATGCAAATCAAAACAACTATAAGATATCTCACCCCAGTCAGAATAGCAAAATTTAACAAAACAGCAAACACCAAATGCTGGCGAGGTTGTGGAGAAACTGGAACCCTTATTCACTACTGGTGGAAGTGTAAAATGGTGCAAGCACTGTGCAAAGTGGTGTGGCCCTTTCTCAAAAAGTTGCAAACAGAGATACCATTTGACCCAGCAATTCCACTACTGGGAATATACCCGTAAGAGACCATAATCGACATCCAAGCAGATACATGCACACTCATGTTTATCACGGCTTTGTTCACAATAGCAAGGGGTTGGAAACAACCCAGGGACCCATCAACAAACAAATGGATAGAGAAGCTGTGGTATATTCACACAATGGAATACTATGCTGCATTGAAAAACAAGGAACTAATGAAATATTATACAAAATGGGTGACCCTGGAGGACATTATGCTGAGTGAAATATCTCCGTCACAAAAGGACGAATACTGCATGGTGCCACTGTTGTAGAATGGGACTGGCATCAGGGTTGGGCTAAGACAGAGAATTACCAATGAAAGAATTTTTCTTTACTTTTCAAAGAGAGGAGTGAACTGGGGGTGGAGGAGGGCTGGACAGAAAGAAAAGTGCAACAATGAATGAATAGAAATCCAAAATCTCTGTAAATATTCATTAAAATTAATAAAATAAAATAAAATGGAAAAAAAAACAAACCCACAGCATCTGTGAACCCACTAACTGCTATGCAAATGCTAAGCAAAAGCACTGTACACTGGCGGGGAATAAAGATGCAAATCTGCTTGTTTTGTCTATTATCTAGTGAAGCCAGACGGTAGAGAGGCTCCCACAAATACATACCTGCAGACTGTAATAAGGAACTGAGAAGGGGAAGCACTGAGCACCAAAAGTCTGGTACACCTGGACTGGGGATCATTTGAGATTTGGAAGATAAAGAAAAACTACCAAAGTCTAGAAGTAATGAATTTTTTTTTTTTTTTTACATTCTGTTGAAACATACTGGTAGACTGAGCAGAACTGAAAGTGTCCCCTTGCTCAGGTTACTCTAATGGTTCACAAGTGCATGCTTGTCCCATATCCCCAATGTTCTCAAAGTCTACTAGGTTGATCTTCCTTTTAAGCAGGCTTCCTTCATGGTTTTAAGGTTGCTAGTCAAGCTGCAGGTATGAAACTCAGAAAACATCCAAAGAATAAAAGGACATACCCCCCCCCCAGTATACTCCCTTTTAAAAGTAAGGATCTCCCTCCCTCCATATAAAACCCACCAGACAGTGACCTTCCCTCAATGTCTCTCTCTAGGTAGACCTGCTTCCCAAACCCATGTATCATGGATTCTCTGGAAATCTGAACCTCAATGCTATGATTGACCTAGAATAATCAAGAGGTATCATGTTGTGGAGAACCTCTTCTCTAGCTGAGCACATGGTAGAGAAGAGGAGAAGAAAATCAACGTCACCAAGAAACAGGGATAAGAACTAGTTATTGAGTAGTAAAGAAAATGCAGCAACAAGTGCTAAATACTTCAAAGCATAATATTTCAGCAATCAGCACCACGAACAAACACTGAAATACTTAACACAAGGTACCAATCTGAGCCAAAGTCTAGATTACAAAAGAGCACACCATGGCCCCGTCCATGATGTCATCATCCAGGTCAGAAAAAGAAAAGAGAGAGATACACTAGCCAGAGGCAAGGATTCCGACTCGGAGGAGTGCTGGTGGTGGTTTGCATTGCTATCTTTACGTTTGGTGACTCCAATCCACCAGCTGCTTTGTAAGGGAAAGATGGCCAGGCTTCCCCGTAGACAGATTTACAGCCTCTGAAACCCAACACAGGGTAGCAAAGGGGAAAACCCACTCCATGGTCATATGTTCATATATAACTTCTGAGGTCCAAATTTAAATTCCAAGGAAATTATTATAACTGTCATTAATTTCAAGTCTGGGAGAAGAATCCGTCAGTCTCTATCTTTCTGCCATTCCTTGACCTCCACTGTCAGAAATACTCGTTCTTAGGTATTCCTCCTTTGATAAGAAGCATAGCTATATAAATTCACATAACACTACCCCAGAGAGCAGTCTTAAGATATAGAGAATTCCAGGGGGCCTTCCATAAATTACCCTACAAGTCACAAAATGTAGGGTGATGGAATTATGAAATCTCTAGGAATTCATAAAAACTCTTTTCAGTTAAGCTTGAAAAAAACTGCTGTATAGTTTTCTATGAGGAATTAAATGCATCATACTGGAACTTGGGGGGAAGAGAACATTGTCTCTAAGTGACTTCTTGAGAATCTCCCCCCCAAAGGAGTAAATAATAGTAATGATAAGTATTTTCTAAAAGCAGGATCCTTATTTTTTTTACTTTAAAATTTTATTCTATTTGGTTGTAAATTGGCAAATCTATTTATGGAGTACTTTTTTCTCCTGAATTTATCCCATAATCTCTCATTTCTCCTGAATTACCCATGCATATTTTCAGAATATAAAACATAAGTGCAATTATGGGGAATTTTTAAAAAAACTCCAAACATGTTTCCACCTTATTCCTTTTAAATCAGTAAATGAGAGTCTGAGTATGCCAAACATGGAACAGAACACCTTTTTAAAAAATAAATGTCTCCGCTACTAACTTCCCTCAACAGTCAGAATCTACAAAACAGGGAGAACTGAAATGAAAAGGCAGCAAGTTTAAAATGAGAGGAGAGAATAGCATGGTAGGAGGTGTGTTATTTCGCAGCATTCAAACTCATTGCCATGGACTCACAGCTGACATTTCAATGGGCATTTGGAACTTATACATCACACAGGAGGAGAGACTCTATTTTTCAAGTGTATGTGAATTTGAATTTCTAAAATCGATTCCAACAGACACTGGCATTATAGCAGAAGGTGATGGAGTGGGAGAAGGGAGAAGTGCAGACAGTACAGGCACCAGCAGAGAGTCCTTAGCTGAGCTCCAGCTTCTCAGGCATCTCTATGAGGGGAGGCCCATACAGGTGAGCCCTGCTGAGGTAAGGCAGCAGTCACTAAGAACATGGCCTGACGAAGCCCATGTTTCAAGGGCAAATATCTTAGACAGCTAACACAGAAAACAGGGACTTTGAAAAATCAGTTCAAGATTAGACTCAGAGTCATGACTGAAGCAAGAAATGTCCCTGGGGATACACTGATCAAACACCTGGGCAGTCTAGTGGCAAGATGCTGTGCTGCAATTGCAAAGGCATGCAGTTCAAATCCACCAGCTACTCCGTGGGAGAAGGACTGGCAATCTTCTCCTGTCGTGCAATTAAATGCCTCTGAAAACCCACTGGACGGTCAGCTGTGGGTTGATTCTGACTCAACAGTACACAACAGCTACAGCAACTAGTGACCAGGTCAAGAGCAGTTCAAGTTCACCAACCATTAGGTGGAAGGTAAAAACCTGGCAAACCACTTTATTTCCTACACCGCGTCCATGGCTCCTTTTTACTTTTCTTATTGTACCAACTGGACTTCTATTACAGTACTAAATGCTAGAATTGAGTACTTATCCCTGACTCACTGAAAAGCTTTTAAGACTTCATTATTAACTATGACATTTTAGGACAATATCTGATTGATATTTTAAGAGTTCCTTTCCTGTATTAGTCTGCTCAGAGTTTTATCTTTAACAGTTGTTAAATGTTAATAAATGCCTCTTCTGCATATATTAAAATGATCACATTTTTTTTTCTTTTTAATCTCAGTGATAGACTACATTAGTATCTATTCTATTAAATTGTTCCCATACTTATGAGATAAATAATACTTCATCAGAATATATATCACTGAAGTTCATTTGTTAACACTTTATAGATTATTTCTGTATCCACATAATGAAATATAAACGAGAATGACCTTTAATTTTCTAGTTTTCTATATTCCAGTTTTTGTGCAAAGATACACTATGCTCATCAAGTAAAATGTGCTTGTTTTTCTAATACATGAAGCAATTTCTACAAATGAGAGGTCAGCTTTCTTTGAAGGTTTTGTTAAATTACTTAAATGTTTTGTTTTTTTAATGAAGGAGTCCTTGTTGGGCAGTGGATCAAGCACTGGGTTGTTAAGCATTGGGGGGGGGTGGTTCAATTCTGCCTGTCACTCCTCAGGAGAGAGATAAGGTCGTTTACTTCTGAAAAGGCTTACAGATTTGAAAACTCTACAAGGCATTCCTAATCTGTCCTACGGGGTGGGTGAGTAGGAATCAACCAGAAGACAGTGGGCTTGGCTTATGGGGTAGACTCCCTCCCTGCCCCAGTGTGTACTGTGTCTATTTTCTTAAACTATTTCATTCATTTATAAAGAGAAACCACTTGTAGTGATCTATTTACAGTCCTTTACTATTTCTATTTCTATTGGCCAAATATATGTCACATAATAGTCAACATTTACTTAATTACTATTAAATACCTGTTTTGGCACAGGGCTTATGATTCCAGGCCCAATAACCCTCATTCAGGTTTAGGCTTTTGACAGAAGAGACTTGTTTATCATTTTACTATGCTATGTTTTCCTTGGATTTCTTTGAAGTTTCCTACTACTATAGTTGTCTGTCCTGAGAGGCTGCTCCTTGGAGTCAAGGATTCTGAAGCTTTGTTGGACATGGTTTGGGCATGTTGCAAGGAGGGACCAGTCCTTGGAGAGTGACATCATGCTTGGGAGAGTGGAGGGACAGCACAAGAGAGGAAGACCCTCAACGAGATGGATTGATTCAGTGACTGGAGTAAGAGGGTAAGTGTGTCAGAGATAAAAAGTTTGGCTCAGGAAAGAGCAGAGTTCAGAGCTGTTATACGTAGGGTCGTCATGAGTCACAGCTACTTGATGGCACATAACAACAAAACTAGTATCAAGGAAAACGATTGTGAACTGCAGCCAGATGAAATCACTGACAGTTTCCGTCCTCTATCTTGATGTTGTCTCTGAAATGTAAGCTAAAAGCAAATGAGAAACAAAACAAAGCAAAACGCTTGTTCTTGCTTTTGCCAAGATGTTCATCAGTCTATGCCAACTCTCCGGAATAGATTACTGGAGACCTAAACACTCTCAGGGGTAGGTTAACGCTGGCATGGTCAACTTAGAAATCCTGTGTGATGGAAAAAACCATCTAAGAATACATGTCCTTCTTTGGAAAGGACATTGAGTCATGGTCTGCTTTGTAGCAATGACCACTTTAGTAATTAGGTTTCATCTGAGGTTCTTGATCCCTTCCGTGATATGTAAAAAACCAAACACACACTATTTCTGCTGTCCATTCAATTCTGCCTCACAGGCACTCTATAGAAAAGAGCAGAATATTCCTTACGATTACCAAAATGGAAATCTTTCCAGAAGACAAATGCCACAGACCTTCCTCCACTGAAGCAGCTGGTAAAAAAGAACTTCCAGTTAGAAGCTTAGCACTTACCCATTTGTGCCACTAGGACTTCTTTCACCCTTTATGAAACTTTTTTTCATTTTTACCATTTATTTGATTCTAATAAGCTCTGCATATACGTTCTTTCCAGTGACAGGCTATCAGTCTTTGCGAGCTAACACTATCAAACCAGTCCCTGGGTCTGGTTCAAAGTCATTGCCATGATGTTGGAACTGACTCATAGCTGACCTTCTACTGGGTTTGTGAGGCTGTAGATCCTAATGGGAGGAGACTGCTCATCCTTCTCCCACAGAGCAGTGGATGGATTTGAGCTGCCAGAGAGGCCCAATGTTGGGGTTAGTGGCATGGCCAGCTGTAGAGAAGGAAGACCATCATTTCTCACTTCCTCAGTAAGATTTCTCCCTCCAACATCAACCTAGTGGGCAGTTGCTTGAGCCCATGGCCAAGAACAAAAATACAAGTGTGGTTCCTGGATAACTCACTTAGAATTTCTGCGCCTTGAGACAGAAAAGAATATTTTTCTGTCTACGCCTTAAAAAGAAGGCCATACTCTCTCTTCTCTCTCCTTAGGTTTGGATAATATTGGGTACTCTGGGTTGCATCTCAAGGTCACCTGTGTGGCCTACCTGTAGTCCAAGGTGAGGATCATGCTCTTCTAAGTAAAGTCAGTATATGCCATGTCTCCAAACAGCAAGTGTTCTAGTGAACAAAGCCATTGTGCTTATCTGCCTTGGTCAATAACCTCCAACATATTAGCCTTAAAACCTCTCACAGAATCCACAGAGGGTAAGAAGTAAATCTTCACCTATCTGCAACTACAGTGGCAAACGCTACCATAAGGACTCCATACAGTTTAAATGCATCACTGGGACTTAAAATCTCCACTTCCACCTCACAAAAAGCACTGCTATGTGTCACTGCATCAGAACCCACTCAAAGCTGACCCTCCAGAGAGAAAATCAAATGGGCAGCTGCCTATTTTCCCCTCACAGTACAGATGGTGGATTTGAACTGTGTACCTTTGGAATGATGGTGCAATTCCTCACCGTTAGACCCCAGAGTTCCCTAACAGAAACAGTACTAAGCACCTATGTCTTGGTTCCCTCAGATTTCATGGACCTTTATAGGCTTTCATCCATGAGAAAAAAATAAAATTACCAACAATCTCTCCCTACATTTGTATAAAACTATTTGGAGGTAAAACCTGATTATGAACAGGTTATTCACGGGCTATTAGTCACTCTGTGCAACTAGTCATACACGTTGAAAAATACAAACAAGCAACGAACCATCAAACTTCTTTATGGCAAGAACCTGCTCCAGACCCCACTGAAGGTATGGCGTAGCCTGTGGTGTGTGCACAGTACCACTGTGATAAAATCAGAAATGTGCAGAGGTCAGGGACCAAGGTCTGAAAGTTACTGTGGAAAAGTCTCAGACTTCTGAGTAAGGGACTGTAGGCCATTATTCTCGCCCTCAATCTTCTGGACCGGGTGGCTTCAAGCTGCAGCCAACACCCCACCCCCCCGCCCCAAAAAGGAGTCTTCCGACCTGCCAAGGGGACACCAATTTCCCACCTTACAACCACTGCCAAATAGCAGATGAATTCTGCTAATGTTCAGCTCACAGCCTGAAGAAGCAGAAGGTGAGGGGGCTCCCAGCAGGCAGCAGACTTCAAAGAGAAAGGTGGGCTTGCCTAGTTTTCCCTCCACTCCCATCCACCTAGTAACTCAGCAGGGAGGAGGCCCGAGGTAGAGGCTAGGACACTGCGTGTTCCAATCTAGTGGTTAAGGGCAAGCCGGGGGATCAACCACCAAAGATTTGTGAATATCTGTAGGCAAGAAAATAGAATCCAAAAAGAAATAAATGGAGTTCATCTTTCTGTGAATACAAGCCAGTCAACCTAAGAAAACAAAAATAAATTCAAATGTTGGCAATCTCGGTTAACACAGGTAGATCATATCTAATTTTAGTGGCCCAACAAATTATGTCACCTATGGTGGCCTAGCGGTAAGGTGCTGTGCTGTAATCTCAAGGCACATGGTTCAAACTCAACAACTGCTCTGTACAAGAAGGATGGGCAATCTCCTCCCACGTGGCTTACTGCCTCTGAAAACTGGTTGAAGGGTCAGCTATGGGTCAGTTCTGACTCAACAGCACGAGACACGAAACATGGGACTTAACAAGGAACCAAGGAAGTGCTGCTGGGATGGTCTGGAGGGGATTCCAGCGGTATAACCCAAAGAACACACTGACATCACGTCGACAATCTCTTTCCATGTGGTTTACAGACAGAGAGACCTAACAGGTTCAGCAATGACTCTGTGCTGACTCAACAGCAATGAGATTTAAAAAAAAAAGTTTTGTAATGAATTAAATGCCAAAATAAAAACTCCTTTGCAGTATGAATATTATCCTACTGTATCAATTCTGCAGAATTCATCCTATTGCATTCAGGGATGACTCAACTGACAGCTCATTTCCAACACAGGTGGCATCATCTGCCATTAACATTATCATTTCGAGCTGATTTCCCAAGTAGGCCTGTCAGAACCCAATTAAAGCGTGTCTCCTTTTCTCATTTTGGTCTCACCGAACAAGCGATGATGACGGCTGTTTAGTACAAGGCCTGAAGAGTCAGTCTGGCAATCTCAAAAATGTGCAAACTGAAGGTAAAAGATATAAAAAAAAAAGATTATAAATAGCTCTTGTTGATAGGACCTTAAATATCTGAATAAACAAAAGGATTATATGGATAAGATAATGTAGAAAGACTGACAGGATTTAAGTCACACTGGTATAAATATACATACATTGGGAGCTCTGGGGGTCAAGGTGCAAGAAGCTGTGCTGCAATCCTGAAGGCATGCTGTTCAAGATCACCAGCTGCTCCGTGGGAGAAGTATGGGCAATCTCCTCCCGTGTGATTAACTGCCTCTGAAAACCTGCTGGAGGGTCAGCTATGGGTCTGTTCCAACTCGGCAGTACCCAACAACAAATATATACACACACATACATATGTATATAAAAAACCACACATGAACCTCGTCCCACCCCAGCCCCAGAAATATGGGCTACAAACGTCTTAGAGATGATATTACTTAGCTTTTCTACCTAGAGGTTATCATGGGGCTGCAAAGCTAAGAAAAGATTTTCATAACCAAATTCAAAGACTAAAAGTGAAGTGGTTGAAAGGTTAAAGAGAATAAATAACACTTTACTGTGGAGAAAACTTGCAAGCATCATTTAGTAATTGACATCTTCCTATCTCATCCCTTTTTTAGCTCATGTGTTTTATATTTTAGAACCTACTTTCAAAAAGGTATGATCATTTTCCTCATGTAGTAAAATTTCAGGGCAAAAAAAAAAACCCCTGATATGCTACTTAATTATCTTACTACACCACCAGTATATTCTACAGTAAAAAGTACATTTCTTTTACAATGTAGAAATTTTATTTATGTCATTTACAGTTTGCTCAGCTCCACAATTAACACTCTTGGCACTAGTACTCAGGAGATAAAACAACAAATTGTACTGGGAAAATCTGTTGTCAGTGACCCCTCCAGGGTACTGAAATACAACAATGTCAGTCTAGAGTCTACAGTGTGCTTAATCCAGTACATGGTCTTTTGCAATTACTTGTTATGCATCAGAGAGCTGGACAATGACTAAGGATGACAGAAGAAGAATTGATACCTCGATTTGTGGTGCTGGAGAAGAGCTGAACATACCATGGACTGCCAAGAAAACAAACAGTTCTGTCTAGGACAGGGTGAAACCAAGTTTCTCTTTGGAGGCTAGGATTTTAAAGTTTCATCTCACATACTTTGGGCACATGGCCAGAAGGGACCAATTCTTGGAGAAGGACATCATGCTTGGAAGGATGGAGGTTACAGTACAGGAGAAGAAGACCCACTATGAGACAGACTGATAGAGTAACTGGGGCATTGGGGGTTGGTGTGTTGGAATCAGTCAAACTCGCTCAGAACAGGGCAGGCTTCAGAGCTGCTGTGCTTAAGGTCGCTATGGGTCGAAGGTGACTCGATGACGCATAGTAACAACAGTTTATTAGACTATCATTATATAACTCAATGACTACATTCTATCTGACTACTGGAAAAACGTCAAACCTCCACTTCCAGTGATCTGGTGTATCTTTGAAATCTTGTGACCTGGAAATATGGAAAAAGACAAAGGACGAGTGGAGGGGAGAAGGGAAAACAAAGAAGGAAGAAAGAGGAAGAAGAGAAGGTGGAAGAAGTAGTTGAGGGAAGATGACAGAAGAATTGATGCCTCGAGCTGTGGTCTTAGAGAAGAGTGCTGAATGTTCCACGGACTGCACATAGGACAAATAAGTGTACCCTGGAGGAAGTGGACCTAAGAGTGCTCCTCACAGGCAAGGATGGTGAAACACGCTAGGCACGTGTCAGGAGAAGGCAGTCCTTGGAGAAGATATCATACGGGGAGAGGTGGAAAGTCAGTGAAAGAGAGGAAGACCATCAACAAGATGAACTGACACAGTGACTTTAACAATGGCCTTGAACACGTCAGAGACCTTGAGGATGGTGTAGGACAGGCTAAGGTTCAGGTCTGTGGTTCATAAGGTAGCTATAAGTGGCAGTAGATGGCACCTACCAACAACCACGTCTTCGTAACCAAAGCATTGTAACGCAGACTTAAAGGAAAGGACACAAAAGGAGCAGCACTGACTGTTCACCGATTCTCAGCCTCCAGTCCAAACGGCAGGAGCCCAGCCTGCTAGTCCAGCTTCACAGTCCCGAGAAACAACTATGTGAACCTGTCCCTCTGTTCAATTCATCTGCAGGGACAGTGGATGTCGTCATGTTTTGCTGGTGCTCCATTTATTATTTTAGTCATGTGTTACTTATTGCTCTGGTGGCCTTGTGGTAAGAAACTGAGCTGCAATCTCAAAGGCACTCGGTTGGAGGCCACCCTCTGCTCTACAGGAGAAGGCTGGGCAATCTTCTCCCACAAGATTAACTGCCTCTGAAAATCAGCCAGAGGGTCACCTACAGGTTAGTTTCAACTCTACAGTACCTAACAAGAACAAAACCTTAGTGGATTGCATTCTTTGCCATTATAAACACGTGCAATTTAGAAGATTCAAAGGGAAAACTATGGTGTAAATCCATCCACGTTGTACAGACTTGGCCCTATTCTACTCACTGGTAAGTATGGGTAAGGCAAAGTGTGCAGGTACACACAGGTGTGCAGAGCATGTGACCCTCCCCGGATCACATGGGATGGATGCAGGGAGGTGAGGAAGGAGAACAAGCCAGCTGTCTCCACATACGGTATCTCCTCTTTGCTCCCTTGGCATTCACTGTATGTCATCTGGTCAGACTTGACTCAGAACAGCGCTACAGTGCTTTCCCAGCCCTCTTTATGGGAGGAGGCCCCTAGGTCTTTTTCCATAGAATCAAGAGTCATTTTGCTTTGAATCACTGCACTGGTATGTTGGTTAGACCCTCGATGAGGTGGATTGATTCAGTGACTGGGATAATCGGGATGGGAGTGTCAGAGACAGTGCGATTGACACAGGACAGAGCAGAGTTTAGGGCTGTTGTACACAGGGTTGCTATGAGTCGCAAGCAACTCGACAGCACATAACAACAACCACAACATGTGACTAGGACACTTTTTATAACACAGAACTCAAGATTTAAGCTAAAATCTCAGCAGTGGACAAAGGATTAAATATCTTTCAAGTGACTGCAAAAAAAATAAGGCTCACAAAAAAGCAGATTATCATCACTTACTTCTTTATCAACATCCTGAAGAATAAAAATCAGGAAGAGGAGAGGGGGGGAGGCCTCTCCTCAAGCATCTGCTGTCATCTTAATAAGAAAAGCAGCCACAAAACTATCTCAAAGCCAAAAGCCCTTACTCAACAAGGAGTTTTGCAGTAAAAGTGATGCAACTATTCACATCATAGTTGCTAAATATTCTGTCTGAATGAAACAGTGGGGATGGCTCCTAATTGTTGGACGCTTCTTCTTCCAATCTCACATAACCAGGGGGCACAGGAACGCTCGCTGAGCGCATGAAAGCAGAGATGACTGTTACAATGAAGGTGTCAACTGAGCCTAATGAGTTAAATATAGAAGGCATTAAAGAAAATAAATTTGTGCCACAGTGAAAATATGGTAACATTACAACAGTTATAACTTCTAAATTTTATCTGAAAGCATGTTGTTATATGCCGTCGAGTCTATTTTAAACATTTTTTAATCCTAAAATAGTTGCCATAAAGAGGGGACATAGGTAACACAATATAGTATCTACTGTTGTTGTTGTTGTTAAGTGCCGTCGAGTCGTAGGCGACTCATTCCAACCCTATGAATGAAAGTCCATGACACTTGTGTGCGTGACTTTCATCTTTTCTCCAGGTTCATAGGGTTTCCGGAGGCAAGCTATTTTGGAAGCGGATGCTACTCCTGTTTCCAAGCTTGTGTGAATTGGGGAACTCCACCAAACACTGTCCACCATTGGTAACCGTTAACACATTTGACACATCAGTGTCACAATGTTCAGCTTCACTGCAACCACAAGTTACCTCTGTAAGGCAAATGGACGTACCAGGGCTATACGACTTTCAGTCCACTAGTATCCATTATATACAGATATAAGGATGCATACAAATCTGATTTTGAGGGAATGGACCAGATTCTGCAAAGGTGTGTTTTCTGGTTTGGAGTTGAGACTAGGGTGTAGCTTTGCTGGCAAAAGAGTGTGAGCTGATTGGATTTGGCCTCGTATTTAAAAAAAGGTTTTTGTGAATCTTCTGAATAGGACAGGCTTGGAAGCAGGAGTGGCATCCACTTACCAAAAAAAAAAAAAAAATAGCCTCCAGAAACACTAGAACTTGGAGCAAAGATGAAAGTGTTGTTTTCAAGACTTGTTTTCAAGACTTTAGTTCAAAGTGTCACTATGGGTTGTCTATGACTCTATGACACTTAACAACAACAACTCAATAACAGTTATCTCCAGGAGTTAAGACAATCATCTCCTAAGTATAACTCAGGGATCTCATTGCTAATGTCAAATGGATCTTGGTTGAAAACAGAGGCTACCAGAACACCATCTATTTGTGTTTTATTGAGTATGCAAAGGTATTTGACTGTGTGCATTATAACACTATGGCTAATACTCAGAAGAGTGGGATTCTCAGAACACTCAATGACGCTCATAGGAAACATATACCTGGATCAAGAAGATGTGGTCTTTCATGTACGGTGTGAGATGTGGACCCTGTTTCAGCTTTCTATGGGTAGCAGCCCAGTTTTGCCAGCATCGTTTGTTGAAGAGGCTGTCATTTCCCCATTTCATAGGTTTTATTTCCTTGTCAAGTATCAGTTGACCATTGACAGCTGGGTCCATTTCTGGGTTCTCAATTCTATTGGTTCTATTGGTCTATGTGTCTGTCATTGTACTAGTACTATGCTGAGGTCAAGCAGTGCTATACCTCCCATTTCATATTTGTTTTCCAGAGGTGTTTTGCTTACTTGGGGTCTTGTTCCTCTCCCAGTAAAGCTGACAATTTCTATTTCCATCTCCTTGCAAAATGAATTTGGTATCTGGATTGGAATTGCATTAAACATGTAGATTGCTTTTGGTAGGATTGTCATTTTCATAATATTGAGTCTTCCTATCCATGAACATGGCACATTTTTTCCATTTATTTAGGTCTTTTATTGTGTCTCGCAGAAATGGTCTATAGTTTTCTTTGTATAGGTCTTTTGGATCAGAGACCTGGGAGTAAAGCCCCAAATCGGAAAGTTCATCAGAGAAAAACTGGGATCAAGCTTAGAGAGCCTAGTCTATGGTATAAAGAGACTGCTGAATACAGTAAGAATTGCACAATCTGGAGAGGATAAAACTGATGAATAGCACCTTCAAAACATTAAATCCCTGTGCACATAAAAACCTTTTCCCACCAAGGTAAAAACAAACAAACAAACAAACAAAAAACCCTGCTGGGAAAAGATACTTGGCAATACCATTTCAGAGAAGGGTCTGATAGAAAAGGTTGCAGAATCCTACAGGGTCACCACAAGAAAAAGACTGATAACGCAGAGCCTGATAGCACAATTACCAAGTGGGCACAAGACATGCAAAGAATTTTCACAGAAGATATTTGGATGGCCAACAGACATATAAAGAAATTCTCAAAATTACTGACAATAAGAGAGATACAAATCAAAACCACAATGAGATACCATCTCACTCCAGTTAAGAGTGACAACGTTTAACAGGACAGCAAGTAATAAATGTTGGAGAGGATGTAGGGAGATAGGAACTCTCATACATTGTTGGTGGGATTGTAAAATGGTACAACCACTCTTGAAGGCACTTTGGTGCTTTTTCAAAAAGCTAAACATAGAAATTCCATAGGATCCTGCTTGGAATATACCCCAAGAGAATGGGAACTGAGGCTCAAGTGGAGAGTTGAACACCACTGTTCATTTCAGCATTAATTCACCATTGCAAGAACAAGGAAACAGTTTAAATGTCCAACCACAATCCAATGGATTGAAAAATTATGGTATATTCACAAGATGGAATACTTTGCAGCAGGCAGGAACAATAATTTATAAATGACTACCTAACTTGGGAGGAACTGAAAAGCATTATGCTAAGTAAACTAACTCAGTCCCATAATTAGAAATATCGTATAAGACCATTATTGTAAAACACGTATAAGGATCCAAGGTGTGTGTGGGGGGACAGAGGGGTGAGCATGAGGGGGTGTTAGTCATAGGGTTGCACAATTCGATGGGTAGAGGAAGAGGTGGGTTAAAGAAATGAGAAAGATCCGGTGTGAAAAACAATGTACATTAAGTTTGTAAGTAAATCAGTATAAAATAAAAATTGTATTTGAAAAAAAGGAAAAATGAGTAAGGCGCACCTGAAGGGGGGGAAAAAACCCAACCTATTGTCTGAACAGGGGATGGGAACACTGCATGGTTTAAAATCAGGAAGGGTGGTGCATCACGGTTTTACCAAAACATTCTTAACGTTATTAAAATGTATTAATAACATCAATTAAGAATGAGCGTTCCAAAGTACTTTTTGCTATGTTTTCTCGAGCTGCCTTTTTAAGTATTCCGTTCAACTCTCTTAACCTGAGCAATTTTTGTTGTTTCAGAGTTTCTTCTTATCCTCAGATTTCAGAGTCTAAGAGAGAGTAAGCAGAATTCACCATTGCTGTGCAAGTGCTCTTAGGCTTACCCAGAGGAAAACTGTCTTTCTGGTAGGTCAAAAAATAGTCAAATCATCATAGTTTCTGGTGGGTCACATCATATAGGTTCCTATTTTGAACTATGATAAACAAGCGGACATATTTGCTATTATTTAATTTCCACAGCTTCATGTAAATTTCACAAAACAACCATTATTCTTAAAGTCTGATGGATCCCAATTTGGTGATCTATAACTGATGGCTGAGGTGACACAGGTTAGGAGAACATTCTGTTCCACTGTTGTTGGGTCACCATGAGGTGAGAGGTTAAGTCAAATTCAATTCATAACGAGAGTTACGATTCAATGTTAATATAGGCTCAAAACAAAAAAAGGAAACTTTCAAACAAAGATGTAATCTCAGCTATCACCTCAGTCCAAACTGGTAAAATGGGCCAGGGATTATAAAAAGGAAGTGTTTTTACAACAACGGTCTTTTGTAGTATTTATCCTTATGAGGCTGGGTTAGGTCAAAAAGTCCAAAAGGGGAAAGAGAGGAGGTCAGGAGAGCTGAGGATGGGGAGGGGGAAAAAACCATGGGGTCTCTGAGTTTGACGAGTGGAGGGAGGGGGGTGAAGGGATCAGGACAGATCTAGTGGGGACCTGAAAAGATAGGGTGACAGTGAGCATAGATAAATGGTGATTAATTATAAAACACAGTGTATGAGAATGATCATACAAAACAACACAAATAAAGGAATGAATGGAGCACAATGTACATAAATTAAACACAATGCTTATTACTTTTTATGCAAACCAACATAAAATAAAAAAGAAAATTAAAGACTAACCGTTTACCTATCAGTCTTTTCTAATACTTAGGGGCTCTCTGAAGGCAGAGCTTTTTCCTTACCCAACTTTAAATGCAGGTGATGAAGCATGGGTTAGACACTCCTTAAGTAAATGTTTATTTAATTGGGGAATTTTTCCATAGAATAAACTGATCACTTAAATTAGACGATTATATGTTTAGTACTGTATAAACCATAGTTCTCTGCCCAGGAAGAGTGTGTAACTCTTAGGAACCAGTGAGTGCGGTGGATACAGAGTGCTGAGCTCTGCAGAACAGTGGCAGCTGTTTGCGGAAAACAATGCTCCAGGCGATAACATCAGGAGCAGCTCTCAGTAAGTACATACAAGGTGCTTAGAAATTCAAGTTCATTAGCTGGGGGTTTAATCATCCACAACCCTGGGCGGTTAGAACATTATCATCTCTTTTACAGGTGAAGAAACTAAGTACAAGAAGGTGAAGTCAATTCGAGAAGCCATGAAAAGAGGGATGCTGGAGCTGGAATCCCAATGCACAGAGAAACAAAATGCATAATTTTATTCACCTGCCTTTGTTTCTCACTGACTGAAGCTCAACATCAAGAAGATTCTTACCACTGGTCCCACTGGCAGCAACACAATAGGTGAAGTGATTGAGATTGCTAACACCTTTTGTTTGCTTGGCACTCTTGATACCATCAGCCAGGAAACTAAAAGACAATTGCATTGGGAAAGTCTGCTGTCAGGGATATCTCCAAAGGACTGAAGAGCAGTGGTATCAGTGCAGAGACAAAGATGTGCCTGATCTAGGCCATGGTCTTCACAATTAGGTGCTATGCATCAGAGCTGGACAGTGACTAGGGATGATAGAGAACTGATGCCTTAGGCTCATCCTGGAGAGGGTGAAACCAGACTGCTCCTCTGAGGCAAGGATTCTGAAGTTTAATCTGGCACATTGCACATGTTGTAAGGAGAGACTAGTCATTGGAGAAGGACATTATGCTTGGGAGAGTGAAAGGACAGAGCAAGAGAAGACCACCCTGGATGTGATGGATTAACTCAGTGACTGGGGAAATGGGGGTGGATGTGTCTAAGACAACAGGGTTGGCTCAAGACAGTGCAAGGTTCAGAGCTGTTGCATATAGGGTCACTAAGAGTCATAGGTGACTCGGAAGCACATAAGAACAAGCCTCTACTTTCTCTACAGTAAAGCCTCATGGGTCCTTTAAAAAAAAATCATTTTATGTTGGTTTGCTTACAAAGATCATATACGTTTTATTTCACACTATTCTTCTTTCACATTGTGTTGCACACAATCATTCCCCGGCATTGTTGTTAAGTGCTGTCAAGTTGTAGGCTACTCAAAGCAACCCTATGAACGAAAGACCTGAACACTTGTATAACTTTCATCGTTTCTCCAGGCTCATAGGGTTTCTGGAGGCAAGTTACTATGGAAGTAGATGTCACTCCTGCTTCCAAGCTTGTTGTAATCAGTGAGCTCCACCAAACACTGTCTACCATGGGTAACCATTCTCACATTTTACATATCCGTGTACAATATTTAGCTTCACAGCAACCACGAGTTACCTCTGTATAGTAAGTGGACAGACCAGAGCTATACGACCTAGAAGAATGTTTGTGTAAAAACAGGCCTGAGGGCTACAGATTCAAATCACCCCCCCTTGGCTTGGTAGTAACGCTTTCTGTCCACTAGGCTAAGGGAGCTCTATGTTGTTCATCATTGGATTAATGCCCTTGTCACACGTCCTCTTTATCACAGCTTCTTTGCCATTTGTTTTTCCTTTCCCATTCTTAGCCTCCTTTACTCTTTGCCCAAGATCAAAAACTCTTTCCCTCTAACACTGGAGATGCTTGGTGGGTTTTATGAACAGAACTTCTCTCTATTAGAGTTGACCCCTACCCTACTACTGCAGTATTCAGCCACCTTCTCTGACTTCATGCTAAAAAAATGTCTCCTTATCTAAGGTGGGATTTATTTGGTTCTGTTTAACAGTAGCTGAACCAAGGCAAAAGAAAACATTTATCACCAAACAGGAGGTAGATGCAAAAGAAAAAAAATTCCCAATAAATTTACAAAAAGATTATTTACCATCCTGGAGGAAATGTCAGTGACAAAAATGAATACTTAACTTTTAATTTTTTTAATTAATTTTAATGAACATTTACAGAGATTCTGAATTTCATTCATTCATCGTTGCACTTTTTTCCCTACCTGCCTACCCCCAGTTCATTCCTCTCTTTGAAAAGCAAAAGATAAACTTCTTCATTGGTATACAATCCCCCTACCCCTACCCTCCCCGCCCCAAATGCACTCCACTATGCAACCTTAAATCTGGATTCCTGTGATAATCATAATATGCTATCATATATCACTTTTAAACTGTTCTCTCCCTCATATGTTTCAATTCGGTATACATAATCTATCCAGTTTTTCTCAGTCTTACC
>NW_006400095.1:909834-949049 GCF_000299155.1 Elephantulus edwardii | reverse complement strand
TGCATAGTTTACTTATTTACACTTTCCAGAAGTTGACAATCATTGTCAAGAAGTCTATTTCACAACTCTCAGGCTGGATAAAGAGAAAGACTGACAGAAGACAAATCTCTGCCTTTGAATTGTGTTGAAGAATGCTGACAATGTATCTCATGAACGGCCAAAGAACAAATGGATCTGCCTCGGAGGAGGGTCAACCAGACAGTGACCTTAGAGGCAAGGATGCTGAAACTCTGTTTCATATACGTGCACATATTGTGAGGATGGTGCAGGATAGGGCAGGGTTGAGATCTGTTGTAAAGAGGGCCTCATGCATCTTAGTCAATTCGAGGACACCTAACAACAACCACTTCTGCAGGAGCAGAGGGGCTGGCTGGTAAAAGAACCACATCAAACCTTCTATAGTCTGATAAGCATTTGGGCCACCGGGCCACCCCAGACTCCCTTCCAGGAAACTGGTGCTGCTGTTGTCTAGCAGTGAGTGCGACGTGAGTCCTTAGCTGACCTTCCAGCAGATTTTTATAGTAAATTGCATGGGAGGAAACTGCCACTGTTATGTTGAGGCATCATTGTCGTGTCAGCAGTACAACTTAAGCCAAAGAATGAACAAAAAGCTTTAGAATAAAACCTACGGATAAAAGACTATTGAAGAAGTTATGGAATATTCACACAATGGAATATTATGCCACACTCAACAACAAAGAACTCATGAAATATTATACAAAATTAGTGACCATGGAGGACATTATGCTGAGTGACATATCTCAAGTCACAAAAGGACAAATACTGTAAAATGCCATTGTTATAGAACAGGACTGATATGGGGGTTTGGGGGAAAACTAAGAAAAGAAGGGATAAATAATGTATATGTCATTGAAACAGATAGAGAATACTATATAAAAGGAACATAAGAATAGGTATTATTAGCATGACAAGAGTCCAGAATAAGAGTTGCACAATAAAGTGGTCTGGGGTGGGGGGACTGTATAATAATGAAAAAACTTTTTTTTCCAAAGAAAAAAGTGAACTGGGGGAGCAGAGGGGGACAGGGAGGAAAATGTGTAACAATGAATGAATGGAAATTAAAAATATGTTCAAAATATTAGTACCAAATAAAAAAAAAGAGAGAGAGAGAGACTATTGAAGAATCCTGACAGAGAAACAAGTGAAGTATCTCACTCACTTAGGAGGTTCTCTTGGCAAACGCAGGAATTCCTGAATTTTAAAACCATAAGGAGAGGCAGAGAACAGGGTTTGTTTTTCCCTGAAATCTTTTAGAAAATGGGCAATAATCAAGGAATGAAGGAAATTTATCTTTTTCAATTAAGAAGACATTTCCAATACCAAATAAAAGGGAAAAAAAGGTACACTAAAGGCATACTTTGTTGCCTAATGAGCTAAAAAACTAACTTTAAGTATTCAAAGAGATGCTACTTAAACTGAGAAGATAAAGGAATACAAATGCAACTAAACTTTAGAAGGAATAGGGCATTTAAAGTTAATGAGCATATCCCTGCTCAATGAGGTAGTAACTTTATAAAAGAGGATCGAATGGGCTTTTCTGAAATGGGAAACTCACTGTCATCAAGCTCGTTGTGACTCACTGCAACCCTCCTTCAGACTGTAAACTCTAATGGGAAGGGACTGCCCGTCCTTTTCCAGCAGAGCTGCTAGTGGACTCAACCCCCAGGACAGCATCTTGGTTAGCAGTGTAATATGCTAGTGACTGCGCCCTAAGGGCACCCTAACATGCTCTCCAGGACCTCAGAGAGCTGTGGGCAGTGCTTGGGCTCAGAGCCACTCAGCACTCACTTAGCTTATGCCCCCACCCCACCCCAAAGAGGACACAGCATTGCTGACACTGCTGAGTTAAAGAACCAAGAATACTGGATTGCCTGATACTTAAACATCTTTTAATCCAGACTGGTGAAGAGCAAGGATGTCAGTCTGGAGAAGAAGGTGCACTTCATGTAAGCCCTGGTATGTATTCTGGGGTCTGGACAATGAATAAGGATGGCAGAAGAAGAATTGATCTTTTTGAGTTGTGGTGCTGGAGAATAGTTTTAAGCATGAACTGCCAGAAGAACAAACAGATCTGTCCTAGAGAGGGTGAAACCAAGCTGCTCCTTAGAGGGCAGGATTTTGAATCTCCATCTCACATACTTTGGGCATGTTGCCTGGAAGGACTGGTCCTTGGAGAGGGACAACATGCTTGGAAGGGTGGATGGGCCGCACAGGAGAGGAAGACCTTGGATGAGATGGATTGACATAGTGACTGGGGCAATGGGGGCATTAATGGGCACATTACTGGAGTAATGGACACAGTGAGACTGGCTCACAATAGGGCAGCGTTCACAGCTATTGTGTATAGGGTCACTATGAGTCACAAGTGACTTGATGACATATAATAACAACCCAAAGTACAAAAGCTTGAGTGTAGAGCTGTTAACTAAAATATTGGTGGTTTGAACCTACCCAGAAGCTCAGTGGAAGAAAGACCTGGCAACCAGCTTCCATAAACGTGGTTGTTGTTGTTATATGCCATTGAGTCACCGGTGGCTCATAGCGACCGTATGTATAACAGCCCTAAACCCTGCTCTATCCCTTGCCAATTTTATTGACTCCAACACACCTATCCTCATCACCCCAGTGACTGAATCAATCTATCTCAATGTGGGTCTTCCTCTCCTATGCTGTCCCTCTACCCTCCCAAGCATGATGTCCCTCTCCAAGGACTGAACCCACCTTGCAACATTTTCAAAGTATTTCAGACTAAGCTTCAGAATTCTTGCCTCCAAGGAGCAGCCTGGTTTCACACTCTCCAGGATGAACCTGTTTGTCTTCTAGCAGTCCATGGGATATTCAATATTCTTCTCCAGTACCATAGCTCAAAGGCATCAACTCTCCTTTGATCATCCCTCGTCACTGTCCAGCTCTCTGATGCAAGTAATTGCAAAGATAGCGGACTGTATCAGGTGCACCTTAGTCTCCAGACTGACATCATTGCTCTTCAGCACTGTGGAGAGGTCTCTGGTAGCAGACTTTCCCAATGCAATTCTTCTTTTAGTTTCCTGGCAAATGGTACAATGTTGATTGTAGAGCCAAGCAAACTGAAACTGTCAAAAATCTCAATCTCTTCACCACCTGTCATGATGTTGACAATCACCCAGTGGTGAGAAATCTTTGTTTTCCTGATGTTGAGCTTTTATCCATATTGGAGGTTGCAGTCCTTGACCTTCTGCAGCAAACGCTTCAGGTCCTCACCATTTTCAGCAAGCAGGGTTTTGTAATCTGCATAATGCAGGTTGTTGATGAGTCTTCCTCCAATCCTGATGCTACACTTTTCCTTATAGAGCCCATCCTCCCAGACAATCTGTTCTGCATATAGATTGAAAACACGTGGAGATAGGACACATCTCTGAAGTACACCCTTCCCAATTCTGAACCATGCAGTGTTTTCTTGCTCTGTTCTGACGACTGTCTCCTGGTCCAAGAATAGGTTTCACATTAACATGATCAAGTGTTATGGGATCCCAATTCTTCTCAGAGTCAGCCACAGCTTGTTGTGATCCACACAGTTAAATGCCTTTGCATAGTCAATGAAACACAGATAGACATTCCTCTGGTACTCTCTGCTTTCTGCCAAGATCCATCCTACATTAGCTATGATATCCCTAGTGCCACTGCCTTTTCTAAATCCAGCTTGCATTTCAGGCAGTTCTCTGTGTATGTGCTGTTACAGGCAAGGAAACTCCATGGAGCAGTTCTACTCTTTAGTATATGGCACTCTCCATGAACGGAAAACAACTCAATGGTAAAGACCTTGGCCTAGGGTTTTCAAAGAGATTATTACAGGATTTGAGGCTCTCCGTAACTGCAGTGGTATCCTGTTATTGAACGTGCACTGCAGACAGAACCGAACCACAGCTGACCCTCCAGTGGGTTTCCTAAGCACTAAAATCATCATCTCCTATGTGGCCAAGTCCTGACTCCTCACAGACTTAACCCTAATGCCGAGGCTGTACTAGTTGGGACTGGAGATTATCAGCAAACACCACACTGAGAACCCACAGGTACTTCTGTTCTCTGTGGTTATCTGGCTGCCCAGCTATTTCCATACCACAAGCCAAATTAACTGGGACAGGGCACTAGGCCTCTTCCTCATGAGCCATCTCTTAAGGTGCAATCTTTTTCTAGAACGATGGAGAGGCAGAAGGAAAAAAAGATAAAGGGCTGACTGAGCCAGTTCGCATCCTAGGTGCCTCTGTTAACCTGCCCTGTGGGAGCGAAGGAGTCACAGCATCAGCTTCTTGGAAAACAAAGTGAAGAAGTGGGAAGAAAAGACTCAAGGGAGATGATTTCCTGTGCTTGATCGAGGGCCGGAATTTTACAATCTATGGATCATCAGAAAAATGACGTCCTCAAGAATACAAGGAACTCGACCACACACAGGGGAAAGTAGCATGGAGCCCAAAGAGAGCTACACAAAACAGAAATAGGAATTTCACACACGTTTTCCAGGTTTCTCCAACATACCTAGTTTAAAACTCCATCCTTGGAATTTAAGAAAGACCCCCAATGTGAACTCTAATGGCTAACAGCAAAAATAACAAATGTAATGTGATTTGCAGCTCTCAATGCAAATTTAAAACCTCACTTCTCATTACCGGTTACTGGATTTCAGCTATGAATGTGTTGACCTTATTTTTATCCCCTCTTGCCACAGGCTGCCAATTTCCATTTACTTAGAGACCATCAATTCTCAAGGAAAAAGAAATATATAAATAAAGGCCTTTCTGTGGCATTACTTCACAATTTAAAAGAGATTTTGCCAGGTCAAACATCTTCCGGATTAAGAAAAGTAAATATTTCTGTTCCAAAGTAAAATGATATCAAGAAATTTCCATCGTAACATTTAAATGTGTATCATTCTAGCCTTTTACTCTCTAGATTTCAAGGAACAAGGGTAAGAAACACTGACAATACAGTGTAGCTTTTCAACACAAAGAAGGGTACTATGGGAAACAAAGTAACATTTCTGGAACCTCAACTTTCACAAACC
This sequence comes from Elephantulus edwardii, assembly GCF_000299155.1. Taxonomy (NCBI): domain Eukaryota; kingdom Metazoa; phylum Chordata; class Mammalia; order Macroscelidea; family Macroscelididae; genus Elephantulus; species Elephantulus edwardii. The sequence goes on along the minus strand of NW_006400095.1, from coordinate 943,990 downwards.
AACCACTAAACAACTACATTTAATGTTCAACTAGCTATGAAGAGCTGGGGTTATAATGTCAAAGGAAGAGCATAGCTACAAGAAAAGAAATGCTACCAAATGAAGGTGGTGGTGGTGGACACTAAAGATGTGGCGGACATGTGAAGGGAGTAACACCTAAAGTAAAATTCCTATTTTTAGACAAGGAAGTAATACACAGTATTAAAAAACAAACAAGCAAACAAAAAACCTAGAAAAACCCAAACATGGAGGCATACATACATTTAAAAATTATGGACTGGAGATTTATTCTGAGAGTAGGTACAGTCTCTAGCCATGTTTTTGTTTGCTCTTGGTTGTTTTGTTGGGTATGTTTGCTTTTTTGGGGGGGTTTGTTGGAGGGGTTGTGGAGTTTTTTTTTTACATTTTGGGGATTTGAAAGCATGTACATAGTGGGACAAGGAAAGGGCACATACTCAAAACCCCAAAATGAACATTCAGAGACTGGTGCACTTGGAGGGATCTTTAGAGAGACCTCCTTTGCCCTTGCAAAGGTGAGGAAAGTGAGCCGCATGCCAGTGGAATATAACACCACATCCACATTTGAGTGGGAATTGGGTCACACAGCGACTACCCAAGGGTGGTGGGAGGTGGAATGAGAACGTGGGAGGTGACAGGAGAGAAATTCTACGCAGCCCCATCACTACTGCTTTACGACCAAAATGCTAGGACTCAAAGGGAAAATAGACAAAAACTGGAGAATAATCTTAACTTGTGCTAGCTATATGCATTTCAGTGGCCCAGGTCGGGTAACCAAGCGTTAAGGTGTTGTGCTACTAATCTGAAGGCACACAGTTCAAATCCACCATTAGCTTTCAGGGAGCTAGACAAGCACTCTCCTCCCCAGCAAACCCACTGAAGGGTGAGCTATGAGGTGGTCCTGACTCAACAAGACATTATAACAACAGTGGTTGGAGCTGCACTGTCAAGCCTAAGGTAGGTGGGTCTAGTCGACACGTAGCCAGCTGCTCTGCAGGAGAAAAGTGGACAATCTTCTCCCGCATGATTTAAAGCCTCTGAAAACCCACTGGAGGGTCAGTTATGAGTCTGTTCTAACTCAATGGCACAGAGCAACAGGAAGACTATAACTGAAAGTGAAAAAGGAAATCTCAGAGGTAAGGAAACTTCAAAACCTGTGCAGGAAGAAAAAGCACTCAAGTAATTACAGGGTAACAAAGTATTAGTAGTCTTTTTACTGAATGATGAATACTTCTCAAACAGTATTTAAAAGGTTAGCATCCCAGTGGAGGAATTAAAAGAATATCAACAGGTTATAAAGAAGTACAAATGGCCAATGCACATACAGAGAAATGTTCAATGTCATGTATGAACAGTTAAAGAGTCAGTGGTAAGCATCTGTGCTACTAACACAAAGGTACTCAGTTCAAAGCCAAAGCCACCAGCTGCTCGGCTGGAAAAAGACGGGCATTCTCTTCCTTTCTCTGAAAACTTACTGGAGGCTCAGTTCTAACTCCATGGTACTCAATGACAACAGCAAAATATAAAGTAGTAACTTAATAGTTAGTGTTCATGTGATATTACCAAGAGTGCAAGGAAAATAACACATGTGCTGTTATAAGAAAGAAGCAATCACGAAATCAAAAGAGGAGCTGTACTGGGAAAATCTGCTGTCAGAGAACTCTCTCCTGAGTGCTGAAGAGAACAATATCATATCAGTCTAGAGACTAAGGTGTGCCTGATCCAGATAATCTTCTCCATTGCTTGTTATGCAACTGACCTCTGGACAATAAATAAGGATGAGAGAAGAACTCATGCCTCTGCATTGCAGTGCTGAAGAAGAATTTTGAACATATTATGGAGCGCCAAGAGAACAAACAGGTCTGTTCTGGAGAGGATCGCACCTTGAAGGCAAGGATTTTGAAAGTCCATCTCACATACTTTGTACATTTTTTCAGGAGACACAAGTCCGTGGAAAGGTCCTTACATCAGGATTGGAAAGGTGGAGGGTCGGGGAAGGAGAAGATGACCCTGAATGAAAGGGACAGGCACACTGACCGTGGCAATGAGGTCAAGCGTGTCAGAGACAATGAGGTTGACTCAGGACAGGGCAGGGTTCAGAGCTGTTGTTCTGGAGATCACTATGAGTTGTAGTCAACTTGCGGACACATAACATCAACATTGTTACAGTAGCATAAAGTGTTAGCATTTCTTTAACATTTTACTGTGTTTTAGTAGAAGGTTTACAATGGAAATAGTTTTCAAATCATACACATTTTGTTTCATGACACAGACTGCTCTCATGACATTGTGGCAGCACACTCCCCACTTCTTCCCGGTGTTGAACACCTCCACTCCTCCTCCCCTTCTATCCCCTCCCTGTCTTTTGAACTCTGCTGCAGTCACATGGTACCTTTTCATTCTCTAAGGAGTGTGCTCCCTGCTCAGAGCCACAGGCACTGTTCACTCTCACTGTCTTAGTGTCAGCATCAACTTATAGCTGACCCTTCACTCATTTTCCCAGGCTGTAACTAACTGCAAAAGAACAAATTGTTCATCTTTCTCACAAGGAACCACTGTTGTTGTTGTTGTGTACCACAGAGTAGGAACCGACTCAGAGTTGACCCTTAGGCGGGTTTTTAGGGGCAGTTTATTGCATGGGAGGGACCAACCCTTCCCTCTCCCACCCAAGAGCCACCAGTGGATTTGAAATGTCAGAGAGGAGAAAAGCTTTTGGATTCCCCTGTCAACTCTGAAAAGACTATGCCCCTGAGTTCCCTGTTCACCCACAGGCCTGCCTAATATTTAGTTTAAGGTCGAGTGTGGGGAGGGGAATGAGAAGGAGCCGGGATCTCATGGAGGCTGGATTCCATTCTAAGCTGGAAGGGGGGCCCAGGACCACAGACCTCGGAGGTCCACCAATATCGATTAGACCAGCAAGTCTCATGTTTTCAAAAAACCAGGTTTCTCTAAAAGTCCCATTTTTACTACTTTTCCTAAAGGTAATTTACTAATCTGCATGAAGAATTTAAATATGCTTTTATCTTACAATCTAATATTTCCATTAGCTGAAAATTATCTAAAATGCACCATTTTAGGAATATGAATGGTCATCTTAACTTTTATTCTTATTAGTTAAAACTAAAGAAAAGATGTGTCTATCAGTAACAAAGAACATAAATAAAGGTAAATATAGCTATCTAATATCTTTTACTCATATATTTAAAAGCATATCTGTAGAAAATATTTTTATTAAGCAATGACCTTGACATATTGAACTCTTTTAAAAACTATATCTATATATACCATCAAAGGAATAGTAGCTATAAAAAGCTACATAAGAAGGAAGCTTAGGGTAAAGCGTGTTTATGTAAATAAAGTAGAAAAATAATTTGGGAAATGAGAGTAAGAATGGTTGTACAATTTGAAAAATGTAATCAATATTTCTGAATTGTTCACAAAGAAATTGTTGGAGCTGTGCATATTTTAAACAGCAACAATGCTAAAATAAATTTTAAGAAAGAATACTCATGACACAACAGTTTCTTAAAAAAACATAAAAATTATTATAGTTACAGAAGTTGCATTTAGCTGTTGAAAATATAGATGGCATTTGTATTCACTCTTATATCTTAAGCAGTCATTAACATAAGCACTTATATTAAAATATCCCATAAGGAGTGTCAAAATAGAAAACTCCCAGAATTTAATCATTTTTTTCCCTTTTTACCCCACAAAAGTACAGAAACTGAAAAAAAGACAGAATAAGAACTCATTTTAGAGATAATAATGAATGATGTAATATAAACTGTGTAAATAAGCTCAGGAATTTCAGAAAATATGGTAAAGCAGCTCTCATTTCTCTCCTGTTCGGGCAGGGGGGCCAGTACAGCACATAGTGGTGGTGGGTGAGGTTGGGATGACAGCTCCATACTTTTTGGATAAAAACTGTAAGAATGAATGGATCACCTTTCCCACTCTTTAGAAACAGAAGAGAAGATAACAAAGTGAGTGTATTGCTAGGTATTATATAAGAACTACTCCATTAACATATCCTTTCTGAATTTTTTTTTAACACAAGGCTCTAACATCTATTTTTCTACATAGTAAAGGAACTTGGAAGTTTATAGATGCTGAATGAATCTGATAAGCACTTATATAGTGTCTTTTTTTAAAAAAAAAAATCTACTTAAAGGCCAGTTACACAAAGTTATTTAAAAGCCACATTACTGTAAGTTTTTTATGGACAAAGTCCACTTATGAACCAGAAAACAGAAGCAGTTATGTAACGGGAAGACCATCTGACCATCGTAGAAACGAAGGTGCAATAAATCTATGTCTAGGCATCTGTGAGCCAGCTAAACTTTCCTAAATTGATTAACAAAACCAATCAAACAATAAGAGATGTGGACAGAGAGAAAAAGTCACAAGCAGAATGTACTTCCATGGCATACCTCTCTCCAGACAGCAAGCACTTGAAGGAATAAAAAGGAAAGCAAACTAAACAAACCAAATTCCTTCAATTAAAATAAAATACAAAATAGCACCGTAGAATCTAACAACAAATTTCCTTTGTTACTGAGTCAGTTTTGACTCAGAAGAGCCAGCTTGGATCCACAACCAGCTCCTATGAAAGCAGCAATCAAGAAAACAAACAAACATAGAAACAAACCAAAACAACCTCACCAGACTGAACGGGGCAGATCTGCAGTCCAGGAGTTGGTTAAGTCCTAAAAAGCAAGGGTGTCAGTTTAAAGACTTACGTGTACCTTACCCCATATAATATTTTCAATTGCTTCATGTGCATAGGAAAATTGAATAACCATAGTGACACTGTTGTAAAATGGGACTGACATAGATGTTGGAGGGGAGACTGAGAAAGATGGGACAAATTATGTATACTGCATTGAAACAGATGAGAGAGAGAGAATGAACTGGAGGGGATGGGTGGGCAGAGAGAAAAGTGCAACAATGAATGAATGGAAATCCAAAATCCCTTTAAGTTCTCATTAAAATCAAGAATAATAAAAAAAGGAGAAAAAACATTGGACAATGACTAAAGGAAAACAAAGGAGAAATGAAGGTCTCTGAGCTGTGATGTTGGTGAAGAGTATTAAATATGTCACGGATGTTCAGTAACAAATCTGTCTTGGAAGCAGCACAGCCGAGGTGTTCCTTAGAATAAAGGGTAATGAAACTTGATCTCATGTTATCAGGAAGGATGAATCCCTGGAAAATGACATAGAGGGTCAGTGAAAAAGAGGACATTCACTGAGCCAGCAAACATCACGCGGCTGAATGGTGTAATGGGGAGAGTTTTGTTCCTCTGTACTCAGGATCGTTAACTGCAAGGATGTAAATCTTTTTGGAAGCCGATTACAACATGTTTCTCTCAGGGAGCTGCTGATGGGTTTCAAACAACCCACCAAGAGCTTAAACCACCAGCAACCCTTTAACAACAAATTGTTGTTTTTGTTAAGTGATATTGAGTCATAGACGACTCATAGCGACCCTATGAATGGAAGACCTGAACTCTTGTATAACTTTGGTCGTTTCTCCAAGTTCATAGGGTTTCTGGAGGCAAGCTATTTTTGGAAGTGGATGCCACACCTGCTTCCATGCTTGTTTAATCAGGAAAGTCCACCAAACAGTGTCCACTACGGGTAACCATTCTCACATTTGACATATCAGTGTCACAATGGTCAGCATCACAGCAACCAGGAGTTACCTCTCTACAGCAAATGGACAGACCAGTACTATTCCACTTAGAAGAATGTTTGACCAGAAACAATGAAAACCAGGCCTGAGGGCCGCAGATTCAAATCACCCATCTTTGGCTTGGTAGCACAACTTTCTATTCACTAGGCCAACAGACACACTATGACACAACGGCAATTCTATGAACAACAGATCCAACCCTGGCCCTATCCTACGCCATCCCCACAATCCGAGACATGCCCGAGCCCATTGCTACAGTCACCATATCAATAGTAACTGTAAAATTATGATTTTAACTGCTGACCTTTATTACGTTTTTAGACATAGCACCTGCCACCTATTTGCTTTTCTCTTATTTTGGGCCTACTCTGCCACCACATCTGCCTAAATTAGGTGGAGTAGATGTCTGGGACCATTTCCTTTATCTAGTGATGCTAATTTTATGAGTAAAAAGGTTGAGAAAACATCAAATCCCAATTTTTTCATTCTTACTCAGTTAATTTTCACAGTCTAGTAATTAAAACCAACTTGGTGGTTGTTGTCACGTGCCCTCAAATCAACCATAACTCATGTTGCTATGGTTAGGTGTTGCTGAGTATGAATTATAGTGACCTTATCAGCAATAGGTCTGAACCTTGTCCTACCCTGAACCATCCTCATCATCTCTGACACGTTCAGCCCGTTGCCATAGTCACTATGTTAATCTACCTGCTTGAGGGCCTTCCTTTCTTTTGACATCCCTCCACCTTCCCAAGCATGTTGTTTTCCAATGAATAACTTCTCCTAGTAACAGGTCAAAAGTATGTGAGGTGAAGTTTAACCATCTTTGCCTCTAAAGGGCATCATGGTTATACCTTCTCCAAGCCATATTTGTTTGTTCTTTTGGCAGTCCATGGGACATTCAGTACTCTGCTCCAACACTATAATTCCAAGGCATCAATTCTTCTATCATCCTTATTCACTGTCCAGATCTCAGCAGAGAAAAGACCTTGGCTCGAATAAGAGGCACTTCAGTCCTTACACTACTCCTCAATAACTTGGAGAAGCTCCTGACTACAAACTTCTCAGTGCAACATGTGTCCTGATCTCCTCACTGCTGGTGCAGAATGCACTGACTGCGGATCCAAGTAAGATCAAGTCATTGACAGTTCAGTATCTTCTCCATCTATCGTGATGCAGCCTATAGGTCCCATGGTGAGAATTTCTATTTTCTTGATGTTGAGTGAGATGCAATCCATATTAAATCCATAGTCTTTGATCTTCTGCAGCAAGCTCTTCAAGCCCTCCTCCCTTTCAGCAAGCAAGCCTGTATTATAAGCATAATGAAGGTTATTGATGAGCCTTCTTCCAATTCTGATACTACATAAAGTCAAACTTCTTGAATAATTTGCCAAACATCCAAACTGAATAGGTATGGAGAAAGGATCAACCCTCACACTCATCTTTCTAATTTTAAACTATGCAGTGGTCCCCAGCTCTATTAATACGACAATCTCTTGGTCTACATCCCTTGGTCTAGCTCCATGGCCTATGTCTCATTGTTGTTATTGTTATGTGCCGTCCAGTCGTTTGCGACTCATAGCGACACTATGTACAACAGCCCTAAGCCGTGCTCTCACTGCCCCTGACAAACCCATCCCGAGTACCCCAGTCACTGAATCAATCCAGCTCATAGAGGGTCTTCCCCTCCTGCGCTGTCCCTCCACTCTACCCAGCATGATGTCCCTCTCCAAAGACCTGTCCCTCCTTACAACATGTCCAAAGTATGTCAGACGAAGCCCCAGAATCCTTGCCTCCAAGGAGCAGCCTGGTTTAATCCTCTCTACGATGAATCTGTTTGTTTTCTTGGCAGTCCATGGTACATTCAATACTCTTTTCCAGCACCACAGCTCAAAGGCGTCAATTCTCCTTCTATCCTCCCTAGTCACTGTCCAACTCTCTGATGCATAACAAGTGATTGTGAAAACCATGGCCTGTATCAGGCGGACCTTAGTCTCCTGAGACACACTGTTGCTATGTCTCATAGCAACCCTATAAATGACAGAGCTGAACTCTGTCCTAGTCTGTGTCATCGCCATCATCTCTGACCTGAGCCCACTGTTGCAGTCAATTTATTAACCCACTGCCTTGAGGGCCTTCTTCCCTTTCTTCCACATTTCTAAGTAGTATGTCCCTTTCCAAGGAATAGCCCTTCTTTTTTTAATTTATTATTAATTTCAATGAAAATTTACAGAGACTTTGGATTTCCATTCATTCACTGTTGCACTTTTCGCCCCTCCCAACCCTCCCACCTAGTACACTATCCTGTTGAAAAAGTAAAAGAAATATTCTTTCCTTGTTTTATAATCCCTCCCCCAGGTCCACTCCAATATGCAGCCTTCACTCTGGACTCCTGTCATGACAAAAATACCTAATCACATATCCCTTTTAAACAGTTTTCTCCCTCATCTATTTCAATGCAGTATACATTATTTATCCCCTCAGTTTTTCCCCAACCCTGATGCTAGTCCTGCTTTACAACCATGGCACCATGCAGTATTTGTCCTTTTGTGACTGAGATACTTCACTCAGCATAATGTCCTCCAGGATCACCCATTTTGAATAATACTGCATGAGTTCCTTGTTTTTCAATGCAGTGTAGTATTTCATCATGTGACTATACCACAGCTTCTCTATCCATTCGTTTGTTAATGGGCACTTAGGTTGTTTCCAACTCCTTGCTATTTATGAACAAAGCCATGGTAAACATGGGTGTGCATATATCTGCTTGGGTGGCAGTTATGGTCTCTTCGGGGTATATTCCCAGTAGTGGAATTGCTGGGTCAAACGGTATCTCTATTTGCGACTTTTTGAGAAAGCACCATACCACCTTCCACAGTGATTGCACCATTTTACACTCTCACCACAGCCTCGCCAGCATTTGTTGCTTGCTGTTCTGTTAAATTTTGCTCTTCTGACTGGGGTGAGATGATATCTCACAGCTGTTTTGGAATAGCCCTTCTTGGCAACATGCCCAAAGTACGTGAGGAGCAGCTTCACCACCCCTGTCTCCAAGGATCACTCCGGCTGCACTTTCTCCAAGGCCAATCTCTCTGTTCTTTTGGCAGCCCATGGGATAATCAGTATTCTTTACCAACACCCACATGGTTTTATATAAAGAAAGAATGTTACTGGAACTCCATTTTCACTTAAAAGTCATTCCTCAACATTTCCATGGCAAACATTTCCCTGTAACACACTGAAGAGTATTCACAATAAATAACTGAGATTAGTGGACATACACACACACATATACATGCCCCAAAGAGCACCATTTAAAAAATACACTGGCCTCAGTATCTTAGAACCTAACTCAATCATTCAATTGGCAGAAATTATTTACCTTTTTTCTTTTTTAAAAAAAAAAGAAGGTTAACTAAAGAAATGCTTTTGGTTAAATAATGTAGAAAGAAGAAAATATATTGAGCCTCTCATTAAAATTGTAAGCATTAAAGAAAAAAAAATAAATCAAGTACCTGAAAATACAACTAAAATAAAGAGATGGAAAACTATTTTAATTCTCCAACAAAATACAGATCTGTAAACATGATGGAAAAGGTCCTTTATAAAATTATTGCAGAAACAGCATTTATGGAGCTGAAAAAAAATTAAAGCAAACTAATTTGGGGCCATTTGTATCTCAAAACTATTAAGATTTATTTTTAACTTAAATGGTTATAAACATTTATTAGGTTTTGTCACATATATTCCATGGTTAGAAATCACTGCCCCGTGAAAGGATTTTAAACCTAATGAGTGAGCAAATCAGGAGTGACAGTCTTACTAATTGAAAACAGTCGTATACAGCAAACAATATCCAACATCAGTGGGGAAAAAGTACTTCAAAAGATCTAAGCAGTCAAAAGAGATCCCAGAATCACAGAAATGTTTAAGGGAGACAAAGCTTGGGAGTCTAAGCATGCTTCCGATGTAGCTGGCATCTTTAAGAAAAAACAAAATTGGGAAATTGAGAACACAAATATTCAACAGAATCTCATAGCAGCAGTGAAATGATATTATTAGAAAAAGAGTGTTCTGGAGAAAATAATAAAATACACCATTTCCAGAGAGAAAAATAAATACTATAATACTCATGTCTTATGCAAGTGGTTTTTTTGTTGTTTTTTTTTTCTTCAATGTGTTTGTATACCAGGACAACAAGGACGGAAATGCTCCATTCTCATTGAACAATGATTTTAGAAGTGGAGAGGTCAAAGTCAATGTGCAGATAAAATTCTAATAAACATAAAAATTATAAAATTCTGAATTTCAGGGCTCTACTCGAAGATATTTGAATTTAGTACATAGCTATGGGTCGGTTCCTACTTGATGGTACACAACAACAACAGTATATCTAAAAAGCAAGCCTTCTCTATGTTCACCCAATTGTAGAGTTCAAAGGGGTAATATAAACACCTCCCTCAAACTACATACACTGGCCTTTGCTGGACACCATCAAGGAATGACAAATCCAGCCATTTGTCTCTACATCCAGTTATCCTATCCTTCACACAAAGATACCCCTGCTTGGGAGAAGACACCTTGACATCAATACATTTCCCCTTTCCTCCTTTCTCTAGTTTAATATATGTTTGCATATTCAGATTCTTTGCAATAGCAGCACAATGGAAGAAATCCAGGTCCCAAAGGACCCTGAAATGCTTAGGAGAAAAGGGACTGCTCTAGACTTAACATGTACTGGCAACTCACTGAAGCAGTTAATGACTCTGTGTGAAAACCAGCGCTCACAGGGACCTCGTGGCACACTCCTGTCCAATCACAAAGCGAAAGCCAGAGGAAATAGCAAGTGAACGCTGGTAGCATTATTCCTCTAGGAAGAGAAGAAAATTCAATTTATCCTCTTGAAATTACTTAGCGGCCTTAATTATTACAAAGCTCGGGAACAAAATGGCACAAGATAGCAATTTCCATTGAAATCCCGATTAAAAGGGATAATTTAGTCATAGGATCCCAAAGATAGCCATATTCAGTTGTCTTAATCATTGCCAGAAGACTTTCCTAAACAGTTTACTTCTCGAAAGATGTGCATACCAGTGCGTTCCAATTCTGTTTATCTCTCAAGCCCAGGCTGTGGAATTAAAGTTTTAAATTGCAAAATAGAACTGACAAAGCTCCCAGAAAGGTTGCTAACTCGCAGTCTTCTTATCATTTTGGTGCGTTTCTTGGGGGCGGGGGGGAGAAAAACTTCACAAAAATTAGCATGTCAAAACCAAAGTTCCTCAAACTCACCTCATAGTAACTTCGAACAGCATTGCAAAAGGCTTCGTCCGCTACGATCTGAGTTTCCCCACTGAGGAAGGCTTGGAATCGCTCCTTCAGCAGCTGCAATTGTTGCTTATTAAGCTGCAAGGGGGGTAAAAAAAGATGATTGTTGATAAATTAACTAACCCACCAACAGTAATGCCTCTTGAAAGTCACCCTCCACTTCTGCTTCATAGATATTGCATGTTTTAGTAATTGGAGGTTTCTGGCAACTCGGAATCAAGCAAGTCTGTGGTTATGTTATGTGCTGTTGATTATGACTCATGGAAACCCTGTGACATGGCTCTGAGCCTGGCCCTAGGCTGTGGCAACCTCAACCTCTCCGACAAACCAGATCCCATTTTGACAGTCACGGTGTCAATTCCTCTTGTCTGGTAAACGGATCATCCTTCTTCCCAAGAATGGCATTCTTCTCCAAGGACTGACCCCACCTGACAACACGCCCAGAGTATGTGAGATGAAGTTTCATCATCCTTTTTTCCAACGAGCTCTCCGGTTGCATTTTCTCAAAAACAGACCTGTTTTTTCTCCTGGAAATCCATAAGCTATTCAATACTCTTCTCCAACACTGCAGCTCAAAGGTACAAATCTTGACTAGGGACAAGTGAGTCTGCTGGTGTCATTTTACTAACAGCAAATGCTCCTTTCGTCTTACTATTGCACATTTTGCTAATTCTCAGGGTATGTAAGCCTTTTTCATTATGCTACTGCACATTTTAATTTTAAAATGCAGCGTCCCTTTTCAGCAGGAAGTAGCTAAGAGAACACGCCGTCCCCTTTTCCTTATGACTCAGGGTGAAGTCTCTCTCAGGGAGGAGTGATAGGGAATGGCAAAGGACACACTGACAAAGAAGATTAATCAGAACTGGCTTTGACAAGCACTGTGGCATTTGGACAAGAACAAACTGGGAGGAGGGTAGAGAGAATAGTGCAACAATGAATGAGTGGAAGCCCAAAATCTCTGTAAATGTTTATGAAAATTAATAAAATATAATTATAGAAAAAAAATGTTGCCATGTTACTGCCCTGGATATAGAATAATCCCGATATGAAAAATAATTCACAGATAGACAATTTGGCGGTGGTGATACTGGAGAAAGCTGGAAAAGACGGATGTGATTGGTGTTGCTTAACTGTACACAGAAAACATGTGGAATTGACTAACATGTTATCTAGCATTTTCCTATCACAATAACAAATGGAGTCAAGGAAAAGGGAGGAGAACTACAATCTAACTTTTCCACCCAAGACGGACCTCCATGATTACTTCCCAGCCTCTTTGCACAGATATGAATAAAGCTAAAATTTCATTTCAATGACAGTTAACTGATGTGCAGAACTACCAGCTGTCCTAACAGAGAAAGCAGAGTTGACTTGCCATCCTGTGTTTGTGTGTATGTGTATAAACTGAATGAACGTTTACACAGCAATTTGGTTTTCCATTCATCCACATTGTTCTCTGTAACATTAATCAAAACACCCACATGTACACAGTACTCCTTTCACTTCTCTTCCCTGTTACTTTCATGTTTGTTGATTCTTCTATCCTCCTCCTCCTTCCCTCATTCAGGGCTTTCTCCTTGGGAAAATGCTGCTCTTTTGACCTTACATGGCTGGTTTACCCAAGGGGCTTGGACCTCCTCAGTGTTACTGAACACCTTGCAGGCCAGTTTGTCATCTGGATGGAAGTTGAATCATGGGGTGAGTTTGTTCTAAGTTCAAAGTGTTACTGGGAACCACAGTCTCAGGGTTCTACCAGCCTCTGGTTGGTTGACCAGCAACCTTAGATTTTTTTAAATCATTAATTTTGGGGTTTTTTTTAAAAATTTTGATCCACATTTCCTTCCTTCTATGCAGCATATTGTGATCCTTTTCAGAGTAGTGAGGACAAGGGTTCTTGAAGAAGAATGGGTGACAGTGGGTCCAGAACAAGAAGAAACAGGAAAGAAAACAGCACACAGCAGAAGGAGTTCTGAGAACGAATCCTCTGAGAAGAGCATCTGTTAGAGACCAAAAGTCTGGATTCCATGAACAAGCACAACACAGCTGAGATAAACAAACAAGCTGCTGTGTGTACCTCCCAGCTTATTCTGATCTCCACTGGGTTCCAACATCGTAAATCTTTACAGAAGGGGACTCGTCCTTTTTTCCAAGGACCAGATGCTAGATTTGAACAGCTGATCTTCTGAATAGTTAGTCTGACACATTATATGCTATGCCACCTCAAACTCACTACTGAGTTAGTTGTGACTCAAGAGTGACCCTCCATCAGGTTTTCAGAGATTCCAAATTATAGGAAAAGTGACTCCCTATCTCTCTCCCAATGAACTCCTGGTGGATTTGAACCACCAGAGATGCATGGCCTCTTAATTAGCAGCACGACACCCTGTAGATCATGCCGCCAGAGATCTACCATTTCACCAAAGGTCCTTAAAATGAGGATAAGGTGGAGATTAACACATGGCTACGAGAAAGGACAAAACACCAGGTAAGAGGCAGCACCGTCAGCTTGTTGGGGGGACAGCTGTGGAAATAGGAAGAGGTAGAATAATCATCACTGAAGGTGGACAAGAGGCGAGCTCTGATGGACCAAAAGTATTCTCTACTTGTCAACCACAAGCAGAGATGGATATGAGATTTGTAAGATGCAGTACAGAAGGAAAACGTGGCATTCCTTGGAAGAAAAGTTATCAATACTTTCAAGCCAGCAACACAAGAAAACCCAAGTTGTTGCCATCGCGTCTATACTAATTCATGGTGACAGTCTGCGGAGAGACTAGAACTGTCCATGGGATTTTCCACACAGTGCAGGTTGCCATATTTTTCTTTCAAGGCACCTCTGAGTTTGAACCACTAAACTCCTGGCTACAAGAGTGGTGCTTCACAAACTGCACCACCCAGGGGCTCCAAGACAATAACAAGAGGGCAAGAAATCAAGCCTGGGGCCCATCTGAACTCAACAACCTCAATTCACTGCTGTTGGGTCAGAACTGGCTCGGAGCTGCCCCTCCAGTGGATTTGCTGGGACTGTAAACTGAGGGAGAGGAGACTGCCCATCACAGAGGTGTGACGTCTGAGTTAGCAGCTCAATTCCCTTCAGACGTGACCAGAATTCCCTATGCAATTCCACAGGCCCATCCCAGGAAGCCGGTCCTGAACACAGAGACATCATCGCTCCCACCAGAGTTAGGATGGACCAGGTCATGGAGAGCCTTTTGTCTTTCTTTCTCTAAATGCTCAAATGTAGAAAGAATGGCACTGTCTTCAAGATTAAAACCACAAATCCTCAGGCGCACAAGGCACAGCAAAAGGGTGAGCATTCCATTTTATTTGCTCCTGATGAGACTTTATTAAAGAACTCGGTCCAGTTCTGGATTCTGCAAAGAGATATGACGCACTTGAAAGGCTGCTGAGGAGAAAATGATTAAAGGATTAGAAAGACTAAACAAAACGGCTACGATTTGGCTTTGAAAAGAAGGCTGACTGTGAAATAAGTTTAAATCTGCTCAAAAAAAAAGCTTTTAAAAATGCCATTCTGATATAAGACAAACACTTTAAAAAAATCCGTTTTATTTAGAAGACTAACAAACAGGGGAGACTGTCATGGAACTGCTGTTAGCAATAACATACCAGTAAAAAAATGCTCTGTTGTGCCCAGACACACAAAACAGAAGGAAATTCTTGCTCTGAGTAGTAAGGAGGGAAGGCCATTCCATTCCTTTATCTCCCTTATCTTGTGTGTCGTCAAGCAGGAACCTCTCATAGCTGACACAGCAGCCTTTTAAGAGGCTTTTTTAGAAAAATTCAGGTTTTTCAGAGGCAGTAAATTGCACAGGAGGAGAGTGCCTGTCCTTCAGGCCTGTTGAGCAGCTTGTGGATTTGAACTCTGTGCCTTTGGAATTGCAGCGCAGCTGAGTAACAGAAGCTGCCATATCCTGCACGGTTCTCACAGTCTCCACAGGGCTCAGGATCCTTCTTGCAGGCTCTGTGCTAACCCATCTCGTTTGATGGTCTTCCCCTCCTTCGAGGGCCCTCCAATTGTCCAGGTGTTGTGTCCTTTTCCAAGGACCGACGCCTTCTGCAATATTCCCCCAAAACATGAGAAGAAATGGCACCACCTTTGCCTCTGAGGAGCATCCCGGTTGCATTTCTTCCAAGACAGACTTGTTTGTTCTTTTGGCAACCCACAGACAATTGAGAAAGTTTCTGAAGGGTTGACACATTGACTGTAACAAAAGGCTGGAACATATCAGAGAATATGAGGATGGTTCTAGATAAGGCAAGGTTCGCCCTTACAGGGGAGCTGACTCCATGGCTCCCAACCACAACTATAAAAATGAGTTGAAACCCATGGACACCATTCTATTTCGTTTTCTGTTTCTATAAGATGGGGGTGTAGGGGAAGGTAATCAGTGGCCTCTGTGTGCGTGAGTGCGTGCGTGTGTGTGTGTGTGTGTCTATGTGTACCGACTCAGTCCATGACATCAGCTTCTGCCAAATGTTTCACAAAAGGAACACGGGTGGAGAGGGACTAAAGTATCTGAGACTGAGGTGGCTGATCACGCTGTGGCAACCAAGTCCCAAGAAAGGGTTCAACCTGTGCCTAAATGGCCAAGCAAGAAAATAATGAGATAAAGAATGACTATTAACTGAGTGAGTCATTAGAAATGATGTCATGCTATTCTCTGACAAGATGAATAAAATGTTACTGTTGTTAGGGGCTGTTGAGTCGAGGATGATTCATAGTGACCCTATGAACCAAAGATCTGAACGCTGTTCTATCCTGTGCCATCCTCACACTTCCTGACAAACAACAGCCCTTTGTGGCAGTCACCATGTGAGTCCTTCTGGTTGAGGATCCTACTCTCCTTCGCCGACCCTCCACCCTTCCCAGTATCATGTCCCTCTCCAAGAACAGCCCCTCCTAGCAACATGCTCAAAGTATGTGAGGTGAGGCCTCATCATTCTTGTCTCCAAAGAGCACTCGGGCTGCACCCTCTCAAAGAGAGACTTTGTTCTCTTGGCCGTCCCTGGGATGTTCAGTGCTCTTCTCCAACACCACAGCTCAAAGGCATCAAGAAGCTGTGGAATACTTCACTTAGGCTGCTTGAATCAAAGGTCTTCAGTTCTTCAAGAGCTGAGCTCACGTAACATCCCTGCAATTTCTAGTTCATTAGTATTTAGGTTCAGATGTTGTAATGAGTTACATTTCTGCAATAATGATGTAAAAAAAAACCATGGATATGAATCAAGAAAAGGGGATCTGAGCAAAGTATGCTCTTGGAAACACTAGCATCTTGATCCAGCTCACAAAGCACACAGGGCAAAGACCCCTGAATAAATATCAGGCTTTCTTATGAGTAAAAGAAAGTAAGAGTTGTACTGAAGGTATCATCCTCTCTTTCTCTCTCACTTTGTTGTCAAGTTGGATTCTACTCACGGGCTGATCTTCCTGTGGATTTTCAGGGGCTATAAACCCCACGAGAGGAGACTACCCCATATTTACTCCGAGGAGCTGCTGATGGGGTGGTGGAGGCTAATCACAAGAGGGGTGCCACCGCTGGGTTCACAGTGCAACTCCCCACGGACTATGCCATCAGAGATACTATTTCAACATAGCAATCGGCAGTAAGCTTACAAGGTCCTATCCATAGTTAATAAATGAATGCTGTAATAGTGTAGAGATGGGGTCAAAGGTCTATAGAGATTAGGAAGAGGAAATAAAGCTCACGTTCTTGCATGGGCATCCCTCAGAAAGCAGAGTTTCCTAAAAAGCTGTCGGCATTGTAAGGCGGTCTGGAAGCACAAATGCTTAAGGAGCCAGCTGTTCCTGAAAGGTTGATGGTTCACGTCAGGGCACGAAGAGTTGACGCACAGCTACCACAGAGATTATGGCAGGAGCACTGTAGAGAGTGAATCTTCTGTCACGAGAAGCCATTAGGAGTTGAAAATGACAATATCCAACAATAGTCTCATTATTAAAAGCAATCACACATCCGCAAGCCGAATGGCACAGATCTAAGAAATAGATCTAATTACAATAAGAAATATGAGAAAATACCTTTATAGTCCCACATACCAGAAGTACATGATCTTACAATAACTGAGTAACAAGCGGGGAAAATCTGTCCTAGAGGAAGTGTAACCAGTGTGTTCTTTAGAGGCAAGGATGAGGCAATTTCATCTCATACACTCTGCGAATGCTGTCAGGACGGGCCAGTCGTTTGAAAAAGACATCAATGCTGGGAAGACGGAGGCTCGGAGAACGGGAAGAAGACCCCCAAGGAGACAGATTGGTACAGTGACTGCAGCAACAGGCTTGAACATGGAAGATGGAACAGAACAGGACAAAGCTTTGACCTGATGTTCACAGACTTGCAATGAGTCAGTTCAGTTCAGTAAAACCAACATCACCACCTTGAAAACTTTAAATTGTACCACACTTTACACTTCTGTGGTTCAAAAGAATTGCTGCTGCTGTTGTTGTTAGGTGCTGTAAATTCGACTACGTTGAGTTGAGCACAACTCATATCATCCTTATGAACAAAAGGCCTGAAGTCTTTCTGTAACTATTGGCATTTATCAAAGTTCATACAGCTTCCAGAGGCATGTTGTTTAGGAAGTGGTTGCCACTCCTGCTTCCAAAAGCCAATACAAAATAGACAAAATGGACAGAGTCCACAAAATGACTACACATAGTCACATATCACCTTTATTATCACACGGTGAAGTGAATTCCAGTTTTGCACAGTGATTCTGAACGGAAGTGGGCTTTCTCATCTTTTCCATATCACCTTAGTTCTATGATGCCTAAGAGAAAATGCACTATGTGTTACTCTGTAACAGTTCAAAGAGCTGAAGACGTCCTGGTTTATACGAATACTTTCTCTTTTTAAGGATAATCTTTGTTTTCCCTCTATCCTAAGTAACCTCCAAGCATGATTTCAGTCTGTCCATAAAATAAGCATATTAATTTGATCTCCCTATACAAATAACCGATCAAGAAATGAAATGCATTTATTATTACAACAGCAGTGTCTCTCTAACAATGCACTTACTTGATAAACTGCTCATAATTCTCTTCGTACATATCGTGTGGCCAGCTGAGAGACACGTGGGAGGCCCGCTTCCCACATTCCCAGCACTCGGCATCTATTAATTCAGTCTCAAAACAAATCCAATCTTCTTGGCAGTCACATCACATTACTGACTCACATCGCACTTGTAAACAATAAAAAAATTTCTAAAACATTCTTACATGTACTTCATTAAGCAATGCTGCATCTCACAAGATTTAAACCTAGCAAGGTTCATTTTTTCCAACTGATAAAATGGTGATGTGGGTTGGGGTTTCTCCACACACACACACACACACACACACACACTTTTATTCTCTTTTCAAGAATTCAGAAACCATTGTCAAAACCCAAAGAGCTTTCCTAATTTTGTGAGAGCCAACAGAAATAAGGTGTCCTCTAGACTGTTTTTTTCCAGGTAATTAACCAAACAGCCATCAATTCAGGGGTAAGGAAGTAATCCTAAAACCTGTCAGGACATGCACTCATCTAGTGTGACCCCATCTACATATTAGCACCCTTTGGGGACAGCTGATTTTCTTATTAGTCAGCTTGCAGTTTTGCTTTACACATATAGTTTATGTTCAGACTTCTCTATTTCCCAGAAAATGAAAGCTTTCCAAATGTAAGGAAATATCTGACCAGCAGAATGGGCCAAAAGGGATTTCTAAAGGAACTTTTTATATGAAATTAAATTGCAGAAACTTAACAAGACCATGAATATCCTTGAGAATATCTAAACATAGTCAAGGGATTTACCTTATAAAAAGAGTATTTCAAATATCAAGCCATAAATGCTCAGCTTTCTGAGTTTTGCCTGACTGTGGTAATTTATCCACAAAAAAGGAAAAATGCTCAGCTTCCAGACTTCCAAGATAAACTTCTAATTCTTAGGTATTTCTCTTATTTTAAACATGTTGAAATCAGATTTTAGGCTTCTCTAATTAAATAATGAATCAAGGGTAAACTTATCCTGGGATCTTTACTAAAGCAGGCGCCCAGCAGGAATGTCAATTACCCGGGGCCTGGTGATCACTGCGGTGTGGGGGCCTGTCCTGACTTGCAATCTCTGTCACCATGAGTCCTGACACTAGGACAGATGACATCCAGGCAAGGGAAGGTGCTCACTGTCAAGAGTCCACATCAATACAGTGGGTGATCGGTGGGCACAGCATCTCCAGGATGTGAAGGCGGGAGGTGATGTGTGTACATAAAACCTCCGAGGTGGAGAGCTATATGCCCAGTCACAGACCTCATGATCTACACACTATCTGGTAACTAAATACAGTGAAATACATTGAAAGGCCAAGAGTAATGGCTCCATGATATTTCCCTTTCTTTTCCCACTAACACTAAAAACAGATTTATACAAGACCATGGAACTAAATAATCAACTCCTTTCAGTTTTTGCTTTCTAAATAACAGAACTATCAAATATATGTATAATATATACTATATATTCTATATTATAGATTAAATATATTATATGTATTTTATATATATTATATATTATATGTATTTTATATATCTCATATCTTATATCTATCTTATATATATTTTATATATATTATAAATCCAGTGAGAGAACAAATTATAGATAACATGGAGAAGGACAGGAATCCCAGAGAAACCTAACATTAGACCAAGAAGCTGATGTCCAACAAAAACAAAGAAGCACTGTATGGCTTAAAATCAGGAAAGGTATGTGTCAAGGGTGTATCATTTCTCCATACAATCTGTATGCTGAATAAATCATTTAAGAAGCTGAATTATATGAAGAAGAAAGTCACATCAAATTTGGAGGAAAACCTACCAAAAATATGCATTATTCAGATGATACAATTTTGTTTTCTGGTAGTGAATAACAGCCTTAAACACTAGTTGCATCTCAAAATAAAAGAAATGAAAATCTTCACCATTGGACCAATAGGTAACATCATGATAAATGACTGAAAGAATGAAGTTGTCAACTATTTCTTTTTACTTGGAGTCACAATCAAAATTCATAATAACAGCAATAAATAAAATAACAAAATTTCATGCTGCATACGATATCAAGGACCTCTTCAAAGTGCTCAAGTCAGTTTAAAGACTAAGGTGTACCCGACTCAAGCCCCTGTCTTTTCAATTGCTTGCTATGCTTCTGAGAGTTGGAAATGACTAAGGATGACAAAAGACAAAATGATGACAAAAGAATGACAATGCCTTCTAACTGTGGTGTTAGAAAAGAGTACTGACTATTCCATGGGCAGCCAAAAGAACAAATAAATGTGTCTCGGTAAGTGTGTAACTGGGGTGATTCTTAGAGGCAAAGAGAAGGAAACTTCCTCTCTCACTCTTCAGGCATGCTGGAAAAGGATATCATGCTGGGAAAAGGCAGAGTGTCAGACTTTCAAAGAGATCACATGACACAGTGACTATTAATGAACTTGAACATTTTAGAAACTATGACGATAGCACAGGATAGGGAAGGGTGGCAGTCATTGCCCACAGGGCTGCTATGACTCAAAGGCACCCAAGAGCAACAGCAACAACAACAGTATGCAAGGAAGCATTTTCATCTTCTTATTCTATAATCACAAATACACAATTTATTTGGGGCAGGGAAGGCACTCATCTACAACTACAAGGCGAACCCCGTCTGGATATTCAACAGAGTTGAGTTAGCTAAAGGCATATAAGAAAAATCAAGCGTGATTTCTGGAAACCTTACAGAGCAGCTGAAGCAAATGTCTTGCTCCTTTCTCTTTCCTTTTCTTACTGGATAGAAGCAGGTATCACAGCTAAGACGGCCAATGAATATGTTGGAGCAGGAAGACAGAAGAGGGAGCAGGGTGGACTCCACGCTTCCTGTCTGGGCTCGCTCTCATCGGTGGCAGCAGGGACAGAGTTAGTCACCTGTAACCCCATGCACTGCTAGGTTTGCCCCTAGAAGCAACATACCCTCAAGGTGATCAGGCAGGAAATGGTTGGCCACTCAGATCAAGGCTATGGTAGCCTCACTTGAGGGCATCACCCTAGCAGAGTAGGTTGTGTTACTGGAAATATGGGCCTGGAGGACGAGGCTACAATGGACCACCCTGGAAATGCTGCCTCAGCTGACTACATACTTGAAAGTAAAGTCTATAGTTCTCTGGTTTATTCTGAGAAAGTGAGATTTCAGGCCTGAAAGTGGCTCAATTAAACCCAAAACCAACATCCACTCAGTCAGTTCTGACTCCATTGGTATAGGTGCTGTAAATCCTTCTGGGAAGGGAATGTCCCTTGGCCTCCTGTGGAGTAGCAGGTGGTCTTGAACAGCTTCGTTCTTGGTTAGGCTTGCATCCTCATACACTAGGTTCTGCGCCACCAGAAAAAGATGCTGGCCAGGACGAGAGGCAGATGCAGTCCAGCAGATGGCCTCTGAATGCCGCACCCAACTCTGGCAACAAAAAAAGGCCTCAGTGCAGCTCTTAAGTCTTCTGTAACCCCAGCTTGCGCTAATAAAATGACTTCAAAAATGCAATTCACTGATGGATGTCAAGTTGGAAGTGACTCATAGCTGACACTTTTGTGGGTTTTCAAAGACTGTAAATCGCAAGGGGGAGAAATGTCCAGGTTTCTCCCATGGGGAAGCTGGATGATTTGAAATGCCAATGTGTGGGCTGGGAGTGCAATTCCCTTACCTCCTAGCCATCATAGTAAAAACAAAACAAAAATAAAATAAGAAGGGGGTCTAGGTCTCAGCGATTGGAGCAACTACTGGACCTCTCACACTCTTTATGTCAGAAATCAACTTTTTGTGCAAACCTCTCTTACTTGAGGTTAACTGGAAATGTGTAACCGGTACACATAACAGTGAGGTAACCAGTCAGAGGGAAAACTGTACCACAATTGTCCCTTGCTGGTAGTGGTATTTTCACTTACTCTAATATGTAATAGTCTTTCTACATTATTTTATGTGGGAAACCTTCTTAACCAGTGAGCTATCTCCACTGTGCAGACCAGAATCCAGGTTCCTGAGGTAGACTTCAGAGAAAGTTAAGAAGGCTGTATTTTCTGGGTCCACATTGCTGACATGCAGTAAAAAAAGCCCCAAGTTTATTAGTTCCTGACCATATTTCCACAAAAAGCCTAAGAAGTGATGAGTACAGAACAACACAACTCCTATTTCATTGTGGACAGTGAACGCATGCCAGGCTCCCTCATCGGCTAAGTGAATGAACAGCTTTCACATTCCCATTGAGATTTGACCAAGGCTGGCAAAACTGAACTTCAGTCACATCGTCTAAACTCAAGTCAAGACACGTGAGAGCGCCAGATCCAGGTGAATTGATAAGCTGGACGAGGAGAGTAAATGTTGTTCTACTTCTGATTGTTTGTTGTTGTTGTTATGTGCCATCGAATCGTTTGCGACTCATAGCGACCCTATGTACAACAGCCCTAAACCCAGCTCTATCCTGTGCCAATCACATTGCCTCTGACACACGCATCCCGATTACCCCAGTCACTGAATCAATCCACCTCATAGAGGGTCTTCCCCTCCTGCGCTGTCCCTCTACTCTACCCAGCATGATGTCCCTCTCCAAGGACCTTTCTCTCCTTACAACATGCCCAAAGTATGTCAGACGAAGCCCCAGAATCCTTGTCTCCAAGGAGTAGCCTGGTTTAACCCTCTCCAGATGAATCTGTTTGTTTTCTTGGCAGTCCATGGTACATTCAATACTCTTCTCCAGCACCACAGCTCAAAGGCATTAATTCTCCTTCTATCTTCCCTAGTCATTGTCCAACTCTCTGATGCATAACAAGTGATTGCAAAGACCATGGCCTGTATCAGGCGCACCTTAGTCTCCAGAGAGACACCACTGCTCTTGAGTACTTTAGAGAGGTCCCCAACTGCAGACTTTCCCATCGCAATACGTTTTTTTATTTCCTGGCTACTGGTGCCAAGAGTGTTGACCGTGGAGCTGAGCAAACTGAAGCTGTGAACAATCTCAATCTCTTTGCCATCCATCCTGATGCTACCGATTGGTCCAGTGGTGAGAATCTTTGTCTTCTTGACATTGAGCCTCAGTCCATACTGAAGGGTGTAGTCCTTCTGAATTACCCTTAAAACACTGTCCCACCTTGCTCCTTCATGCTGCTCTACCTTTGATGCTCTCTCCTTGTGTGAGCAAGTAACCCTTCGACATTTACACTGTAACTCAAGAGCCCTTCCAGAAGGCTCCCTCCTCCTGCTGTCACCAAATAAACCCTTCATCTTCTCTGTCACTTTCATGCTTAGAGCAACTGTCATTGTTCAATTGGGTTCCTCCACATTACGCTAGAAATATTATAATAAACATGACAGTCAATGAAAAAACCCGTGCACTAAATACATTCAAATACATGCTCAAGAGTAGAGATGCGAGGTCAAAAGAATAAGATGTGCCTAATGCGTGTCATGGTGTTTTCAAGTCGCTTCCTCAGCATCTGAAAGTCGGACAATGGATAAGGAAGACCAAAAAAAGAACCAATGTCTTCCAACTGAAGTGGTGAAAAAAGAGTGAATACCCCCTGGCCTACCAAAAGAAAAAACATGTATATCTCAAAGGAAGTGTAAATAGCGTGCTCCTAAGAGGCAGGGAGGGATAGCAAAACTATGATAAACTTTGGGCATTTCAAGAAGGGCTTGTTGTTGTTGTTGTAGTATGTGCTGTGGAGTTGCTTGCGACTCACAGTGACCCTAAGTACAACAGCCCTAAACCTTGCTCTATCCCTTGCCAATCTTATTGTCTGTTCACTGAAAAATACTTCATACTGGAAAAGGTGGAGGATCAGAGAAAGAGAGGAAGACCCTTAACAAGAAAGACTGACACAGTGGCTCTCCCAGTGGGCTCACACGTGAAGGAGGCAGAGAAGATGGGGCTAGAAGAGGTGAAAGTGTCATCTGTTTTCAGGGTTTGCACAAGTTACATTTGATAAGATGGCACCTAGAACAACAACAAGTACAGTTTTTGCCTTAACCTCATTGACAGCACAGAAATCACAGAGGATGTTACCACTTGATGCTCTTCTGGGCATGAATCCTGTGTGACCCATTGTGTGAAACGACTTTGTAGTGAAATAAATGAGAGTGGGAGTGGGGAGCAGACATAGCCTGAAAAAAAGCTGGTGAGTTGTCCAAATACGAAGTTCATGATCAGACACTGGGAGGCTTAAAGAAAACAGCACAAGATTTCTTTGTTGAGTTAACGAGTGAGTAGCACTGTTCTGCAGATAATAGTGTTCTCCCAAAGAAGAGCATGCCTCAGGACCATCTGGTGTTCCCTGGCAGCGTGCCACACGCTGGAGCCATAGCTGCAAAAACTTAGGATTCTGTGTTCCTCAAAGCATATCTGGACAGACTCTGGAGCAGACGACGGCGCCAGGCTAACAGGTGACTTGTTGACTGGCTCAAATCCTCAGAGGGCATTCTCCACTAGAAAGTAAGTAGATGGGAAAAGATGCTTTTGAAAAAAGAAAATGGAATGTAAGTGTATCCATAGATATTTAAAATCTTTGCTTTCTTTCTGAAATAGGTAGGAAACAAAATGGTAGGAAACAGCTATGAAATGAAAGGGTAGGAAACAGCGATGGGTGTCGAAAGGGAGATGAGGAGGGAGTGACATTTCGGCTGTCCATATTTCTTGATCTTTCTCTCTGATGTATCCGCAAATCCCACAAAGATGAGCCTGAAAACCTAAAGGGTCACTAGTCCTTGACCTCAGATAAAGGTGCTTTCAACTAGACCTGACAGAAGGACCAACTCAAAATCACTTAACACTCAAAAGGATTTTTTTTTAAAGCACTAAGGAAGGGACATTATCACATATTTCCAGAAGTCTAAAGTGAAGAGAGCTCCAAAGTCAACAAATTCAGTTACCCACTAAAGGATTCAAGGACCTGGACTATTTGTATTTTGTACTAATACAAAACTGGCACATCTCTGGCAGTTTGTGCCCACCCGTAGCTCCTCAGGAGAGAAAGATGGACACTCTCTTCCTGTAGTGTTGTGCGGCCATGGACCCCTGATGGAGGGTCACTGCGAGTCAAGGGCTGTGAGTTCTGAGATCAGACACCCATGATGAGTTCCTAGATAGGACAGATGCTAGGCTAGGCATGCCAGGCCGCCAACTCAAAGGTTGGAGTATTGAACACACTCAATGACTCTTTAGAAGAACAGCCTGACAATTCCCTCCTAAACTCAGCAACCAAAAACCACCTGGACACAGTTCTCCTCTGACACACACGGGGTCGCCATGAGTGGGAGTTAATAACGGCAACTGTGGGTCACACCTTTAATGTGCTAACATTTGCCATCAAGTTTGTAACACCACAGAAATCCATGCAAACCCTACAAAATCATCAAAGGCTTTGTAAGAAAGCATTTTATTGAATGAAAAAGGGGACCAAATACCGAAAATAGTAACAAAAGCTTACTGCTCTCAAGTCCATTCCAAATCAGAGAGACTCTACGGAGAGCAGAAAGGCACCCTGGGCTTTCAGGGCTCTAACTCCTTATGGGAGAAGACACACCTGTCTCTCACAGAATGGCTGACAGGTTAGAGCCAGTGAACTTTGAGTTAGCAGCCAAGCACTTGACCTCTGTGCTACCAGAGTTTCTGAAAAGGAGGTAGAGTGAAGCTGAACACTTCCCAGAATCAGCTCTTCAACCACAAGACACCCCTCCAGATGCCACCAGCCAGGAATGAGTCACATGGCCCGTCCTAAAGCAATCCCTAGGGTAACAGACTTGGAACATCAAGATCCATTGAGCAAGACTCATCTCAAGGCATCAAGAGGAATCCAGCCAGCCCTGTCCAACAATGTTGTTTTAGGTTTTAGGTGCCACTGAGTTGGCGCTAACTTAAGTCAGCCCCACGTGTGACAGCTGGAAACCCTGTCCCGGGCCTGAGCCATTCTCACATTGTCGGGTCTGCTGATGCCTAATGCTGGAGTCACTATGTCGGTGCATCCACCTCCTTGATGATCTTCCCCTCCTTCACTGACTCTCTGCTTTTTTTTTCTCCCAAGACTGACATGATTTTAATCCCAAAACTAGTCCCTCTTGATATGAAGCTCTGGTGGTCTGGTGATAAGAAACAGCACTGCAATCCCAAAGGCATGGTGTTCAAATCTACCAGCTGCTCTGCAGAAGGAGGGGCAATCTCTTGTGTGATTTATTGCCTCTGAAAAGCCACTGGATGGTCGGTCAGCTATGGGTCAGTTCCAACTTGACAGCACCCAACAGCAGCCCCTCTTGATAACATGTCCAAAGTACATGATGCGATGTCTTACCATCTGTGCTTCTCAACAGCACACTGGCTGCATCTCTTCCCAGGTAGACTGTTCTTCACAGTCCACGGAACAGTCCACGCTCTTGGCCAACACCACATTTCAATGGCATTTGTCATTCTTTAGTATTCCTCACTTAATGTCCAGCTTTCACACGAATGTGAAGCAGCAGAAAAGAACAAAAGAGGCCTAAGAGCTGCATAAAAGCACGAATTTGCTAAGGAAGGAAGGTAGTATGAGGAGGGCTGCTCTGAGGTCACCATCACTGACTGCTTTGCCAGATTGTTCCAGAAAGGGGGCCTGACCAGGGAAAGGGTATGCAAAGACCATGACTAATGCTTAGCTTATTAGATCCTCAACAAATAATAACATGATAGTTCATTCTGAAAACAGAAATATTGGCTACAACAGCTATTTAAAAAAAATCTTAATTTCAAATAAGTCAAATGATAGTGATTAATTATTATATTTCTGGCCATCTATTTGTTGTTGTTGTTAGGTGCCATTGAGTCACCTGCAACTCATAGCGACCCTATGTACAACAGCCCTAAACCCTGCTCTATCCTGTGCCAATCTTATTGTCTCTGATACACCTATCACCATTACCCCAGTCACTGAATCAATCCACCTCATAAAGGGTCTTCCTCTCCTGCGCTGTCCCTCCACCCTCCCAAGCATGACGCCCCTCTCTAAGGACTGATCCCGCCTAGCAACATATTCAAAGTATGTCAGACAAAGCTTTAGAATCCTTGCCTCTAAGGAGCAGCCTGGCTTCACCCTTTCCAGGATGAATCTGTTTCTTAGCAGTCCATGGTATATTCAATACTCTTCTCCAGCACCACAGCTCAAAGGCATCAATTCTCCTTCTATAGGAAAATAAAATACAAGAATCATATTGACCCTTAACAATATTCCATATCGGTTTCTGTCTTTACCTTACAAATTTTAGCCTGGGTAAAATGCTGTGCTACCTTACAGAGACCATGACAAACACATTAATATGCTCAAGTGTGTGTGAAGATCAGAGTCAAGTTCCCTTTAAGATTAGCATTGAAAGAATTTAATACTTGGACTTTAACAACAACAACAAAAATGACTGCTGTTGGGTCAAATTCCACTTAAGGTGCTCCCATATATGTCAGGTTTTCAGATGACAGAAGGTGATAGCTTCAAGCTGCACTGTTGAAGCAGAGTACAGAATATGCCATGATCTGCCAAAAGAACAAACAGGTATGTCTTGGGAGAAGGTGAAGGTAGACTGCTTCTTGGAAGCAAGGATGATGAATTTACTTCTCACATACATTGGTTATGTTGTTAGATGAGGCAGTCCCTGGAAAAAGACACCCTGCTAGAAAAGGTGGATGTTCTGAGGAAGCCGCTCAACCA
Source organism: Elephantulus edwardii (assembly GCF_000299155.1). Lineage (NCBI taxonomy): Eukaryota > Metazoa > Chordata > Mammalia > Macroscelidea > Macroscelididae > Elephantulus > Elephantulus edwardii. The sequence goes on along the minus strand of NW_006400095.1, from coordinate 916,196 downwards.
ACTGGCCTGACAAAGTCACTGCCACAATCTGCTCCAGCCGATCCGAGGTGGTGAAGATGGCACAGGATAGAGCAAGATCTGCCGTTCGCAGGGTCACTCTGAGCAGTTGCATTGATGGCATCTAACAGCAACGATATTCATATCTAGCTATGCTCGCTAGTCTTTTAATTCCAATCCCTCTTTTCTTAGTCCTCTGAGCACAATTCAGGGAACTCCTGGTGCACAGTGGTAAGGAGCTGCGCTGTCAGCAACTCAAAGGCAGGCAGTTGGAACCCACCAGCTGCTTCACTGAGGGAGAAAGATGGGAAGGCCCCTCCCCTGAGATTCAGTGCCTCTGAAACCCCACTGCAAGGTCAGCTATGACCTAGGGACAGCTCCACGGTAAATACCACCACCACCAAGCCTCATTCAGCTTCCACTTCGGGCCCTCACTCTGTGCTTCTGATCCATGTTATTTTTATTCTTCAGATTCATTAGGGCGTCTCTGCCTTGTTACTTCTGCCTCTTGGACTTGATAATGCTTTCTGGTTCTAAACATCGCCAATCCTTTAACATCATCAGTACTATCAAATCGAAGGTACTATGCACAGTCAAACTCAACATGTTGTACTGGCCTAAAACCAGATCGTTAAGAGGCCACAAAGAGATACAATGACTAAAGAAAAAAGAACCATTCAGCTTCTCAAATTTAATTCATTGCAATCCCCTGAGAAGCTTTATTAAAAACGCAGGTGCTCTAGCCTGACTTTTTCAGCATGTTGAACCGAGGAGCTTGGAAAGCTGAACATTCTCAAGTTCCTGAGAAAATCTGTAGTTCAGCTAGCTTTGGAATTTGATGCACAAGGTAATACTGAGTTAAGAAATGTGGCCAAATGGAATCAAAAGTAGGGGAGGGACCAGTGAATAGATTTAGGCAGGGAGCTCTGACGGCCCAGGAGAGACGCTCCTACTAACGCAAAGGCCGTGCCTCTCGGGCAGTCTGAATCCACCAGGGGTTCCATGGAGAGAGATGGGCAATTTCTTCCTGTGTCATTTACAGCCTCTGAAAACCCAGTGGAGAGTCAAAGATGAACTGGTTGCATCTCGATCAGAGTTAGTTAGCTACCTCATATTGTTTACAGTAACTCCATCACAGAAGTATTTTCGGTTATACCCTGTGAACCTGGAGAAAGGACGTAAGTTACACAAGTGTCCAGGTTCTTCTAGGTGGCATAGCCCTGGTCTGTGCATTGCTGTACAGAGGTAACTCACGGTTGCTGTGAAGCTGAACACTGTGGCACTGATGTGTCAAATGTGATGATGGTTATCCATGGTGGACAGTGTTTGGTGGAGTTCCCCAACTAAAACAAGCTTGGAAGCAGGAATGGGATCCACTTCAGAAACAGCTTGCCTCCAGAAACTCTATGAACTTGTTGTTGTTGTTGTGTGCCATCAAGTCGCTTGCGACTTATAGCGACCTTATGTACAAGACCTCTAAATGCTGTTCTGTCCTGTGCCAACTTAGCTGTCTCAAAAGCACTTAATCCCACTGCTCCAGTCACAGAATCAATCCATCTCATCGAAGGTCTTCCTCTCCTTCGCCGCCCCTCCACTCTGCCAAACAGGATGTCCCTCTCCAAGGACCATTCCCTCCTTGCAACATGCCCAAAGTATGTCAGACAAAGCTTCAGAATCCTTGAAACCCTATGTACAGTAGAGCACACTTAGACTATGAACTTGGAGAAACAATTAAAGTTATACAAATGTTCAGATCTTTCGTTCATAGGGTCTCTATGAGTCATCTATGACTCGACAGCACTTAACAACAACAACAACATATATTTATATTTGTTGTTGTTACTGAGAATACAAGTAGTAAACACACACCAATACTTTCTACATTTACAGTTCGTTGACACTGATTACTTTCTTCAAGTTGTACATTTTTGCTTCAAGTTTCTGAGCTGTTTTTTCCTCTGAGTAACACAATGTTCCCATCTAACCTTTCGAGTTCCTGTTGACACACTGATGGCCCATGCTATTGTTATGTGCTGTGAAGTTCGAATGGACTCACAGGTGACCTTCAGAGGGTTTATAGAGGCTGTAAACTGCATGGGAAGAGGCTGTCCATCCTTCTCCCTAAGACCAGCTGGTGGATTCGAACCGCGTGTTTTGTGGCTGGCAGTACAACTCTGTGCCACCAGAGCTCCCTTTGAGCGCACACAGTGGTTCTTTAAAAAGCAGAACATGCAAGGCAGACATTCTTTTCTAGTTCAGCTGAACTTTTCTTTGGTTAAGACTTTAGGAGATATTTTTGGTTTAAGCTTTCAGAATTTAGATCTTTTACCAGCTTAAAATGTCAAGACAGAGACACACAATACATAGGGTAGAACTGAAACCAATTTTTAAATTAGGCATGTACTCAAGACAAATATATGTGAACAGATTTATCTTCACGTTTGTGAAGTTATGAATTACATTTTTAAGACAGAAGCATTTCTTAAGAATTTTACATTTTTCCCATTTGGAAACATTATACCTAAAAGTACATGTGTCTAAAGAAACTGTTTCACTAGAAATCATGGTAAACACTGTCATTTTCAGAGACTGGAGACCTAAAATAAGGAGCCTCAGAATCTCCTTGTCTGTTCCACTGTGTAAAAGAATGAACATAGCATGGATGGTACTTAAAAAAAATGTGCAATGTCCTTCACACAAAAAAACACACCCTCACAACTAAGCAACAACTGTTGTTGCTGCTGGGTGTTGTCAAGTTGAGTACAAGACAATGAACAGTAGAAGTGAACCGTGTCCTCGGATGCCTTAAAACATTCAGGCCTTAGCCTCCTTCAATCTGTTAGAAGGCAAATGGCAATCTTATCAGATGACTTTATATATCAAATCTACAAGACGACAAAGATTCTCACCACTGGACCAATTGGCAGCATCAGGATGGATGGTGAAGAGACTGAGATTGTTCACAGCTTTAGTTTGCTTGGCTCCACAGTCAACACTCTTGGTACCAGTAGCTAGGAAATTAAAAGGTGCATTGCCATGGGAAAGTCTGCTGTTAGGGACCTCTCCAAAGTACTGAAGAGCAATGGTGTCTCTGTAGAGACTAAGGTGCGTCTGATACAGGCCATGGTCTTTGCAATCACTTGTTATGCATCCGAGAGTTGGACAATGACCAGGGAGGATAGAAGAAGAATTGATGCCTTTGAGCTGTGGTGCTGGAGAAGAGTATTGAGAATACCATGGACTGCTAGGAAAACAAACAGATTCGTCCTGGAAAGGGTTAAACTGGTGGCTTCTTGGAGGCAAGGATTCTGAGGCTCCGTCTAACATACTTTGGACATGTTGTGAGGAGAGACTGGTCCTTGGAGAAGGACATCATGCTTGGGAGGGTGGAGGGACAGCGCAGGAGGGGAAGGAGCCTCTATGAGGTGGATTGATTCAGTGACTGGGATAAACGGGATGGGAGTCTCAGAGACAGTGTGATTGGCACAGGATAGAGCAGGGTTTAGGGCTGTTGTTCATAGGGTCGCTATGAGTCGCAAGTGACTCGACGGCACATAAGAACAACAACAAGGGAATATTTTAAACAACATACTGGGCGATGTCATAAGAAGTTAAAATAATACAAGCAAACACAGAAAGGCCTTTTTCCACACACAACAAGTCTCTAAAGACAACAGAAGCCACAGGGATGGGGGAGGGTCATCCCACACTGCAGGTCTTCAGTGAGCAGAGGGATCCCACACACCACCAGGGGAGAGGCTGGTCGAAAAAGAAGCCTACAGAAAAATCAGCACACAGACACAAAGGCTGGAAAACTGGAAATGCTGTGAAATGCAGACCAGGTGGGTTCTAAACTCGCTGCATCGTGGTAAAAGATGTGTGTGACTCTACGCCGCCTGTGGCCCATCCACCGAGTCACAGCGAGTCAGCCTGAAGAAGGCTCTCTTCATCTTCATCAGCAAGGAGAAGGATTCTCGGCTCATTCTGTAGGAGAAAGAGCTCAAACGGCATAACAGATGTCCAAGAAACTCAAAAAGGATTCAGGATGCTAAAACGGAAAGATAATCCAGGATGCGAATATACAGAAAAATTTAAATCGTTTGTGTGAAAGTTGTTTCTTTTTCACACTGGAAGGCATTATTCTAATGCTGGTTTGTTAAGTCTTTCAATCACAATTCTATTAAGGCGCTGATGTGTATCCTAAGTTGTTGTTCTTAGATGCCGTCAAGTTGGTTCTGACTCATGTACAACAGATTCAAGGTGCCTCCAAAGAAAGGCCTGGCAAATTATTTCAAAAATACTGGCCATCGAAAATCTTATGGAATAGAGTCCTATTCGGATACATATGAAGTTGCTAATGGCAAAATAAAATAGAGTATAACTCCCAATTAACTCTCTTGGTACCAGCAGTCAGGAAATCAGGAGATGAACTGCACTGGGAAAATCTGCAGTTAGAGAACTCGCCAAATGACTGAGGAGTAATGATGTCAGTTTGAGGAATAAGGTGCATCTGATTCAGGCCATGGTCTTTCCAAATTCAAGCTATGCTTCTGTGAGCTGAACAATGAATAAGGATGACAGAAGAAGAACTGATGCCTTTGAGCCGTGGTGTTGGAGAAGAGCACTGAACACCTCACGGATGGCCAAAAGAACAAACAAATATGTCTTGGAGAGGGTCCAGCCAGAGTGCTCTTAGGTGATAAAAATGATGAGGCTTCACGTTTGGGCACGTTGCTAGCAGGGGCTCTTCCTTGGAGGAGGACATGATGCTGGCAAGGGTGTAGGGTTGGCCGAAGAGAGGAAGACCCTCAACCAGGTGGACTGACATAGTGACTGCTACAGTGGGCTCTCGTGTGTCAGAAGTATTAGGAAGGCATAGGATAGAAGAGGGTTCAGGTCTGTTTTTCATAGGGTCAATGAGTTGTACTTGATTCAATGGAAGCTAACAACAACGACATAACTTACTCAAATTTAGCTCCTTGAGAAAACAATATACATTTATATTACACATACGCTCTTGTTGTTATGTGTCATCAAGTCAGAACCAACTCATAGCTGAAGCTCCAGAGAGTTTCCAAGGGTTGTTTGTACATCACCAGGGAAGAGACTGCTTTTCTTTCTCCCAAGGAGCAGCTGGTGGATTCAAACCACTTACCTTTGGGTTGGCCGTGCAACTCCTTACGCACAAGGCCACTAAAACTCTTTATGCTACATCTACCTGATGTACAAAACCCCAGCCTCAAATTATTTCTTGCCTTGCACTTCCACTTTCATATCCTGACAATTTTCTACATACAAGTACCCAAGAAATGTCAACTGTAAAGCAACAATTACCTCTCCGTCCACTTAGGAGGGTTATGTCACTGTTTAATATTTGTTTGAACATCCAGTAACTCAGTAATTTAACACATATTTGCTGACAATCTACTCTATGCCAAGAATGTATGATAAAGATGGTGGGTAGCGAGGCAGAGAAAAGAAGTAAGTTAACTTCAAATTAACAGTTGAGTGGTATGTTAGGCCAAATGCATCTTCTCCTAACACATTGCAGAACAAGCAAAAATACTTTGAAAGGAGTGTCCAAAAACAGTTATGAATGAAGAAAGGAAAATGTTCTCTTCTTGTGATCTGTTTGTTAAACAGTACCTTTAGCCAAAAGCCATGGCTGCCAAGAACTTGATGACTAATTTAAAGCGAGCTGGGTTGTATATAAACACACAAACACTTGCACCCACTTGTGGAGACAGACACACACAAACACACACACACACACACACACACACACACACACACACACACATTCCCCTGTCCACTGGCTCAGCTTTCCAATCAATGTGCTAAACAGGTCATCAAAAAAGAATTTGCTTTTACCCTTTTCAAGAATCCCTCAAAAACTGAACACAGGTGGAATACGTGTGAACACATTTTGAATTAGCACCCTGTATACACTTTCTTAATTGCTTAATTATCATGTTCGCAATAAAGCTTGGTGCACAGCACCCCCGCCAAGCGAGCCCGCACCCCCAGCAGCACAGATCTCCCTGACCTCCTGGCTTAAAGGACCCAGTGGCAGAATGTGTTCAGTTACAATCTGCTTATTTCTCAAAACTGCTTTTCTAACATACACACAGGAGATACTTTGTTTCCATTTAGTTCAGTTTGCTTTTGTTTTTCATAACTTTTCTAGTAGCATTGCCCAATGCGATGGACTCACACTGTGACTGCAACAACGGGCTTAAAGGTAAGAATGACTAGAAGGTGGCACTGGACCAGACAAAGCTACATTCTGTTGTACATGGAATTGCTCTGAGTCGGAACCAACCCAACAACACCTAGTAATCTTTTATTATCATTTTTATCCTATT
>NW_006400095.1:903574-909734 GCF_000299155.1 Elephantulus edwardii | reverse complement strand
CTTTTGGTTAAAATTTCCCCAGCTTGATTCATTTTTATATTGCCTTCAAGTTCTCAAATGGATGAACTGGAAGTTCCCTCTTTTCTGTGTTACTATCTACCACAGTAGAACAAAGAAGAGATCAGGCTGAAAAAGAAGCATATTTAGTGAAGGCTGGAATTATATATTGTAACTTAGTTATAAGCATTCATACTTAATACAAAATATTTCCTATCATAAAATACATCTCATTACAGAATACTCACATGAGACTACAGAGTTAATCAAGGCAAATGTAATTTCCCATCTCATTGTGAAATCAAGAACCAGTTGCCTCTTCCACTCAAGTAAACATCGCATTTGTGTAAACCAGGAACATATCAGAAATGCAAACTAAATACTAAAATTAAAGCTTGCTGTCAGTGTACACTACATCTCTTTTCTTCCTCTTTGAAGAGGACCATTTAAAGCCCTAATAAACTTTGCTATTTTTTAAACAGTATTTTATATCAAATATCCACCATCTCTCTTGAAATACAACAGGAAGCCCAACATTCCAGGACATGCAGCAGATGCCTCATAAACCCAAAGGAAGGTGAGGTCTACATATATCTACTGACCTTTTCCGAGCACTGCTCAAAGCTAATGCAGAACAACCTTCTGGAATTAGAAAGAACTGGCTTCAATTAATTCCTTTCCCACCCTAAAAGCCTTAGGGATTAAAGAACAAAGTGGTATCTGAAACCCACCTAGGTTTCCTAAACCAGTTTCTATCAGCAGAGTTAGGAGTAGAGTAGGGACAAAGTCAAAAGCACCAAGTGGAATTTAACACACTAAAAAAGTGTGTTTGTTGAGAAGGCGAGTATTATTTAGTAGCAGAAATCAAAACCACTCTCTAAGGACTTTCTCAGTTCAGAAGGTTCTAAAAGGAAAAAGCAATAAGCCTACAAATTGCAGTTAACTTGTGAAGCAGAGCAGGAAACTATGATTCTAGGAAGCTAAGACAGACCAATAATCCACCACTTTTCCTCAAAACAAAATTATAGTCTACACGCTAAAGAATCATTGTCAAAACCAATGTCCTGTCTGGAACTCTAGCTGACTGACATCTGAGGGCCCTGTCTAGCAATAAGATTATTATTAAGGCCCTGGGTAATAGCTATTTTATACAAACAGGAAAATGAGGCAGAAGCCTACAAGGGGGGGAGGGGACTAAGAATAAAGATGTGAGACAAAGGGTGAAATATAGTGTTAAGATCAGGAAAAAAGTGAAACGCTATTTTAATAAAGACAGGTTTGTTTTTTAACTTTTATTCCCTCCCTTTGTCTTCTCCTCCTATTTTCTATATTTTTCACAAGTACAAATAGAAAAATATTATCCATTTGGTCCACATAATCACATAAATCATCTTGGAAATATACAGACAGGACACTGGTAGTGTTTCTGAATTCTCAGAAAAGGTCCAGATTTCAATGTGAAAAGGTTTCCAAAGTTCCTGCAAATTGCATAGGAGAATTTAATGTCATTAGTCCACAGGGTCATTACACTGATTTATAGAGTGTTTTTAAATGACTTTAATGGATCACTGAGTCATACTCAGAAATGAATCTGTAGGAATGCAAAAATTCAGCTTTGCCCAGACCTTTGCTATTAATCCAATTGTTGCCATTTCTGAAGAAAAATACTTATCTTCCTAATTTGATTTTAATATTGCATTGCCTAATTCTATTCAAATTATATGGTAAATGTTTTCAAAGCTATCTAGCTAAGGGGGAAAAAATCAAAATCAACATATGATTAATACTTAAGTGAGCACATGAAACAGAAGAGAATTATAGCTCATATGGATGGCTCTTTACTCACCATAATTCAGAATTTCAGAAATTCATATATTTATGTGTATATGTCTATATGTGTTTACATGGCAGATAAAATAACCAAAACACATGGCTATGGATTACAACTCCCAGTGACTCCCCATGAGATTCTGAGGCTGTAAATGTTAAGGGGAGGCGTTCTCCCCATCTCTCTTCTGCAGAGTGGTTGGTGGGTTTGAACCAATGACCTTTCATGTAACCCAATATGTAACCTAATACACTATCAGTGATCCTTCTAGGTAATAAATACAGGCATATTGTAAAAAGAGTGATTTTATACAGAGAATAGATAGATTAGATAGATAGATAGATAGATAGATATAGATAGATAGATAGATAGATATAGATACAGACATAAATCATATACATCAGCATATAAAAGATTAAATATAGTAACAAAATTATAATTAACTGTATGTGTAAAATGTAAAATTATGCACTTTATAATTAGCTAGATGAATTGCATTGGGAAAGTCAGCTGTGAGGGACTTCTCAAGAGTACTGAAGAGCAACAACATCAGGCTGGAGACTAAGGTGCACCTGACCTGGGCTATAGTCTTTGCAATTGCGTGTGATGCATCAGAGAGTTGACAGTGAATAGGGATGATAGAAAGAGAACTGATGCCTGTGAGCTATGGTGCTAGAGCAGAGTGTTGAATATACCATGGACTGCTAGGAGAACAAACAGGTTTGTCCTGGAGAAGGTGAAGCTGGAATGCTCCTTGGAGTCAAGGATTCTGAAGCTTCATCTGACATACTTTGGGCATATTGCAAGGAGGGACTGGTCCTTGGAGAGGGACATCATGTTTGGCAGAGCAGAGGGACAGCGCAGGAGAGGAAGACCTTCGATGAGATGGATCGATTCTGTGAGTAGAGTGGTGGGAATGAGTGCGTTTGAGACAGCGAGGTTGGCACAGGATAGAACAGCGTTTAGAACTCTTGTACATAGGGTCACTATGAGTCGCAAGCGACTCGATGGCACATAAAAACAACAAAAGGCAAACAAATGAGCAAGTCATTGTTCACTTCAGGAAAGTAGCATTGAAAACTTAAAAATAGAAACCTAGTAAAAAACATGCTGAGATTTGTTTATTTTCATGTGCAACTGCATTCATGCCATATATAATTATAGAGTTAGACAAAACTCACTACCAGCAAGCTTATGTCTCTTAGTGACCTTCCAGCAGGCTCCCAGGCTCTGGATCATATGGATAGCCCATCTTCACTCCTTGAGTGATCTGTGGATTAGAACCTCTGGAGAAGTTCGGATCTTGGATTAGCAGCTTCATTTGCTACAGACTAAGCCACCAGAATGGGAGTTCACCGTCTCTCTCACTGCGGCAGGCTGGAACTGACTGAGAGCTGACCCTCTAGTGGCTTTTCAGAGATTGTGAACTGCACAGAAGGAGACTGTCCATTTTTTTCCCAAGGACCCACTGGTAGAACCATGATTTGTGTTGTTGTTATGCGCTATCGAGTTGCCTGCAACTCCTAGTGACCCTACGTACAAGAGCCCTAAACCCTGCTCTAACCTGTGCCAAACTCACTGTCTCCAACACACCTACTCCCAATACCCCAACCACTGAATAGATCCATCTCCACCCTCCTAAACATGATGTCCCTCTCCAAGGACTTGTCCCTCCTTGCAACATGCCCAAAGTGTTATCAGATGAAGCTGCAGAATCCTTGACTCCAAGGAGCAGCCCGGTTTAACCCTCTCCAGGACAAACCTGTTTGTTCTAGCAGTCCACGGTATATTCAACACTCTTCTCCAGCACCACAGCTCAAAGGCATCAATTCTCTTTCTAACATCCCTAGTCACTCTAACATCCTAGTCCAGCTCTCTGATGCATAGCACCCAATTACGAAGCCTATAGCCTGGATCAGGTGCACCGTAGTCTCCTGCCCAATGTCATTGCTCTTCAGTACTTTGGAGAGGTCACTGACAGCTGAGTTTCCCAATGCAATTCATCTCCTGATTTCCTGGCTGCTGCTACCAAGAGTGTTGACTGTGGAGCCAAGCAAACTAAAACTGTTAACTATCTCAAGCTCTTCACCATCCATACTGCTGCTACCAATTGGCCCAGTGGTGAGAATCTTTGTTTTCTCGATTCTGAGCTTCTATCTGTATTGAAGGCTGCAGTCCTTGACCTTCTGCAGCAAACACTTCAGGCCCTCCTCAGTTTCAGCAAGCAGGATTGTGTCATCTGCATAACGCAGGTTGTTGATGACTCTTCCACCAATCCTGATGCCACATTTCTCCTCGTACAGCCAGCATCCCAGACGATCTGCTCTGCATACAGATTGAAAAGGTATGGAGACAAAATACATCTCTGGCAGACTCCGTTCCCAATTTTGAACCATGCAGTGTCTCCACGCTCTGTTATGACGACTGCCTCTTGGTCCAAGTATAGGTTTCATGTAAGCACAATCATATGTTCTGGGATTCCCTTTCTTCTCAGAGTCAGCCAGTTTTTTGTGATCCATACAGTCAAAAGCCTTTGCATAGGCAATGAAGCATAGACAGACATTCCTCTGGAACTCTCTGCTTTCTGCCAAGATCCATCTAACATTAGCTATAATATCCTACTACCACAATGTCTTCTAAACCCAACCTGTACAACTGGCAGTTCTCTGATGACGTGTTGCTCTATTCATTTTTGGATAATTTTCAGCAGAATCTTGCTTGCATGTGATATGAATGATATTGTTCAATAATTTCCACACTCTGTTGGGTCGCCTTTCTTTGGAATGGGAACAAATAGCGATCTTTTCCAGTCAGTTGGCCAGCTGGCTGTCTTCCAGATTTCCTGGCACAACATACTGAGCACATCCAGGGCAGCGTCTGTTTGTTGAAATATGTCAATTGGTATGCTGTCAACTCCTGGAGGCTTGTATTTTTGTCAATTCTTTCAGAGCAACTTGAACTTCTTCCTTCATCACCACAGGCTCTTGCTCATACATTATTTCATGAAATTCTTATGTTTTGTGTAGCTGTGCAAATTCCCCGTGGACTATAACATCAGAACATAAATAGTCAATTAATAAATGTTTTTCCCTCTTTGTTTAGTAGTCATATCTATGATATTTAATCAAATTAATTACTAAAAATTCTGAGCAAAAGTACAGACTTTTCTAAGAGAAATGGCAAAGAATAAGGAAGGACATCATGCTTGAGAGGGCTGAGGGTCAGTGTAAGAGAGGAAGATCCTCAGGAAAATGGACTGACATACTGACGGCAGGAATGAGATCAATGCTGTTGGAGACAATAGGAACACTACAGATTAATGGAGGTTTCAGACGCATCTGTTCACGAGGTCTCTATGAGTCATACTCAATTGGATAGCATAGAACATTTCTTGAGAAAGAAAAGATACAACATGAAATAAATATCCAACTCATTGCTAAGTTCTGAACTGTAAATTGCACAGAAGAAGACTGCCAATCTGCCTGCACTTGTGGATTCAAACTGCCAGCAAAAATACAGAGCTACAAAACAAGAATGAATATGAAAAAGATACTTGACACTTTGAAAACAAAACTGGCAGAAGTGAAACAACTAATGGAGGTTTTGAAAGATAAAGCTCCAGAAATTCCCAGAATAAAGGACAAAGGTTGTTGTTGTTGTTGTTGTTGTTAAGTGCTGTCAAGTCGCAGGCAACTCATAGCGACCCTATGAAGGAGAGTCCTCAATGCCTGGGTGTCTCTTATCCTCTCTCCAGGTCCATAGGGTTTCCGGAGGCAAGCTGTTACGGAAGTGGATGCCACTCCTGCTTCCAAGCTTGTTTTAATCGGGGAGTTCCACCCCATTCTCTGTCCACATTGGGTAACCAGCCATTAACACATCTGACACATAACTGAGATACAGATTAAAAAATTTAGCTAAAGCCCAGTCACAGACAGTAGGTGACAGTGACCAAACACCTAAGAGCTGTACAGTTTCCCCCAACCACCATTATTTTTCCATAAAGAGTAGGGAAAAGAAATTTAAGAACACAAATTAGAGGATCAAGCAAGTAGTTCAACACTAGAGTAATTGGGATTCCAGAAAGCAGGAAGTAACAAAAAGCAAATTAGTGACCATACTATTGGCAATTAAAAAATATGTCCCAGAGGTACAAGGGCATGAATCTCCAGATTCAAAAGGCAGAGTTCCTTGCACAAAGGATGAACATAGACTCATAGCAAAGCATATTGTTTTTTTTTATTATTAAATTTTATTAGTTTTAATGAACATTTACAGAGATTTTGGGTTCTTATTCATTCATTGTTGCACTGTTTTCACCACCCTCCTCCCCAGTTC
>NW_006400095.1:889284-902749 GCF_000299155.1 Elephantulus edwardii | reverse complement strand
AGTCCCATTCTACAACAGTGGCACCATGCAATATTTGTCCCTTTGTGACTGGGACATTTCACTCAGCATAATGTTCTCCAGAGTCAACCATTTTGAGTAATATTGCATGAGTTCCTTGTCTTTTTAAAACAGCAATCTGGTGGCCTAGTGGCAGGAAGCTGCACTGCAATCCCAGAGGTGCACAGTTCAAATCCATCAGAGGCTCTGCTGGAGAAGGAGGGGCCATCTCCACCTGTACCAGTCAGATCCGATTTGACAGTACACACACACACACAAATAAAAAAATTTTTTAAAAAAATTTAAAAATAAAACAGAGCATTAAGAACTGGAATTGTTTCAAACACTTCACTAGAAACTTAAAAAATGGCACAAAGCCTTCAAAAATAGGAAACAGACTTCTAACTTCAAATTCTATAACTAAATTACCAATTGAGTGGCTGAGTAAAAAGATGTATCATAGGAATTCAGGAATTTAAAAACAAAACACAAAACTCCTCCCATCTAATTTCTTCTCAGAAGGCACTTGATCAAAGTGAGATATTTTCCCCCAAAAAGAGAACATTGTGCTCACACTCACTCACTCCTTGCTGCTGAGGAGAACCCAAACCACAGCTGACACTCTGGCAGATTTCCCAAGGCTGTAAATCTCACGGGAGGAGAGTGTCCCTCCTTCTCCAGCAGAGCGGCTGGTGTATTTGGACTGTTAACAAGGCATGGCCTTGGGTTTATCAGCATAACTCCCCAAGGGCAACACTATCAGAGAACAACTGGACTGTAGAAAATGGAATTTTCAACCACAAAACAGGGAACTAAGAGGTAGACAGTTTACTGGGTGTAATGACCATGAACTTGACTGTTAAACCTTTTTAACTTTATGAATTTATCAGGGAATGGACTCCACTCCTACAAGGAAAAGGAGCATAGGAGTTCTAGAAAGCATGGAAAATGACTGAGGGCGAAACCAAGCGGGGTACACAGGTAACCTGAAAACAGGCAGCTGGTGAATGGAGGGCTCTAAAACCCCATACAGAGCCACACCCAGAAAAAGTGTCTTCCTGAGCATGACTCACGTTGTGGAGGGCAGGCTGAGAAGCTTTTCAACAGTAACAGGGAAATCAGCAATATCTATCAAGAGAAAGTAACATGTCACCATTAGCTCCAGGAAAAAGGAAAACAAAGAATTATTGCACACAAATTCTCAGCAGTGAGTAATAGCTGCATGTGCCTAATAATATAAAGAAGGGTGATGAGAATTAAAAATTTAACAGCACCCCATGGGGGTGATGAAAGAAGGGAGGCAGGAAAGGGAGCAATGCTCACCCTCATCCAAGAAGATAAGAAAGCAGAAGATAAGGACTAAATGTAACCACTGAATGATGGTCACACAGCAACACTATTTGAGAAACAAATAAAAGTGCCAAGGTGGTCTAGAAAATGTTGTGCAAGCCGATCCACAGATATTCACATGGGTATAGCAATTACAGCAACACCAGCACATCCATTCAAGAAATTCTATGTCACAGTGTGTGTGCTACAAACATTATCTTTGAGAACACTACTCTATCAACGTTCCTAGCAAGGAGCCTAACACCTGCTAAATTGCCCATTTTACTTGTCTCACTACTATTAGAAAAGAAAATATTAATTAGGATGACTATGTTCTATTTATGTGGACATCTTTGGATCAATGGTAGAACTCTTCTCTTCCATGTGGGAGACCTTGGTTTAATTCCCAGTCTGAAAAACTTCATGTGCAGGTTGCTAAACGGGTTTAAATAGGCTGCTAGCTAGCCTAAGACAGACTAGGAAGAAAGGCCTAGCAATCCACTTCTGAACATCAGCCAATGACAACCGTACAGACATCGATAATCCAGTCTACAATTTATTATGAGGATGATACAGAAAGGAATAGCATTCCATTCCCTTGTGCATAGGGCACTATGAGGTGGTGAAGATCACAACAAAAATAACTCTATAATTGTATCCTTAGCAACCATCATAATACCTGGTAACTGGAGGCACAGAGCAGACCGAGTTCTGCCCTTTTTATTCACCAATTCCCGCTCTCTGCACATTTCATTATAACACTTTGCTTTGTCCTTCCAAGCTGTCCTTCGGAATTTTCTGCTCAGCTCTTTCACTTTGATATGTTTTCCTTTATATTTTGCTTCTTGACGCTACAGTGCAATCTTTAGAGTCACTTTGACATCGAATTCGATTTTTCCCCTTGCTCCTTTGTTTTTGTAATGACCTTTTGCTTTCTTCATCGATGATATCTTTGATATCATCCCACAACTCATCTGTCCCACTATCACTGTTGTTCAATGCCTCAAACCTATTCTTAAGATGATCATGAAATTCAAATGGAATTGATTCAAGATCGTATCTTGGTTCCTGTGGATTTCCTTCCATTTTCTTCAGCCTCACGATCTGACCCACAGTCTGCCCCTGGCCTAGTTTTGAGTGCTGATACAGAGCTTCTCCAACAATTTGTTCCCAAAACACCGTCAAGCTGATTCCTGTGTAGCCAATCAGGTGTAAAGTCGTCTTTTGTGTATTTTAGAAAAAGTTTTTGTTGTTGACGGCCTTCTAGTCGAGCATGACTCATAGCAAGCCTATGAACAGAAGGCCTGAGGCCCATCTACGACGATCAACATTTATCAAAGTTCATAGAGTTTCTGGAGACATGTTATTTTGGAAGTGGATGCCACTCCTGCTTCTAAACCTGTCACAGTATGTTGTCATTGTTATGTGCCATTGAGTCACCTGCGATGCAAAGTGACCCTACATACAGCAGCTCTGAACCCTTCCCTGTCCTGAGCCAGTCTCACTGACTCCTACACACCAACCCCCATCGCCCCAGTTACTCTATCAATCCATCTCATCTGGGGTCTCCCTCTCCTGCACTGTCAGTCCACCCTTCCGAGCATGATGTCCTTTTCCAAGGATCAATCTTTCCTGGTCACATTCCCAAAGTAAGTGAGGCAGAGCTAAAAAATCCTAGTCTCCAAGGAGAGACTTGGTTTCACTCTCTCCAAGACAGACCTATTTGTTTTCTTAGCAGTCCATGGTACGTTCAAGACTCCTCTCTAGCACCACAACTCGAAGGTATCTATTCTTCTTCTGTCATCCTTAGTCACTGTCCAACTCTCTGAAGCCTAACAAGTAATTGAGAAGACCGTGGCCTGGATTAGGTTCACCTTTGTACCTAGACTGACATCTGGAGAGGCCCCTGACAGCAGATCTTTCCCAATGCAATTCATCTTTTGATTTCCTGACTGCTGGTGTCAAGAGTGTTGATTGTGGATCCAAGCAAGCTGTAACTGCTAACAACTCAGTCTCTTCATCTAATATGGTGCTGCCAATTGGCCCAGTGGTGAGAATCTTTGTCTTCTTGAAGTTGAGCTTCAATCCACATTGAAAGCTACAGTCCTTGACCTTTTGCAGCAAGTGCTTCAGGATTTCTTCAGTTTCAGCAAGCAAGGTTGTATTATCTGCATATCAAAGGTTGTTACTGAGTCTTCCTCCAATCCTGATGCCAACACTCCTCCTCATAAAGCCCTGCTTCTCAAATGATTGGCAATGAATAAATCATTATAAATATAAAATTCAATCATTCTCTTTCCAGTTTCATTTTTATCACCAAGCCCATATTTTCCAACTACTGTTTCTTCTCCACTGTTTCCTTCAAGTTAAGACTGACATTGAGGAGAATGAGAATCCCAGAGCACATATTTGTAGCACAGAATGTTACACTAGCAGACAGAAAATGGAGTCACATCCTGACTCAATTCCTCATGAACCTAATCCAAACAGAGTGGCTTTTATTGGGTGCTGGATGGATTATTCTAGCTGAATGGGGTACATATTCTGGTACCTAATTTGTCTGCTACTCCAGACATGGTGCTGGCCAGATCAGGATTTAAAAGGATCATTATTATATTTCACACCAGGGCGGGAAATAAGTAGGGTTCAAGTTACCATTTTATCAATCAAGAAAAGCCTCAGTGTCTCTAATTCAAGGGTTTTAAAGTGGGATCTAAAAGCATATCACATTCTGACTGGTCTCTCATGGTGGAACACAACTGAATAATATGGACATGGGCAGGATACTAGTCAGTCTCCTTCCTGGTAACCTGTGTACAAATATAATAAATGAATAAATAAATCCTGGAATCTGAGAGGGGTCAGGTGGAGCCTAGGAAAAAATACGTAAATATTTGATGAATGCATGGATGAATAGAAGACCAGCCTGGGAGGAAGGCAGAGGCAGTGAGGAAACCCTGAATCACTGACACCTCTCCCCCTTAGACTCAACATCTAAAGAACTTAGCACTGTCTATGCCCCAGCCTCCTTCTTCCTACAGCATCCACATCTCTAACAGAATAACAGTGTCTATAATAAAGCTATCTGCAAAAAAAAAAAAAAATAAATAAAGTTATCTGCAATATCTCCTTAACTGTCTGTTAGGAACATAATGTACATTCCTGAATAGAGAACTGTATTAAATAATAATAACAAAAAACTGTAGGTGTAGCATCTTATCAATAATTGTCCAGTAGGGACCAGTTCTTGGAAAAAGGCAATGTGCTTGGAAGGGTGAAGGGACAGCACAGGAGAGGAAGACGCTGGATGAGATAGATTGACACACAGACCGGGGTAGTAAGAGGATAGGACAGGGTTCAGAACTACTGTGGTGCATAGGGTTGTGATGAGTTTCAGGCGACTTGATGGCACATAGTAACAATATGTGCTAAGCTTTTCAGGTAAACTAATCCTACATACATGTAAGCTTTAGATGTAAAAGAATTCATTTACATGTAAGCTAATTCAAGTAACACACAAAACCTAGGTAATGGTTATTACTGTCTTTATTTTACAGTTGAGGGGACACACTCTGGATAGGAATACCCTCTATGTCACAGGGAGCTGGCTGGTGGCAGGCCAGGCTGCAAATGCCAGGCTAGTTTGATTTCTGGCCTCAATTTCTCTGTACCTCTTGTGAAGGTGACTAGATTATATAGATAATGTACATAAACACAGACATACGAGGGAGCTCTGGTGGCATGATGGGTAAGGGGTTGTGCTGCAGGTGGTTTGAATCCAGCAGCACTTCTGTAGGAGAAGGATGGGTAATCTCTCAGGTGATTAACAGCCTCTGAAAACCCACTGCGAGCAGCTCTCGTGGCTTGCTGGTAAGGAGATGTGCTGCCAGCTCAAAGGCTCACAGTTCAAATTTACCAGCTGCTCCACCAGAGAAAGATGGGTGATCTCCTCCTGTGCGATTTACCGTCGCCGAAAACCTGCACAGCAGTTCCAGTGTGATGGCAGATAACAACAAAACCCCCCTGTAGGCCGAGCTACCCACACTTGCACAGACACATACATAAATGGTACAATTTTAAGCTCTATATAAAGTCGTTTAAGTTCTTTTCATCAGGGTCATATAAACACCAATGTGGAAGGAAGATCAGTTGATAAGGATTTAAGTGTATTTTTCCGTCTTGATCATCATATCAATATGCCATTTGATTGACGACTATCAAACAAACTTGCTAAGACTGCCTCCTGGTCATAAAGGGTTAATCCACGCAGTTACAAAGTAGGGAAACAGGGTTTGTTCCTTCTCTTTTCTCATGAGATGCAGAAAGATTTGCCTCAGAAAAATGTGCCTCAAACACCAATGAGATTGTGAGTAACTATCTTGCTAATATGGACAAAAAATTGCCAGTTAGGAGTGTTTGCCAGTGTCAAAGACAATCAATCTCAGCCTTTTAAAATGACTTTGCAGAACAGAGAATTTTAGGAGAAGTGACATCAGGGGATCATGACTCCTTGCTGACTCGTTAAGGTGTGCCAGGCTCTGGTAGCAGAGCTGAAGTTAAGTTCCAGCTCGATCCCTTGACCAACCACTCTGTGGAGCCCAGGTGACGCAACGGTCAAGGTCATGACTGCTAACAGGCAGTTTTGCAGTTTGAACTCATCCAGAAGGTCCCACTGAATTGCTAGCAAACTCTATGGTGCTGTTCTACTCTGTCACTTGAAGCCCTTAGGCTTCAGAATCACCTCCGTGGCTTCTCACAGCCATTGTTAGCTGCACACTTAAGAATGTCAGTCTGAGTCTCCACGACCCCGTTTCCTATCTGTACGATGACGGTGATGAGCTGTTCACGGGATTGGCATAAGAATGGCAGGAACTAATTGATAAAAACAACAGAAGGCAAAGAGAAAAGACAAATGGCTAGCACTTATGAACTATTAACACACAAAACATTATTCTCAAGGCAACTTAAGACAGCTTCAGTAAAGGGCTGCCTGCCAGAGTCAGCTTCCAGAGGGATCAAACACAGAGAGTTCTGAAGCAGTTACTTTTGGAAATAATGTAGTCTGCATTTAAAAAAATGTATGTCATACTTTATTTCATTTTGCTCAAACAGTTAAGATCACGTCACTGATTGCACAATTCTTAAGAGTCAGACGTTAAACTAAAAAGCCTTTTTCTTGTGCAGTAAATTTTTACAACTCCGCTGTTGTTATGTCAAATCTAACTCCTCTCATTGGCCTCGAGTTGAGTCTACCCCTTAGTGACCCTACATCAAGTTTTGAGGCCGTATCATTGTAACGAGAGGAGCCTGTACAACTCTCTTCTTTGGAGCAGCTGGTGGGTTGGAACCACCAAAGTTTTGGTTGGTAATGCCCATACCCTGCACTCTCTGCCACACAGTAACCCTATGTGACAGCAGCAAAGCCCCAGAGAGGTTTCCAGGCTTTGATTTTTTGCTATTTTTCCTTCTTATAGATGAGACAATGTCAACTCAAAAGTTACAGAGCACTGTCCATGCTGATAAATGTTAGAGAGGGCATTCAAAACCCAGATGGGCTTAATTCCAAAACCCATGGCTTTTAAATATGTGCCACTATAACCCTTTATTTCCCAGGAGGCCAGGGTTATGCCAACCACTGTGCTTTTCAGGGAAAGTTAAGCTTCCCAGTTGGAGAGGGATTACTGTATTATTATTTCTAAAAGGAAAAGTCAATAGTTAAGCCAGACCTTCAAAAGATTGCAGCCACACCATCAAAAGCTTTCCCTCTGCACAGCGGCACACCCACTGTGCCTTTCTCCCACCCTCTCAGACCTAGCACTAGACAGCATGTAAATAATTCCAGTAACTGTAAATTAGTCACTTATTGATATTCCGAATACTCTAACTCCCAGCACCTTTAGTAAAAGATGGCAGGGCAAGCTATCAGTGATTTGAAAAACTCCCAGACTTCCAATCTGTTTTTTGGGTTTTTTTTACATTGTAGTTACAAAGGGTGAGAAAAACATTTCCTAATAGAATTCAGGTAACCTACTCTACAATTCTGTCTTCCTTCCTGTGACTAACCTCACAGCCTCTCATCCGATCTTTTGCTAAGAAGATGCTAAACTCATATTCTTTTCTGTTCACAACTGAAGTAAGTAAAGATCAGGGTATTGGAGAAATTAAAATGCATTCCTGGTCTTTTATACCAGCTTGTATTATACCCTGCAGCTGGCTGTCAATCTCAAATAAACAAAGAGAATCATGACAATCAGAGTCAGACATGTCATTTAATAAAGCAGGGTTGAAAGCAGAGAGTTTGACGTGTGTATGACCCCTGACTTGGCTGAGTACACCTGACCTCTACCAGTCACAGAAAACGTGATATGGGCAAGTCCAAATCCAAATGCCCTTGACTTTCATTTCCAAGTGTCCTTGACTTTGATTTTGTAGGCTCTGGTGGCACAGGTAAATAAAATGTGTTCAAATTTTGTAAATCAACTGGTATTAAAATAAATCTTTTTTTTAAAAAGCCCCCCAAGTCCCCCAAAACAAACCAGTTTCAGTACCTATATCAGAAACATACAGCAAAGTCAGAGACACATCTATTTAAAATCATCCTGTTAGGAAAATAGAAAGTTTAGAAATATTCTCATTTTGTTCTATGTGATTGTTGCTGTTGTTGTTGTTGCGTATGGATGAGCTGGAACCATCTCACAGATGACCCTCCAGCGGGTTCTCAGAGGCAGCAAATCGCCTGAAGGAGACAGTTCATATTTCTCTAATACAGCAACTGGTGTTTTTGAACTACATTCCTTTGGGCTAATAGTGTAACTCCTTACCACTAAGCTGGAGTGGAGTATCCAAATTACGACAGACTAGGGAGAAGAACTGGCCATCCACTAACAAGATAATAAGCCTCAGAAAACCCGACCAACAATTGAGCTCTTAGAGTAGACTAGCAGATATGGCACCAGAGGTAGAGTATTCTTATTGGGAATCACAAAGGAGGAGGAACAGTTACACTAATTTAGTGGAATGTAGAATATGAGAAGTATGAATGTAGAAAAATTGTAGACTGTTAAGGAAGAAATGGAATGCATAAATACTGACATACTCAGCACAGGTGAAACAAAATGAGTTGGCGTGGGGCACTTTGAATCAGATAATCATATGATGTACTGTGCCGGAAATGAAAAGATGGGGGAAAATGGGGTTATGTTCAAAGATCATTTAAAAAGATCATTTCTATATCCATCCTGAAGTACAATGTCGTGAAAGGATAATATCCATATGCATACAAAGAAGACCTGTTAATACCACTATCCTTCAGATATATGAACCAACAACCAGGGCCAAGGAGGAGGATTGATGGCTTTGAGTTGTGGTGCTTTAGAAGATTGTTGAACACACCGTGGATGGCCAGGAGAGCAAACAGATTGATCCTGAACAGGGTGAAGCCAGTCTGCTTCCTGGAGGCAAGGACTTTTAAGCTCCGTCTGACATACTTTGGGCATGTGGCCAGGAGGGACCAGTCCTTGGAGAAGGACATCATGCTTGGAAGGATGGAGGAACAATGTAGGAGAGGAAGACTCAGGATGAGATGGATTGGCTCAATGACTGGAGAAATAGAGTTAGAGCTGTTGGAGACGATGAGATTGGCTCAGGATAGGGCAGGATTCAGAGCTAATGTACACAGGGTCACTATCAGTCATAGGCGACTTAATGGCACATAACAACAACAACAGGCCACTAGAGCTCCCTAAAATATCACTTACTACATGTTTTTTTTTAAAAAAAAAAACAACAAAACAACACAACAAATTGTTTTATTATGGGATTGAGAGAGAGAGAGAGAGTGTGTGTGTGTGTGTGTGTGTGTGAACATTAATAGAGAAAATCAGGCTTTCATTCACTCATCCCTCAGGCCCTCGGTGCTGCATCACTCTTCCCACTGCCTGCTTGTGAGTCTCATTTCCATTGCTCTTTCCAGTCTACCCCTTCTTGCCATCCAGACTTTATCCCTGGGCATGTACTAGTTTAATCCTGTATGACTGACTGTTCTAGGGACTGAAACCAAATTGAGGAAGCAGGGAGATAACTGTTTAGTCTTCAAATTAAGTAAGGGAGGTACTATGAAGGCTTAAAAAAAAAAGTCATAATATGATCTATTTGTCTGTCAACAGTAATCTTTAGAAAATAATCTCAGCAGTAAAGAATTGTGATTTTAAGGGGAAAAATTCAAAATATCTAAAAAAGGACACAAAGCAATATCTTCCATTATGCAGAGAGGAATTAGTGTGCTATTTTAAAAGTTTCTTCTTGAATGTGGAGACAAAATGATACTGCATATAATTATTTCAGTAATAAAAAATCCTTCAGAAGTCGTATGTGTTTATATACAAATATTTCCCCTTTAGTATCTTATACTTCAGTCCTCAACAGTGCCAAGTTCCCATAAGCATAAAACCACAAGAGATCCCAGGAATAAAGAATACAACCTAAAAAAAAAAAAGAACACAACCAATTGGTTTCGCTCTGGTAGGAAATTCAGATAAGCAATGACAGCCAGGTTGCAAAGCACAGAGCCTGTGATGGAAAATGTGGAAAACCTGAACTTCAGCACGTGCTGCTAAGTGCCACTGCCATCACACACATGCACACAGAGTCAAAGCTGCCATAAGTATCAATTTCTTGATCGTGGCAAGGCCTCTATTCAAATTGTACTGTCAGACTGGGTCTGTGTCTAACGTGAGACACAGACCAAAACAGCTTTCAGAGACCTCTGAAAGTAACTGAGGATGACAACTCCAACCAGCGTTCCTTTCTGCTCTGTTATTAGTGCTGCCCTCGAGACAATTCAGCTTAGTTCTACGATTATTGGATAAGACCACACGGAGCCCTTATTCTTCTGCCAGCACTGAGTTGTAAAATCCACAGCTAAAAATTGAGAATTCACATCTCAGCCTCTCCCCCCTAGTGGTGCTCTGGTGACACTCTTGTTCGCTGAAAATTCAAAGCCTGTCAGAGCTCTCTGTGCTGTGCAATGGGTCACTGGGCCCCCAGCTCGCATTGACCTTGAGCTAAAGAATCATGGAGACAACCTATTAGGGCCTCAGGGCTATCCCCTGACTCCTCCTTCATTCTCTGTCCAGCCCTTCACACCCCCAACTCTGCACACTTAAAGGGTCTCATCATCTAGAATATCCTAGACATGGAACAATATTTCAGAAATGGCATCTAATAATTTATATGCTGGAAGACATTAATCTCAGTTTTCACATAAAAAAAAACAAAAACCCACAAACCATACCACAAACAGAACTTCCTAATGAAAAGTCTACAAAATATGTATTAGTGGCTTAAATACCTTTTAACACTTTCTTTGTTGGGGACAGTGTGGTAGCATGGGGGCTTTGTGCTGAGATAAATGCAGATCTGAACCTGCCAACTGTTTACTATGTAACCTTGGAAACGTGACTAAATTTCTTTGAAATTCAATTTTCTACCCTCTAAAAAGGGCATAAGTCTCAAATGCCTGCTGTGTTGATTAAATGACTATAATTACTATATTCATAATTATAGACAGTATTTACAAAGTACTCTTTGTTTGTTATTTCTCAAATCGAAAATACTGAAGGAAAAAATTCAGACCTTGAGTTGTAATGTTGGAGCATTAAAATAAGATGGAAGGGATACAGTCACGGTGCCGAAAAGCACTGGCTGATGGTTAACCACTGCATGAGGTCCCCTATGGTCAAGGAAGAAGTCTACTCTCAACAGAAGGTGCTGGTGAAAAACCTCTCCCTCTCATTGCTTGTGAGCTGAAATCAAAGGAGAGTGGACTCTCTGCTGGGTTTTTGGAGGCTGTAAACTGCACAGGAGGCAATTGCTTATCCTCCGATGGAGCTGTTTGTCTGACATTCTTCGGACATGTTTCAAGGAGGGATCAGTCCTTGGAGAGGGATGTCATGCTTGGGAGGGTGGAGGGACAACGCAGGAGGGGAAGGCCCTCTGTGAGGTGGATTGATTCAGTGACTGGGGTGATCGGAATGGGTGTGTCGGAGGCGGTGCGACTGGCACAGGACAGAGCAGAGTTTAGGGTTGTTGTACATAGGGTCACTATGAGTCACAGGTGACTCGACGGCACATAACAACCACCACCTATGGAGTTGGAGGTAGATTGGAAGAGGTGCCGCCTTTCGATTAACTGAGGAACTCCCTGCTGGATACACTGCCAGCTTCCAAGATTCCCGGGTTACCTCCTGGAATGTTCAACAAGTGGGTAAGATGCTGGGAGCCCTCACTCATCTGTGTCAGGAAACGTAGAAGACAGTTACCCGGTCATCTAACTTCAAGAGATCCCTTTTTATGTCCATTCCAAAGAAAGGAGACCCAACAGAGTGCAGAAATTAAAGAATGTTTTCCTGAATAGAAGTATAAAACAACTGGAGGAGTTCCTTACAAGAAATTGTTAGAAATTCAAGCCAGATTCAGAAGATGACACGGAATAAGAGATATCACTGCTGATGTTACATGGCAAAAACCACAGACTACCAAAAAAAATTTTTTTTTCTCGACTACATAAAGACATTTGGCTATATGGGATAATAACAAACAATGGGTAATAACAATTCAAAAACATGGAAATTTCAGGACACAACTGTGCTCATGCAGAAACTGCTCATGTAGAAGTAGTTATTCAAACAGGACAAGGAAATAGACTGCATGCTTTCAAATTAGGAAAAGTGTATGCACGGCTCTATCTTTGCACCATTCTTAATCCCCACACTGAACAGATAACTCAAGAAAATAGACTCTTTGGAGAAGAATGTGGCATCAAGTTTGGAAAAGATTCATTAGCAGCTAGAGAAAAGCAGATGGTATAACCCAGCTGGTTAAAAACAATAAGGACTTACAGCCTCCAGGCTTCATTGTGGAATATATCTCAGCATCTAGAAAACAAAAATGCTCATAACTGCACCCCTGGGAAGCATTATATTAAATGGAGAAAAAAATTAAGGCGGCCAAGGATTTCATTTCCCTTGGCTCTACAATCAGTGTTCAAGGAAGCAGGGAAGCAGCAGTAAGGAAACCGAATGACGTGGTGCACTGGGCAAATCTGCGGTGAAGGACCTCTTTAAAAAGCTTAAAAATCCAAAAGACCATTCTCTCCCTCATCTGTTTCAATGCAAAGGGGTATATGAATTGGTATTCTTGTCATTACAGAAGTCTAGGGTGAGGGCTGCATAGTGGCGTGGACTTGGTGGGAGGGACTGCCTAACAATGAAAGAGTTTTTTCTTTTTTCAAGGAGAAGAGTGCTTTGGGGGGAGGGGTGGCCTGGGAGAAAAGAGCAACAGTGAATGACTGGAAACTCTACGTCTCTGTAAACTTTCATTAAAATGAATAAAAAAAGAAAAAGAAAAAAAAGATAGAAAACCATTATATAGATTTCCACTTTGTCACAGGAATGAAGTGGACAGGACTCAAGTCACAATATTTTCAATCATCACATAGGTGTGCAAAGCCTGGACAACAAATATGGAAGACTGAAAACGACTGATGGCTTTAAACTATGGTATTGACAAAGAACATGAAATCTCTGTCTCACACACTCTGAACATGTAAGACGGGACCAGTCCTTGGAAAAAGACATCATGCTTGGAAAAGGAGCAACACAAGACAGGAAGGCCATTACTAAGAAGGGCTGGCACAGTGACAATGACAATGGGCTCGAGTGTATCAGAGATGATGAGGATGGCACAGAATAGGGCAAAGTTTTTCAGAGGGTCACTATGAGTCACAAGGCAACTCAATGGCCCATCAACAAAAGCAACAATTCTCACAGGCAGAAGAAGAAACTTTCTTTCTTGAAGAAGCATAGACAGAATGCTTCTTAGAATTGAGGACGACAGATTTCATCCCATCTATGTTGGATATTTTATCGAGAGAGGCCAGTTCCTGGAGAAGGTCAACAAGCTTGGGAAAGTAGGTAGGTGGTCATTGAAAATGAGGAAACTCAAATAGCTGGGTTAGCACAATGGGCTGATCTGACTGTGGTCATGGAGTATAGCACTAGGAATACGTTTTGTTCTGTTGTGCTTAAGTTACTGTGAATCAGAAGGAACTCAATAGTGCCTATTAACAATTCCGTATGTC
>NW_006400095.1:879289-889184 GCF_000299155.1 Elephantulus edwardii | reverse complement strand
TATAATACACACACACACACACACACACACACACACACTCTCATTTAATCCAAAACTAATTCTCTAGGCTCAGGAAAAGAACACGATGCTTGGAAAAGTAGAAGGCCATCAAAGCAGAGGAAGCTCATCCAGCAGATGGACTGGTGACATGAGGAGGGCGGCACTGGAGACTGGGAGGCTGGCGCAGGACTGGGTGAGGTTTCTATCAGCTTTACAAGGGGTCATGCTGAGTTGGAGGTTACTCACGGGCATCGAACAGCTGCAGCAAGGGAACAGAGGCAGGAGAGGACCTTGACCTACTGATATATCAGCCTCCTGAGAGGCGATCTACCCAGAAGACATTATCTGCAGCTCACAGAGGTCACAGGCCTCGCTCCCCCACATTCGGTCCATATTGGGGCAATTTTGGTTTTTTCTGGCTCCCATTTAACAGAATTCAGCACAAATAAGGGAGAAAGGCCACTCACTCTCTAAAGCACCTGCGGAGATCCATTGTCTGGGATTCTGAAAAGCACGCCCGGCTCCCACATTCTGAGAAAGCCAGTGTGTCTGCACTGTGCTGGGGCCACCCACTGTGCAGTCACCGTGCCATGCATGCCCGGGGCAGGACCAGCAGCAGGAGCAGTGAGAGCTACTGCATGACAAGACACACAGCTTCCGAGCAGCTAGGGCTGTAATGGGCTTGAGGAGCCCAGCTCAGAGGAGGGGAAGCTTCAAGCCGAGAAGGCCTCTGGGTGCTCTCCTGAGCCCCTGTGTAGACATTCCAGATCAGAGCACGGAGTCAGCCGGAGCCTCTAAGGGAACAGGCACAAGTGTTAGCTAAGCTTTAGGTCCAGTCGCTGCCCTGGAGAAGACATAATCCCCAGTATACTTCACTCCCTCCTCCACCTCCACTCCAAAGGTCTCTGGGGAATTCTAATATGCAAATCCAAATGAGAAAACGTGGCCTTGCCCTCTTGTGGCATTAGGAAACACAGCCTTGAGGTGCTTCATTGAATGAGTGCTGGGAGTCAGGAGAAGATTTATAAACCCTGTTGTGAAATGATCTATCTTGGAGAAAGAACACTTGGATATTGCTGAGGAGTAAAGGAAAAAAATACCAGGTCTACTGCAATATAAGCAAGAGGCATTGTGTTCATCCAACCACTCATTCACCCAAGAACTTTATGGAGCACCTATTATTTAATAGTGAAAGCTCTGGTGACCCAGTGTTAAGAAACTGTGTTATAATCCCAAAGGCAAGTGGTTTAAATCCACCAGCTACTCCCTGGGAAAAAGATGTGCAATCTCCTATCAGGCGATTTACTGTATGAGCTGACTTATTATAGCTGACCCTCCAGCAGGTTTGAAAGGTTAAGGAATTGGCAGACACAGAAGAACAATGTATGAAACAATGTATGAGCAAGAATCTGTGATGATGAAGAAGTTCGAGCGGCTCTGAAAGAATTGGCAAAAAACAAGGCCCCAGGAATTGGTGGCATATCAGTTGACGTATTTCAACAAATAAACGCTGCCCAGGATGTGCTCACCAAGTTGTGCCTAGAAGTCTGGAGGGCAACCACCTGGCCAATTGCCTGAAATAGATCTGTATTTGTTCTTGTTGCAAAGAAAGGTGACCTGGCAGAGTGCAAAAATTATTGAGCAATATCACTGCTATTACACACAAGCAAGATTCTGCTGAAGATTATCTAAAAATGACTGGAACAGCACATTAACAGAGAACTGCCTGAAGTGCAGGATGGGTTTAGAAAAGGCTTTGTTGCCAGGGATATTACAGCTAATATTAGATGGCTCTTGACTGAAAGCAGAATATACCAGAGGAGTATCTATCAGTGTTCCATTGACTACGCAAAGGCATTTGATTATGTGGATCACAACAAACAGTGGCTGACTCTAAGAAGAATGGGAATCCCAGAACACTTGGTTGTGCTTATATGAAAACTGTTCTTGGACCAGGAGGCAGTCATCAGAACAGAGCAAGGAAACACTGTATGGCTCAAAGCTGTGAAGGGTATATGCCTGGGATGTGTCCTATCTCCGTGTCTTTTCATGTATATGCAGAACAAATTACTCAATAGACTGGCCTCTATTAAGAGAAATGTAGAATCAGGACTGGAGGAAGACTCATCAACAATCTGCGTTATGTAGAAGATACAACCCTGCTTGCTGAAACTGAGGAAGACCTGAAGTGTTTGCTGCAGAAGGTCAAAGACTGCGGCTTTCAATATGGATTGAAGCTCAAAATCAAGAAAACAAAGATTCTCACCACTGGGCCAACTGGCAGCATCATTGAGGATGGTTAAGAGATTAATATTGTTGACAGCTTCAGTTTGCTTGCCTCTACAATCAACACTCTTGATACCAGCAGTCAAGAAATTAAAAGATTAATTGCATTGGGAAAGTCTGCTGTCAGAGACCTCTTCAAAGCACTAAAGAGCAACGATGTCAATCTGAAGAGTAAGGAGTGCCTGATTCAGGCCATAGTCTTTAAAATTATTTGCTGTGCATCAGGAAGCTGGACAATGACTAGGGATGATAGAAGGGAGATTTATTCCTTTGAGCTGTGAGCTGTGGTGCTGGAGAAGAATATTGAGTATGCCATGGATTGCTAGGAGAACAAACTGGTTCATCCTAGAGAGAGTGAGACCAGGCTGCTCATTGGAGGCAAGGATTCTGAAGCTTCATCTGACATACTTTGGACATGCTGCAAGGCAGGATCAGTCCTGGGAGAAGGACATCATGCTTGGGAGGGTGGAGGGACAGCACAGGAGAGGAAGACCCTCCTCAATGGGATGGACTGATTCAGTCACTGGGGTAATGGGAATAGATGTGTTGGAGACAATAAGATTGGGACAGGATAGAGCACAGTTTAGGGCTGTTGTACAGTCACGAGGAGTTCCAAGTAACTCGATGGTTCATAACAACAACAAAAACAACATCTACATCAGTCACACGGGAAGAGACAGTCTATCTCTTTCCCGAGAAGCCACTGGTAGATTTGAGCTATCAGAGAGTCACGGCTTCTGGGTCAGCAACACAACTTTCTAGCAACGACAAAACGACAGCTCCCTGCGTTGCTAGGTTACATCTAGTTGGAACCAACTCAAGGCTGACCCTCTAATGGGTTTTCAAATGCAATAAAACACCTCCCGTCTTCCTCCCTTTAAAAAGCTGGTGGATTCCAACCACTTGCCTTTGGGTTGGCAGTGCGGCTCCTTACTACTCGGCCACCAGCGCTCCCTGGGAAAGCTCAGTAAAGTCAATAGAGAGGAACTAAATTTACCAGAAGTCAAGAGCTTTCCTGTAGAGTGAAAACCATTTTAAAGTAATATAAAATTCTCTGACAAAAAAGCAAACACAAACTGAAATGCCAAAAATAAATAAGGCTCATAGAGACTTTATACAGAAGAAATCCTTACTAAGATTTAAAGGAAGGTTTTTAAATAATTGAAGAAACACACCATATGTTCCTATACAGGAAAGTGAATGTCAGTTCTTCCCGAATTCCATACACAGTTAATTCAAGTCCAGTAACTGCATGGAATTTTACACATGGACAAGATGGTTGCATCAGAGAGTTAATCCTAGCCCAAGGTCACCAAGTATTTTCTGACTCACAGCAAATGCCCACTGGTTTTCTGAGGCTATAAATCTTTTTAAGAGAGAAATGCCCACCTTTCTCCCACGGAGAAGCAAATTCGAATCACTCACATTTTGGCTAACAGGACATTTAACGCACTGTACCACTGGAGCTCCTTATATCATATACAACTAAAATAAAATCAAATCATGAAACTATTTGCCATACAATCAATTCTGACTCAGAGCACGCTTTCTTGCTCCAGAGCTGAGCTGCACAAGGTTTTGAAGACTAACCCTTTGGAAACTATTTCGAGGCTTTCTTTCCAATCCTCTTGGGATGAGTTCAAAGCACCTCTCTTTCAAGTCAGTAGTTCTGTGTACATTCACGTGCAAGTCTCAGGAAACTGTATCACATATAAAGCTCTAAGTAAATAAACATAAATAAATCTAGGTTCCGGTATAGAAAAGACTTTCCAGGGCAAAAGAAGATAACAAAGGGCCAATGGTTCTAACTTTTCCAAACTTTGCTGTATAGCAAAGCGTGTCCCAAAGAAAATGAAAAGTGATGCTGCAAGAAAACTGTACCTTCTGAAACAAAGAGCTCCTAATGTCTTGAGGGATCTCTAACAAAGGAAAGGTGTGGACAACTGATGTGATTGCATAAACATTTTCCCCATGTCCAGCTGCTACAGGAATTCACAGACAGCCTGCCAAAGCAGTAACGTTATTTTATTGATTACATTAACAAATACTTGCCAATGAAAATGCTCACTGCTGGGAAGGATATGGTAATCGGGGAACTTGAGAGCATTAACGGAGACCTTTAGAGATGGCAGAGCGTTTCTGCAAAGCTGGCTGGCCTGAAGAATGTCTATGCATTCCTCCTCTAATAAATCAATCCTAATGAAATAATCAGCTCGGCAATCAATATCCACCTCATGAGGACCCGGTGACAGCACTAAATTATGGGCAAAAGATTGCTGATGATATAAAAATGGAGACACTGTTTAAGCCTTGCACATAGCAAGGCCACCAAAAAAGAGCAACGAGGATCATTTATTTCAGTTGATGCTTGTGGTCCAGGTGATGAGAACTCACAGGAATCCACATGTCAAAACCAACATGAAGGATCAGCACGGACATACAGCTTAGATGTTGGATAATGACTGTGTCCATTTTTAAGTGAAGGTTCAGCGACACTACGTTACTATCAGGCACCAGGTTGCCCTACAGAGAGCACTTTCCTTTAACCTCCTTTTCTATTGGCAGCAAACTCCTTCTCCATGATTGGACTCCATGTGCTCATCCCACTTTTCTTGTGAAGCTTCCCTCCAATCACCTTTCCCATTTGAAAGGAATGGAAGGGAGCTTGCGCTGTCTTCGTTCTGCTCTCTGATGCTGGCATTCAGGTTCCCCTGCACTCTGCTTTGCTTTGCATGCTATGGAGATTCTGAAACTTATGTCTGCTTCGTTTTCTGCCTTGTACAAACCTTGTACATTATAGGTCAAGTCTGCTTGGTAATTACAGGCTACAGGAAAGAGAGGGAGGGAGGGAGCTAGAAAAATCAGTCTAGTCCAATGATACTGAATTAAAGTCTTGCGTGCAACTCGGACCTTAAATATAAGAGGAAAAAGGAAAATAACTTCTCCATTTCATTTTCAATTTCGACCACTGCATAGCACCATGTGTATTAATCTCTTAAAGCAGATCTAAGTAATTGAAAGTTGTTTTTGAAGTGAAAAATTAATTTGCTTAAAATTACTCAAGTCTTTGCTACAAACATACACATACATATACAGGAAAAATATAAATGGGAAAAGTCTTCCTCAAGTGAATTTATTTTCTTTAAAATGTAAAGTTTTGTATATATATTTTTTCCCTTTTCCAAAAATGGAACAATGTGCTAGGATTGACTTATATTTAGCAATAAGTACCCAAACCATCTCCAAGAAAAAGTTGGTTGATCTCTAGACTGGAAATTTTCATTCATTTATTTTCAGATCTTTTTTGTTTCAAAGAAGTAGAAGGTTATAGGTTTTCTGCCAAGCAAGGCTTTATCCACTTACCATAAGCCTTGGTATAACGATATACTACTTATCAGTTCTTCAGCTTAATTTAACCTTAGACATCTTCTTTGATCTTCATGAGAAGAAACCTATACTTGGACTATGAGGCAGCTGTCAGAACAGAACAAGTGAGTACTGCAGGGTTCAAACCTTTTTAATCTGTATAAGAGAAACTGGACTTTATGAGAAAGAATGTGGTATCAGGATTGGAGGAAGATTCACCAACAACCTGCATTATGCAGATGACACAACGTTATTTGCTAAAACTGAGGAGGGAGATCCTGAAGTGTGTGCTGCAGAAGGTCAGGCACTATAGTTTGCAATGTGGATTGAAGCTCAATATCAAGAAAATGAAGATTCTCAGGACTGGGCCAACTGGCAGCATTATGATAGAAGAAGAGATTGAAATTGTTAACAATTTCAGCTTGCTTGGTTCCACAATAAACACTCTTGGCACTAGCAATCAGGAAATCAAAACAAGAATTACATTAGGAAAATCGGCTGTCAGAGACATCTCCAGAGTGCTAAAGAGCAATGATTTGAGTCTAGAGACTAAGATGTGCCTAATTCAGGCCATGTTCTTCCCCCTTACTTGCTATACATCAGAGAGCTGGATAACTAAGGATGCCAGAAGAAGAAATGATGCCTTTGAGTTGTGGTGCTAAAGAAGAGTCTTGAACTTCCACGGACAGCCAAGAGAATTAACAGGTTTGTGCTGGAGAAGATGAAGCCAAGTTGTTCTCTAGAGACCAGGATTTTGAGACTCCTTCTCACATACTCTGGGCATGTGGTCAGGAGAGACCAGTCTCTGGAGAAGGATAGCAAGCTTGAAAGGGTCAAGTGACAGGACAGGAGAGGAAGACTCTGGATGAGATGGACTGACACAATAAGTAGCATAATGAAAGTGAATGTGTCACAGACAGTGAGACGGACTCAGGACAGAGCAGAGTTCAGAGCTATTGTGCACTGGGTCACTATGAGTTGTAGTCAACGAGACGGATGGCACAGAACATCCCCTCTGATAATAAAATTACTGAGAAGAGTAATGTCAGTGAGGTCAGGATTTTAGGTTGTTCTAGTAATGTCTAGTTTAAACAAATTTAGGGAATAAGAATAAGACTGAGTGGCTCTGTGCTTTAGTACTTGTTTGACTTCCTTTTGCGGCCCATATGGTTTCAACTCTTTCTCTTTCACTGTCTTCGAGTTGGAACCAACTCAAAGCTGTTGTTCCATCAGCAAGTTTTCAGAGGCTGTAAACTGCATAGGAGTAGACTGTCCATCTTTCTCCCTAGAAGCAGCTAGAAGATTTGAACTTCCTGCCTTTGGACTAACAGTGCAACTTCTGACCTCTAGGCCCCCCAAGCTCTCTAAGGATTGAAGCTCTCAGAAAGACATGCTGAAGTCCTTAGGCCCAGTTTCTGTGAACTATGCACAGCCCTTGCTCCATCGTCTTGCACGAGAGAAAACAAAAGCGAGGTGACTCGTGGTAAGGAGCAGTACTGCCAACCCAAAGACAAGTAGTTTGAATCCACCAGCTACTCTTCAGGAGAAAGATGGTCAATCAATCTCCTCCTTTGCCCTTTACTGCCTCTAAAACACTTGCCGGAAGGTCAGCTATGTGTCAGTTCCAAGTTGACAGCACACAACAACAATCACATTTTTAATAGTATAGATTTTTACCTTTTAAAATCTTCACTAGCAATTCATTGTTTTAACCTTCATATCTGTCTTATCAACAGTTTTTCAGACTTAATCATAAGTATCACTAGTTCGGTAGTATTTACTGTTGCTTTTTTCATTCTCCTATTTCTCATGTCTCTTATAACAATTCATTTTTTTTTCTACATTTGATTGGGCTACTCCTTCAAATAAAAAATAAGTTCAAGTGTTTCAGTTTTTTTCTAATAAAGTTTTATTAGCAAATGAGTCGGTTCAAGCTCCATAGCAACGAGAGTCTCCCAAACAGGAAGCCCCAGTGTGTCAGCACACACAGTAACCATGTGTTCTCATGCTTGCTGGACTTCAGCAGGGCGGCTCCACTTCAGGCATTTTATCCTGGGTCTTGGCTGAAGGACCAGGAGTTCTCAGGTCCATGGTTCTCCTGGTGGAGTCAGGAGCTCTCAGGTGGCCAAACCCAACACACCAACATTTCAGGTCCCTGTTCACACCACAGTCAAGGTTTTCAAGTCATCATAGACGATGTTCCCAGTTTATGTTACAAACAGGGGACTAAGTCTGCACTGATGACCTCTGATCTTGCCACCCTCTGCATCATTCACCCACGCACCCATACCCTGCAACGCTGAGTCTAAGAACTCAGGAAAATGCACCCACTAACTTCCTGGGCTGCTTCTCAAGCAAGTTCTCTGTGGGTGAGGTTACAACAGAACCGCTGGGCAAGGAGGCACTTTTCTCTCTCACATGCTGTCTGCTGCAGAACCTCAAACAATTCCTCAAAGGCTCAGGCCACATGCTGGCCTCCTTCCACATTTCCCAGCACTGCTGCCATGTTTACTCTATGTGTGATTTATGGCCTCTGAAAACTCATTGGAGGATCAACTATGAGTTGGCTCCACTCAAAAGCACAGAACAATAATATTTTTAGGAGAATTAAGAATGTGGCAACAATTTATCTTGAAATCAGAAATCCAGAGAGTGTGGTGTGTCTACATGTATATTTTCCCCCAGACAAACATGCACAATTTTACATAAATGAAATTATGATTTGTTTAAAAAAACATCATTTTTATTCCATTTTTAAATTGGTTTCTTGGTTTTTTGTTTGATTCCATGGCTTAATTCCTGACCTTATTCCTTCATGTTGGGACTCATTCACTTCCTCCAAGTGCTAAAAGAATATTACACAACTTTGAGTATTTTCTCTTCATACTCTTAATTCTAGTACTACATATATATAAACACATACGTTCTGTCTTGTTATGTGTCGCAGAGTCGGAACCAACCCATAGATGACCCTCCAGTGGATTTTCAGAGGCAGTAAATTAAACAGGAGGAGATTGTCCATCCTTCTCATTCAGAGCAGCTGGTGGCCTCAAACACAGGCCTTCGGGATTTTGTTTAATCATTATGGGGATTTTGTTTTTAAAAAATGGTTCTTTCCATTTTTTGAATGCTAAATGGGAAATGACTCTTTTTAGAAGCACTCACACCTATCTCTAGAAAAATTATCCCAAAATCTACTGGTGGTGAAGCAGTTAAGAACTGTGCTGTTGTCTCAAAGGTTAGCAGTTAGAATTCCTGAGTGACTGAGTCTTCAGGAGAAAGATGTGACCGTCGACTTCTGCGAATATTATAGTGTTAGAAACACAAAAGAGCATTTCAATTCTGTCCGATAGGGTGACAACAATGTGATACAGCTTGAAGTCATCCTTTCAGCAGCTGCAGGAAAATCAGTGAGGTGGGTTCCCCCTATTAATTCCTGATAGGGAACACTGGTGGTCCAGTGAATAAGGAGCTGAACAGTCAGCTCAAAAGCAGACTGTTTGAGGCCACGTCTGTCCATGGGAAAAAGACAGGACATCTCCAATACCGTCTGCAGCCTCTGAAAGCCCACAGAAGTGTCAGCTGTGAGTCAGTTCTGACCTGATGACAATAAGTCGTGCATATGTATATATACATGTTGTTGTTGTGTACTGTAAAGTCATAAATGACCCATAGCTGACCCTCTGGCAGGTTTTCAGAGGAAGTTAATCACAAAGAAGACTGCCCATTCTTCTTCCGTGGAGCAGCTGTTGGCTAGAACCTCATGCCTTTGGGACTACAGCACAGATTTTTGCCACTAGGCTACCAGAGCTCCCTATATATACACGTTGTAGTTATGTGCTGTCGAGTCGCTTGCAACTCATAGCGACCCTATGTACAACAGCCCTAAACCCTGCTCTATCCTATGCCAGTCGTATTGCCTCTGACACACCCATCCCGATTACCCCAGTCACCTCATCAAGCATCTTCCTCTCCTGCGCTGTCCCTCCACGCTCCCAAGCATGATGTCCCTCTCCAAGGAACTGGCCCTCCTTACAACATACCCAAAGTATGTCAGACGAAGCCTCAGAATCCTTGCCTCCAAGGAACAGCCTAGTCTAACCCTCTCTAGGATGAATCTGTTGGTTTTCTTGGCAGTCCATAGAACATTCAATACTCTTCTCCAGCACCACAGCTCAAAGGCATCAATTCTCCTTCTATCCTCCTTGGTCATTGTCCAACTCTCTGATGCATAACAAGTGAT
>NW_006400095.1:872002-876669 GCF_000299155.1 Elephantulus edwardii | reverse complement strand
CCAACTGACTGGAAGAGATCGATATTTGTTCCTATCCCAAAGAAAGGCGACCCAACCGAATGTGGAAACTACAGAACAATTTCACTGATTTCACATGCAAACAAGGATATATGCATACATATAAAAATATTTGTATTATTAATATTGTTAGGAGGGATCAGTCCTTTAAGAAAGACATCCTGTTTGGAAAGGCGGAGGGTCAGCATAAGAGAGAAAGATTCATGGCAAGGTGGGCTGACACAGTAACTGTAACAATAGGCTTGAGTGTGTTGGAGATGGAGAGGATGGCACAGGATAAGGCAAGTTGAGATTCACTGTCTATAGGGTCTCTACGCATCACAGTTGACTTGACAGCACATAATGAGAGAGAGAGAGAGAGACAGAGAGGGGTGAGAGAGAGATGGATGTTGTGTTGTTAGGTGCAACTCATAGTGACCCTATAAACAAAAGAACTGAATCCTGTTCTATCTTGTGCCATCCTTAAACTTCCTGACACACAAGAACTTACTGCAGCAGTCACCGTGTTGTTCTACCTGGTCAAAAGTCTTCCTCTCCTTCGCCAACACTCCATCCTTCCCAGCATCATGTCCTTCTCCAAGGAACAGCCCCCGCCTAGCAAAATGCCCAACGTACGTGAGACAAAGTTTCAGGATTCTTACCTTCAAAGAGCACTCCAGCAGCATCCTCTCCAAAACATATGTGTGTGTTCTCTTGGCCGTCTATGGGGTGTTCAGTGCTTTCATTAACACTACTGCGCAAAAGCATCAATTCTCAGATGCATAGCAAATGACTGGAAAGACCATGGCCTGAATCAGACACACCTTAATCCTCAAACTGATATCACTAATAATTTGTAAGGGTCACTAATTGCAGATTGTCCAAGTGCAATCTGTGTCTATTTATATAGAGATAGATAGTTAGATAGA
This sequence comes from Elephantulus edwardii, assembly GCF_000299155.1. Classification (NCBI taxonomy): domain Eukaryota; kingdom Metazoa; phylum Chordata; class Mammalia; order Macroscelidea; family Macroscelididae; genus Elephantulus; species Elephantulus edwardii. The sequence goes on along the minus strand of NW_006400095.1, from coordinate 875,743 downwards.
TAGATAGATAGATAGATAGATATGCAGATATATCTCCACCTGTTGTTGCCAATTCTGACTCATGTGTTATCTTGTCACTTCTCTTCTGAAACCATTTATACTATTTTCCATGTTGTTGTTGTAGTTATTGTTGTTGATTGCCTTCAAGTCAAGCACAACTCATACCCTATGAGCAAAGGGCCTTAAGCCCCTCTACAACCGACATTTATGAAAGTTCATAGAGTTTCCAGTGGCAAGTTCTTTAGAAAGTGCAACTATACACAGTGCAACCCAAATCATCATATGCCCATGACCTTACTTAATGGTGCTCTAAGGGGTGGAGTCAAGGTACAAGAAAGAAACAACAAAGGATGTTGTTAGATGTTGGCAAGTTGACTATGACTCAGCAAAACTATAAACAACTGACTGAAACCATGCCCTACCCTGTACCACGCCCATCATTTCCACCCTGCTTAAACCCATTGCCTGTGTCAATCCACCTTGTTAAGGGATGTCTTCTTTTTGATGGCATTCCCAAATCAGGATGTCCTTCTCTAAGGACAACATGTCCAAAGTAAGTGAGATGATCTTACACCATCTTGACTCTAAGGAGCCCTCTGATAGCATTTCCGCAAGGACAGATCTGTTTGTTCTTCCAGCTGTTGTTAGACACCACTGAGTCAGGTGTGACTCATAGTGATCCTATGAACAGCAGGTCTGGACGCTGTCCTATCAGGTGCCAGTCTCACAATTTCTGACGTACCTGGGCCCATTGCTGTAGTCATTGTGTCAATCCACCTGCTTGAGGGTCTTCCTCTCCTTTGCTGTTCGCCCACTTTTCCAAGCATGATATCCTCCTTCAAGGAACAGCCTTCAATACTCTTTTCTAACACCACAATTCAAAGAAATTGATTCTTACTAGGCCATATACAGTTTCATATAATAGGTGTTGATAAATTATATTGCAAAAAATTATATAAAAGCAACTTTCTGTCCATATTATTAGCGTTATTTTTAACTACATTAGTCTGATAAATATAAATCAATGCTTAATTGCCACTTTGTGCTTTTTCATAATTCTTTAATCATATAAATTTATTTGTAAGTGAATTACCTATTAATTTCTTTACCCTTTATTCTATTGCACTGTCCTTTGTTCATTTAATAAGAGGCTCTTCTATAATCTGGCTTTAATCTGTGCCCTGTCTGAGCTGCAGGACAGTGTGCGAGTCTGTATTTTTGGTCCATTGACCTTACATATTATCTCTTCTGCCACATAAAATATTTCACAAGGTCAAATTTTCTTTTTGTTCCCCTCCCCTGACGCCGTTTCAACATTTCTTGTCTTGGCAATAAAATCTCTCCAAACGCCAGCCTTTTATTTTTTCCATTTCTGGTTTTGTTTTGTTTTTTATCTCATTTAAACCTTTTTTATCACATAAATGGAGAGGTCACAATTCTTTTCTTTAACTGTGTAAGAATAATTCAAGAATCAACTTATTCCTTCCCTAATGAATTTCCACTGTTGGCATTCATTAAGTTCTGTTGCATACAAAGATATACCTCTAGACTGTTACGTCTGGTCCGTGGAGTTTACTATTCTTAACAGAACATTATGTTGTGTGGATGGCAATGAATATACAATAGTCTATTTAGAGAATATGATGATTTAGGTAAAGCAATCACCCTCTGTAAACTCTGCAATTCTTGGGAACATATTCCTCCACTTAAACTTTACAGTTATTTCATTGAGTTTCAAAAATAACCCTGTTGGGATATAAAATGAAAGGGCTTTAAAACTGTATATTTATTTTGGGCAACTTGATATTTGCACAATACTGAATCTCCTATCCAAGGCTAGGAAATGTCAATCCATTTGCTCAGATGTAATTTTATGTGAGGAAGTTTTTCATTTTTTACAAGATTAGTCTCATACTTATCCTGATATCACTAAATGTTACATAGGTTTGTTTTTATTCAGAATAGAATTATCAGTACTTTCATTTCTAGATCATAGTGCCTAAAGCATTCACTCACTCTCTCACCATCATCAAACTGAAATAAACTCACAGCTGACCTTCTAGTGAGTTCTCAGAAGCAATAAATCTCCTAGGAGGAGACCGCCCATCACTGTCCCACAGTAAGTGGTAGATTCCCTCCACCAGCCTTTGTGTTGGCATCACAACTTCCTATACACTAATCACCAGAGCTCTCCAGTACCAGGATTAAGAGGAGCTAATATTGTGAGTGACAGGAGAATATCCATACACATACAAGGAAGGCCAGTGAATACCACTATCATTGAGATATATGCTCCAATAACCAGAGCCAAGGAAGAGGAAATAAAAGATTTTTACCAGCTTCTACAGTTGGAGATCGATCGAACATGCAATCAAGATGCTTTGATAATAATGGGTTACTGCAATGCAAAAGTTGGAACTAGAGAAGAAGATTCAGTAGTTGGAAAACATGGACTCGGTGACAGAAATGGAGTTGGAGAGAGGATGATAGAATTTTGCACAATCAATGATTTATTCATTGCAAATACCTTTTTTAAGAGACATAAATGCAGGTTATATGCATGGATTTCATCTGATGGTATGCATAGGAATCAGATGGATTACATCTGCGGAAAGAACCGCCGGAGAAGCTCAATATCAGCTGTGAAAACTAAGCCAGGAGCTGACTGTGGAATAGACCACCAACTAATATGCAAGTTCAAGCTGAAGCTGAGGAAAATGAAACCAAATCCATGGGAACCAAATATGACTTCGAATCTATCTTACCTGAATTTCTGAACCAGCTCGGGAACAGCTTTGAGGCCTTGAACACTAATGAGCGAAGACCAGATGAGTTGTGGGAGAATATCAAGGGTATCATCCAGGAAGAGTGTAAACGGTCATTGTAAAGACAGAAGAGGAAGAGAAGACCAAAATGAATGTCAGGAAGAGACTCTGAACATTGCACTGGAGCGTAGAGAAGCCAAAGCACAAAGAAGAATTCAAGATACTAAAGAGTTGAATAGAAGATTTCAAAAGGCAGCACGGGACAACAAAGTAAAATACTACAATGAAATGTGTAAGGAGCTGGAGTCAGAAAATCAAAAGGGCCAAACACATTCAGCATTTCTTAAGCTCAAGGAAATGAAGAACAAATTCAAACCTTGAGTTGCTATAATCAAGGATGCTTTAGGCAGAATATTAAATGATCTAGGAAGTATTAAAAGAAGATAGAATATACTGAGTCACCGTATCGAAAAGAAATGGCAGACATAGAAGAATTTAATAAAACAACATATAAGGAAGAGCCTATGATGATGAAGGAAGAAGTTCAAGCTGCTTTGAAGGAAATAGCAAAAAATAAGGCCCCAGGAATAGATGGTATACCAATTGACATATTTCAGCTAAAAGATGTTGCCCTGGACATGCTCACCAAGTTGTGCCAAGAAATCTGGAGAACAACCCCCTGGCCAACTGACTGGAAGAGATCTATATTTTTTTTCCCCATCCCAAAGAAGGGTAACCCAACAGAGTATGGAAAATATAGAACAATATCATTAATTTCACATGCAAGAAAGATTCTACTGAAGATTATCCAAAAACGACTGGAATAACACATCAGCAGAGAACTGCCAGAATTCCAGGCTGGGTTTAGAAGGGGTAGTGGTACTAGGGATATTGTAGCTAATGTTTGATGGATCTTGGCTGAAAGCAGGGAATACCAGAGGAATGTATAGCTGTGTTTAATGACTATGCAAAGGTG
>NW_006400095.1:866562-868107 GCF_000299155.1 Elephantulus edwardii | reverse complement strand
GGATTGATTCAGTGACTGAGATAATTGGGATGGGAGTGTCAGAGACAGTGCGATTGGCCCAGGACAGAGCGGAGTTTAGGGCTGTTGTACATAGGGTTGCTATGAGTCGCAGGCGACTCGACGGCACATAACAACAACATCATCTAGCCACTTTCTTAAACTCTCACAGTGTATGAGAGTTGTTGTTGTTTAGGGATTTCTGACTCATAGGAACCCTACAGGAGAGGGCAGTACTTCCCTAAAGAGTTTCTAAGGTTTTAATCTTTAAAGAAGCCAAGTTCTGTGTAACAGTCAAACAAGAACGGTGCGACCAAGGCTCCTTTAAACTGATATTAACTGATACATGTATGCATTAATATATGTATGTCTGTTTTTGTTAATACTGGCTCATGGTAACCACCAATATGAGAGCAAAAGTGTTACACGGGCTTATTGTGACTGTATTCCTTATAGAAGCACCTCACTAAGTCCTTCTGTATAACCACTGAATCACTGAGGGCTTCAAACTACCTGCCAACCCTCAGTTCAGTAGCCAAACAACAACTACTGGCTCCACCCAGGAACACAATACACCACACGCAGACACCCACACATACAGTCTTTCTCCACTGAACTCACTGCAATGTATTCAAGTGACCTAGTGGTAAAGAATTATGCTTCCAACTCAAAGGTGAGTGGTTTGAATCCACCACCTGCTCCATGAGAGAAAGATGGGCAATCTCTTCCCATCCAATGCTCTTCCTCTGTAAATCCACTACAGGGTCATCTATGGGTCCACTTTGACTTGACAAAACAAAACAACAAAAACTCTTCTGTTAGCAGCAAAGGGTTTAACTGCTATATGAACAAGGTGACACCCCTCTTCATGTCTCAAGAACATGAGGAGAACCCCACGTAAAACACACACAGACAATCCCACTCTTACTGGATTCTGACTAATAATGACTTTCAACCAAGTTTTGAAGCAATAACTATTTACAGGAGTGCATTCAGCAGCGGGATTTGAACCACTAACTAACCTTTTGGTTAACAGCTAACATGTTACACCTATGCCGCCAGTTGAGCATGAAGTCAATTGTTATATCAGTTGCCTGTAGGCTCTTCTGGGTCAAGAGAGACAAGTGGCTTTAGGGCTAAGATTAAAGCCCCCCTCCCATCTTCAAACTCAACCTCAGAACTTTGTACATTTGACTTTGAATTTTTATGTTCCTGATATTTACACTCTGTATTTACAGTCTTTCGTTTCTGTATGTGGAACAGATCATTAAGGAGACTGGGCTTTAAGAGGCGCACTGTAGCATCAGGATTGGAGGAAGACTCATCAACAACCTGTGACAAACAGATGACACAACCTTGCATACCAAAACTGAGGAGGACCTGAAGCATTTGCTGCAGAAGGTCACAGTATGTAATCTTCAATATGGACTGAAGACCAGCATCAAGAACACAAAGATTCTCACCACTGGGCCAACTGGCAGCACCATGATGGATGCAGAAATTGCATTAATTAACAATTACAGTACGCTCGGCTCCACAATCAACACC
>NW_006400095.1:858891-860092 GCF_000299155.1 Elephantulus edwardii | reverse complement strand
CTCAATATCAAGAAGACAAAGATTCTCACCACTGGGCCAACTGGCAGCATCAGGATGGATGGAGAAGAGATTGAGATTGTTCACAGCTTTACTTTGCTTGGCTCCACAATCAACACGCTTGGCAACAGCAGCCAGGAAATTAAAAGACATACTGCGATGGGAAAATCTGCTGTTGGGGACCTCTCTAAAGTACTGAACAGCAATGGTGTCTCTCTGGGGACTAAGGTGCATCTGATACAGGCTATGGTTTTTGCAATCACTTGTTATGCATCAGAGAATTGGACAATGACTAGGGATGACAGAAGAATTGATGCCTTTGAGCTGTGGTGTTGGAGAAGAGTACTGAATATACCATGGACTACTAGGAAAACAAACTTGTTCATCCTGAAAAGGGTTAAACCAGGCTGCTCCTTGGAGGCAAAGTTTCTGAAGCTTCGTCTGATATCATTTAGACGTTGCAAGAAAGGACTAGTCCTTGGAGAAGGACATCATCCTTGCAAGAGTGGAGGGACAGCGCAGGTGAGGAAGACCCTCTATGAGGTGGATTGACTCAGTGACTGGGGTAATAGGGATAGGTATGACAGAGACAGTGAGATTGGCACAGGATAGGGTAGGGTTTAGGGCTATTGTACATAGGGTCGCAATAAGTTGCAGACGACTCAACAGCACATAACAAGAAGAACAAAACCTGAGAAAGGGACATCATTGTGGTAGTCTACGGGAAGTTGTCCAGCTAACCCGAAAGCAGTACCACTCTGGCTGGCTATTCAAACCCACCAGAGCATCTGGGGAAGACAGGCAATCTGTTCCCATGCAATTGGCTCTTGTTATGTGCTGTCAAGTTGCCTGCGACCCATAAAATCTAAAACCTCAGAAAATCTGCTGGAGGATCAACTATGAGTTCTGAGTTGATGGCAATGAGTGAGTGAGTGAGTGGTGAGGGACCTTTAGGCAAAAGTCAAGAGGATAAATGTATAAAACATAATTCATGACTCCAAAAAGGAAGTCATGAATTGACTACACAATATATAGAAATCTCTGCCTAAACTCTCTCAGAATAGAAAAATATTTTAAATGTTCAAAAACAATGACAAGAAATATGTGAACTATGTTTTCTTAATTTCTTGAAGCCAAGAACATAAAAAGTTGTAATAAATATGCCTCAACAAGATAAACAACCCATTTGCAAAACAGGCATAGA
>NW_006400095.1:845978-858791 GCF_000299155.1 Elephantulus edwardii | reverse complement strand
GGGACCTCTCCAAAGTGCTAAAGAGCAATGATGTCAGTCTAGAGACTATGGTGAGCCTGATCCATGCTATGGTCTTCACAATCACTTCTTTTGCATCAGAAAGCTGGACAATGACTAAAGATGACTGAAGAATTGATGCCTTTGAGTTGTGGTGCTGGAGAAAAGTACTGAATATACCATGGACCACCATGAGAACAAATAGGCCTGTCTTGGAGAAGATGAAACCAAGTTTCTCTTTGGAGACAAGGATTTTGAAGCTCTGCCTCACATACTTTGGGCATGTGGCCAGGAGTAACCAGTCCATAGGGGGAAAAATGATGCTTGGAAGGGTGGAGAGGCAGTGCAGGAGAGGAAGACCCCAGATGAGAATGACTGATACAGTAACTGGGGCAATGGGATTGGATGTGTCAGACTCAGTGAGCCTGGATCAGGATAGGACAGCGTCCTGAGCTTTTGTACATAAGGTCGCTATGAGTCACAGGCAACTCAGTTACACAAAACAACACAATATGTACTGTCAACTTTTAAATATAGATTTTTTTTTTTTAGTGGAAGTGACATGTTAGCATTCATTGTGGGGATGGTTAAGAAGCCAGACAATATATCCCATGTTCTAGGAAGGAATGTCAACAGTCTATTTTTAATAGACAGGAGAAGATTAAGAAGTCAGATTTTCTTTTTTTTTAGAAAGAACAGATGAAATAACATGCAGATCAAGCAAAAGTTCTTACAGATATAGACCGAGATCAGTAGTAAACTTAGAGAGATTTGCACCAAAAAGATGTTATGCCAGAGGCCAAAGAACGAAGATTGACATTTTTCTAACAATTCTACTCAATACCTGTCAACACTGAGAAATTTACTTTGCAAGATTTTTATACAGAACTTTTCCTTTTTTATGACCTGAATGTGAATGTTGTGTCCAATATTATTAAAAAGATATAAGCCAACCTTCAGGGATCATGTTGTCTTCCAATTGTGAAATGTAATGCTTTTTATTACTGTTGTGACTTTGATATTTGAGACGAGAGTCCAACAAAGCTTTCAGAGTTCTCTCCATCAAGTGAGAATTAAACAAGGGATAATAATACTCTGGACCACCAAGAGAACAAACAGGTCTGTCCTGGAGAGGTGAAATCAGCTCCTTGGAGGCAAGCAGTGTGAAGCTCCGTCTCCCAGATTTTAGGCGTGTGGCCAGGAAGGACCAGTTCTTGGAGAAGGACATCATGCTTGGAAGGGTAGAGGGTCAGCACCGAAGAGGAAAACTGTGGATGAGATAGACTGACACAGTGACTGTGTCAGTGGGGATAGGTGTGTCAGAGACAGTGAAACTGGCTCACGATAGGACAGGGTTCAAAGCAATTGTTCGTAGGGTCGCTATGACTATAGTCAACTAGACGGCACGTAGCAACAACAACAACAAAGAAGATATCACTTATTTTTCTTTCTATAAAATGCTTTGCAAATTGTTCGTGTGATCCCTTCCTCAACAGCCTACCCAGAAAAAAAGATGGACATGTAACTGCTCCGGCTGAAGTGGGGATGGGGGCTCAGGGCTCAGTGGGGTCCTCCTGTCGCTATCAGAAGTCAGGTTCCATAAAGACAAGGCCCCTGTGTTCCTCACAGCTAGGTCCCCAATGCCAAGAAACTGTCAGGGATATGGTGGCCTTGATAAATATTTGTGTAAAGAATGAACCCCCTGGGGGTGTGAAGGACTGTCTGGAAATCACTGTTCTAGACCTCTCTGTTCACTGAAGAGTCCCTGGAGAAACCGCTGAAGGGAAAAAACTCCAGATGCCAGAATAGCTCATGATCGGGTAGTCAGATCTTGGCTTCTCCAACCACCAGCAGAGTGATTTATAAGGTACTTAACTTCCTCTATCTCAGGAGAGTTGTTAAGGTATCTCTCGCTCTTTCGCTCTCCTCTCCCCTCTCTCCCTCCTCAATCCCATCTCTCAATGTCTCTCTCTGTCTTTCTCTCTCTCTCCCCCTCCTTCTCCCCGCCCCCGTCTTCCTCTCCTCTCCCCTCTCTCCCATTTCTCTATGTCTCTGCCTCTCACTCACACACATCTCTCTCTCTCCCTGCCCACCCTTTCAAAGTATCAACCCTTGCTTTTCATGCTCTCTGGCAGCTGTGTGATAAATCACAAGCCGTAACTGTGTACATACAGTCTTGGGTATTGCATGCCTACCAGCTGTTATTTATCAATGGTAACTATTATTAAAAACAATCACTCTCTGTAAGCTGACAATCTGATTTTGAACTCACACACATTCTCAAGCCAAGGTCTAGATAACAGATGACTGAAGACTTACTTATTGAGGTTTAAATGGAAGTTGAGAATGGACAGTCACTCTCTCGGCCAATTTGTGTTCCTTATCAAGATTTACTGATTGACTCATGCCAGTGCACTGTGATGATGGGGTCCTGTATCCAGTAGATTGTGGTAAAACCACATGACCTTCTTAGTAATTAAGCACAGAGGACAGAGTTGTGTGCCTGAGGCAGAGGACAAAGCAGTTAATTCAAACCTAACAAAGTAACTTTCCCAGGAAATCTGTAATTACCAAGAAGAGGCATCTTCAGGAACATCTTTAATCCCTGGCAGAACCCCACTACCCTGCAGAATGAGGCAAAGTGGTGCCTAATATAAATGCACCCCTTCACTAGACTGGCAGCATCAAGTGCTGGAAAAGCATTTTGGCATAAACACAGGCTATAAATGGGGGGTGCAACTGGAGAACAGGTAAAAAAACAACTCTGGCATAAGTAACTCTCTAAGAATGCTGTTATGAATTCTGATTGGTGAAACCCCAGCTTTGGGAGACCTACACTGGTCACTTCCTGTACAAAACAATGACACAAAACTTGACTCTCTGGATGCAAAAATTCAGAGACATCTGAAGAAGAGACCACCCACCTTTGACATTTCTCTGCTCTCAACAACACGCCTTACAGGATTCGGGGTCCCTGTAGTGAGCATTATGCTTGTTTGTATACTGGCTATGAATATTTACGGTAGGCACAATTGTTTGGATGTTAATACTTGATTTGATAAGATTTGAATTGCCTTTGATGCCTTATATTTTGGACTGAATTTATGTGAGATTATAAAAGGGCTTCAGATCTCGTGGCCCCAATAAAGTGTGTGATTTGCAATTATATATGTATAAAAAAAAAGATGCTGTTGTTACATGCTGTCCTATCAATTCTGCCATATAATGATAGTAGTTCTTAGGTACAAAAGAAGGTGCTTTTTAGAGTTTCCAAGGCTTAAATCTTGATAGGCTTCCTCAAGTTACACCAGTCAAGCAATCAGCTGCTAATTAAAAAATCAATGTCTAAAATCCACTAGTGGAGCAACGATGTCACTCCGGAGACTAAGGTGTGCCTGTACAAGCCATGGTCTTTGCAATAACTTGCTATGCATCAGAGAGCTGGACAATGACTAGGGAGGATAGAGAATTAATGTCTTTGAGCTGTGGTGTTGGAGAAGAGTATTGAATATACCATCTACTGCTAAGAAAACAAACAGGTTCATCCTAGAGAGGGTTAAACCGGGCTGCTCCTTAGAGGCAAGGATTCTGAACCTTCGTCTGACATACTTTGGACATGCTGCAAGGATGGACCAGTCCTTGGAGAGGGACATCATGCTTGGGAGGGTGGAGGGACAACGCAGGAGAGGAAGACTCTTGATGAGATGGATTGATTCAGTGACTGGGGTAATAAGGGAAGGTGTGTTGGAGACAGTGAAATTGGCACAGATTAGGGCTGTGGTACATAGGGCCACTGAGCTGCAAGTAACTCAACAGCACAGAACAACAACAAACAATTACAATTCTAGCATGTTGCTTGAAAGGCTATCTCTTCCTTGGAGAGGGGCATCATGCTTGGAAAAGTAGAGGGTTAGTGAAAGAAGATTACCCACAAGATAGACTGGCACAGCGACTGGACAATGAGTGTAAGTGTATCAGAGATTCAGAGATTATGAGCAAGGTGCAAGGTCAGACAGGGTTCAGATCTGCTGCTTGACAGGGTTGCTATGAGCCATACTCAACTCAACAGCACCTCACAGCAAACCGCACACACCTGCCACTCTGTGGGACAAAGAAGAGTGCACAGCTTTGCAGTCTGGCTCCATTCCCCACCTGCCCAGCAATCAGAATCCCTCCCCAGCCCTTCAGGGCTCACTGATCACCTGTGTCAATGCCCACACCTGTTAACCTCTGACAGTTTCATCCTGTTGCATCTAGGGTTATGATCAGTTGGAGTTGCTAGGACACATAACAAACTTTCCAAAACTCAAATCAATAAAGAATCCTGAAAATAACCAAGGAAAAATGAACTGTCACCTATCAAGAGAGGTGAGCAAAACTGAGCTTTGCTTAGTGGCAGTACTCAAAGATTCAGCTGCAAATAACGAGAAGGATTGTGTGGGCCAAATATTGAATGCTTCAAGAAGTATCCAAAGAAGAGAGAAGGATTACGCAGAGGCTCTGTTCCAAAAGGAACTGTCAACCCTGAATCATTTCAAGAAGCAGCATATAAGGAAAAAACAATGGTACTGAGGGAAGAAGCCAATGGGGGAGAAAGTGCACCTCAGGAATTGAGATATTTCTGCAAACTGATCAGCCGTGGGCACCTAGCCTAGGTCAACAAATCTCGATGATAGCTATCTGGCCAACTGACTGGAAAAGATACATATTTGTCCCTAGCTGGGGTGGCCTAGTGGAAAGAAGCTGCACTGCAATCCCAGAGGCGTGTGGTTCGAATCTACCTGATGCTCTGCTGGAAAAGGAGGGGCAATCTCCTCCTGTACCAGTCAGATCCAATTTGACGGTACTCACACACAACAATAATAAAAATTTTTTTAAAAATAATTTTAAAAAATTTTGATCCAACTGAATGGGTAAATTACTGAATAACATCACACACAAGTAAAATCTTGTTGAAGAGTATTTTTAAATGGCTCGAAAAGTATATTCTCAGGGAAATGCCCGAAATTCAAACTGAATCCAGAAGAGAATGGACTGAAAGATACCACTGCTGATGTGAGATGAATTTTGGCTAAAAGCAGAGAACACCAGAAAGATATTTGTTTGTTCTTTACTGAATATGTAAAGCCATTCAGTGGTGTGGATCGTATACCAAATCATGAGTGACGCTGAGAAGAAGGGCAATTCCAAAACACTTAACTGTGCTCATGCAGAACTTGCATAGGAATCAATAAGCAGCTGTTTGAACAAGAAACTAAATAATATTATTTACAAGGAAACAGTATTTCTCCCAAGGACATGCTGGTACTACAAATTATCATAGCAACTTCCTTCCTTGAGAAGCTACCATTTCTTCAACATAAAAAAACAAAACAAAAACCTCAGGCTGACTGCCATCGAGCTGACTCACTATTTTCTTACTAAGAAACTTTGTTCTAAAAAATCATGGACTACTACTGGAAATTCAGCTGTTGAAGATCCTAGTAGCAAGGAGGAAGCATTCTCCTGTTGGCTGGAGGTCTGAGTTACTGACACAAGTGAGTAACTCAGGCCTGAGAGGCAGAGCGTTTGGGTTAACAGCACACCTTCCGAGAGATGAGGCCACCAGAGCGCCCTTCCTCAGGGTCAGCACTCCCAGACAGAGGTTTCTGGACGCAACACTACACAAGGCTCTGCACCCAGAAATGTTCAAAGCAGCAGAACGCTGGTCCCCAACCCAGTCAGACCTGTGTTCATCCACTTACACATAGCCCTGCTCTGCTTCAAGTCTATCAAGGCAACACTTGATTTAAATTCCAAAGACAGCCTTCTCCAAAATCCCATCATCATTCTAGCCTTTACTTGTTAGGTGACACGTTTCTCCGGTACGGGGTTTCCCTAACGGAAATGTGTTCATCAGTCTGACTTTATCAAGCTACAGCTCTGTCACTGGTGGTCCTGGGCCGACTGGGCTATGACAGGACCTTCGAGGAAGCCATATAGTATGTGGGAAGGTGACAGTTCAGCAAAGGAGGGTGAGCACGGGTGTACAAACCTGTGAATTAGAAATCATTTCATGGAACTGTACATAAAAACTGTTCAACTGTTGTACGTTCTGCATGTGTGTTCTCAACAACAAGGACTAAATTAATGAGAAGAAACCAGAAAGAGGTAATTACCCTTTCCGTCACTGAGCTCACATCCCAGTGGGGCTTATTCAACAAACCTGACTGCCTAGAAGTCACAGATCCCTGTTCTGTCCTTAGTCTTACTTCAGGTCTAAGCAGACTGGTCCTCCCCCAGAACCAGTCTGCACTAGGGAAGGCTGGCTTCAGTTGGCAGACATGGTTTCTTAGTTCCTTCCACTGTGCTACACTGTCAATGCTCAGGAGACCCTGGTCTTTGGATGCTGAGCTCAAAGCAGCAAATGCCTCTTATTTCTCACGCGGCTCACTGTAGAGATGCTTGTTGCTAATGTCTTCAGTGTTGGACATGTCAGCACTTGCACTGATAATTTTTTAGTTTAAACTGGGAGGATGAGGGGTTCAAGGAGATGCCTCCAGGCTATGGTCTTCTCAACTGCTTGTCATGCATCTGAGGACTGGACAATGAGTAAGGATGACAGAAGAAGAATCAATGCCTTTGAGCTGTAGTGCTGAAGAAGAGTATTGAACCTACCATGGACCACCAAAAGAACAAACAAGTCTATCCTAGAAAGGGTGAAACCAGTTTGCTCCTTGGAGGCAAGGCTTTTGAAGCTCCACCTCATATATTTTGGGCATGTCACCAGGTGGGACAAGTCCTTGATAAGGACATCCTGATTGGAATGGTGGAGGGTCAATGCAGAAGAGGAAGACACTGAATGAGATGGATTAACACAGTGACTGTAGCAACGGGGTCAGGTGTGTTTGGGACAGGACAGAGGAAGGTTCAGAGTCACTGTTCATGGGATCACTGTGAGTTGTAGTTGACTCAATATAATAATAAAAAATGTCTAAGGAAAGATAACAACATCAGCAAAAGTGTTCAAGTCATTTGCAGATAAGCCTATCTGCTGTCGTCTAGAGGTGTCAAGGAAAGCACTGATAATTTGACTACATCAAACTTAAGCATGGAGAAATGTGCAATGCTAGGTGACAAAAGGATAGTTTTCTTAGCATTGTTGTTAGGAGCCTTCAAGTCAAGTGCAACTCACAACAACCCTATGAACATCCAACCTAAACCCTGCCCTGTTCTGTGCCATTCTCATCATCTCTGAAACACTCAAGAATATTGCTGAGGTCAATCCATCACATTGGGGGTCTTCCTTTCCTTCAGTGACTCTCCATCTTTCCAACCATGATGTTTCTCTCCAATGAACAGCCTCACCTGGCTACATGCCCAAAGTATAAAAGACGAAGCTTCTTTGCGACCATCTTTGCCTCCAAGGAGCATTCCGCCTGTACCCTCTTCAAGACATACCTGCTTTCTTGGCAGTCCCTGGGACATTCAGCACTCCTCTCCAGCACCACAACACAAAAGCATCAATTCTTCTTACTCTATCATCTTTACCCACTGTCCATCTCTCAAATGCACAGCAGGTGACTGAGAAGATCAAGAATTAGGCTCCCCTTAGTCTTCGAACTTATACCATTGCTCTTCATAGAGAGTACTAATGATGGGTATGAATAACTCGTTAATGGAACGTGAAATACAAAAAATGTTTTATGTCCTTTGACAGTTAAACTGGAGTGCTGAAGGGAAGAGACACAAGAAATACCACATGTTCACACGAGAACAAGGAATCAAGCAGTGGGAGGTTTTACAAAGAGAGTCTTTGTACCAAAAGTCTGCAATGAAAAAGGTAAGCCCTGAAATGAATTCATTTCACCTCAAATAAGGTGTTGCTATTGTTGCTGTTGTTGTAAGTGCTGTCGGGGTTAACTTGTTAGGGTTATGACTCACAGCAACCCTCTGAACAACAGATCTGAACTTCGCCCTATCTTGTGCTGTACGCTTCATCCCTGATATAATCAAGCCCACGGTTACAATCACTGTATCAGCCTCTCTACTGGTGACCCTCCAACTTTCCAAGCATGATGCCTTTTTCTAAGGACTGGCCCCTTTTAGCATCCAAAAAGTCAAGAAAATCATCCAACCCCTAAACTCTCTCTCTTTCTGAAACCAGAAAAAAAAAATAATAACCAAAACAAACCACATTCATATGAAAAATGAGTTGGATCTAAAATCAGAAGACAGGCTACACTTGGAGTCTCTTAACACAAGATGCCTTTAATTGTAGAAAAGGACGACTCTGTATAGGAAGGAATCACAGACACACAAATGGGAGGACTTAAAAATATCAAGGAAGTCAAGTCCAAAGCAGCTCTCCTTATGAATAAAACATCTGACTTAATCCAAATCAAAGTCTTTAAATATGCCTAAGTCTAGTACTCATATCCCCTAGTCATTCTTGAAATTACAGCTCATGAACATAGTTCATTTGTTTGAAGGTAGCTCTTAAGGATTCTGCATTGCATGACAACTTCTGCCTAATTGATCCACCACTTGGAAATCCAGACATAAAAACCCCCGCCTCGTGGGGATCCACGCTCTCCTGGGCATTTCAGTCTGAATACCCAATTATCTAAGGATACTAACTGCACTGCCAACATGACGGTACACAGTTCTAATCCACCAGTACCTCCACCTGAGAAAGAGGGGACATCTCTTCCTGTGTGATTTCCGAACTCTGAAAACCCACTGGAAAGTGAGCTCTGAGTTACTTCTGACTCAACAACAACAACAACAATAAAACAGAACAACACATACTAGCACATAGCAACAATCACTATGGTCAGGTGCATAAAGAAATAGATGAGCATAAGATTAGAAAGCATAGGTTACTTTGAATCCAGACTGTAATATGTTGTGAGCTCACATTGTGCAGACAGGTACACATCTCCTCCTCTAACCTTCTGAAGGAGCTCTTACATGGTTATGTGTCAACCAAAAGACAAAACAGCAACATAAATTATTTCAGAAGTGGCCAATGAGATGAAACTCGAACTTACTGCTGGAGAGGCGGAACTGACTAACAAGCTGACCCTTCACTGAGTTTCCAAGGTGAAGGATACAAGGTGGGTTCTCTCATCTTCCATCCTGGGAGGCACTGGTGGATTTAGTCCTCAGAAGAGGCATGACCTCTGAGTTAGCTCCAAGAATCCTTACAGACTATGTCCCCAGAAATCCTTAATGAGGTGAGAGCATAAAACGTGCAATAAGGAACGACTGGAAACCCAAGTTCTTGATAAACTTTCATTAAAATCTCAATTAAAAAAAAACCCACATTGAAATTTGCAGTTCAGAGGCTGAAGTCCTTATTTCAACAGTGGTAAGAAACTGCTCTACAATCTTGAAGGCTCATGGTTTGGATCCACCAGCCGTTCCAAGGGAGAAGGATATGCAATCTCCTCTCATGCAATTAAACTCTCTGAAAACTCACTGGAGGGTCAGCTATGGGCTGGTTCTGATTTGTCAGCACACAACAATATATAAGAAATTACAGAAGAGCTAAAAATTATGGATTAAATGATCGTCTAACTTGGACATTTTGAAAACTACACAAATAAATTCTTAAAGCCTGCTGTGTTCAGTTCTTTCAAACATTCCAATCTTCCTAAGATTACCTTCTCATCTCACCCACCTGGAAGGCTTCTTCACTCTGTCCCAAAGCGGGCCAAGCAATCACATAGTGAGAAACACCAGCACACCAATTAATAGCAGCTGTCACATTAACAGCAGCTTTTCAAACACAATCTGGAGAGAGACTATAAAGCATGCCACTACCAACTACATGGTGATGGACTAGCTCTATCCACACATTTGTGTCACTGCTGTTACATTATGCTAAGGAAACCAAGACAGGAAGAGATAATTAACAAAACAAACAAACAACAAATCAGCAGTCGATCTTGGATGCTTTTCAAAAGAAATTTTATCATGCAAAAAAGAGGAAAGAAAACTCAACTGCAATCTAGTTATTGAAGCCATACCACCAGAAATAATCAGTCAAAGGGGCTGAGTAACAAACAATTTTTCTCAAATGTGTCATCTACATACCATTAAAGTTAGTTTGATTCCTATGCCATTTAATTAGTTCTCCAAGTCATGATTTGTAAAGAAAATGCATTTTGCATTAATGTTCGGTGCCTTAAGGGAACTAAATCAAATGACAAAATGGGGCCTCTTGTAAACAAGAGGCCAAGTCCCACACCTCACAAGGGAGCTCTTGTTAAAATACAAAAGTGGAGAGAACCTTAAGAGAAAGGCAGATGTGGTGTCTGCCAATGAAACTGCACCTTGGACCCGACAAAAAGCATTGTGAAATAGACAACACCCTTCAGGCTGCAGACTTCACAACTACACTGATGACATCCTGGATGGGAAACCAGTGCAGAACATGTTCCATTTGGAACTATTAAAAATACCACAGTTTATCTTTTTATTGAGATTTTAATGAACATTCATAGAGCCTCTGGATTTCCATTCCTTCATTGTTGCACATTTTCCTCCCTGCCCACCCCCCGTTTGCATTTCTCTTTGAAATGAAGGGGGGGGGAATTCTTTCATTGTGATACAATCCCCATCCTCCCACCCCCAGCCCCTAGTCCACTTGACTATGCAGCTCTTATTCTGGACTGTTGTCATGAAAAAAACTACCCATCATATATTCCTTCATGACATTGTAAAAAAATGCAGTGGTCAGTCTTTAAAGAACTACCTGTTAGGTTCTCAAAAGTATTTACTCTTGTTAGTTACAACTCTATAAGAGAGAGAACAGTTTAAAAGCGATATATGATTAAGTATTATGGTTATGACAAGAGTCCAGAATGAAGGCTGCAGAGTGGAGTGTTCTCAGGGCAGGTGTGGGTGTGGGGAATTTTATACCAATGAAGGAATTTTTCTTTTACTTTTCAAAGAGAAGAGCGAACTGGGAGTGGAGGGGAGGGGTGGGCAGGGAGAAAAATGCAACAATGAATGAATGAAAATCTAAAGTCTCTGTAAACATTCATTAAAATTAAGAAAAGATAATTTTAAAAAGAGAGAGCATAACTGGTGCAGCAGGGTCCCCAGGCGGGAGTCTCTGCAGGAGCATCTATGAGGCACCAGCTCTTTCTCCTGGAGACCCAGCTCCTGGGTCATGACTAGCAACGTACCGACGAGCAGAGAGTTCGTACCCTTCGCACCGCCAGGTCGCCTCCAAAAAGTAATTAGCAGTAGAGAATGATAGATTTCAGGGAAATTAAACTGGGAGATTTTCAAACAGTCTAATTTCTTTTTTCTTTTCAGAGAAAATTTAAAAAATAACAAGGATTTTTTTTTTCTAAAGCAGAGCAATTAGTGAGATGAGGAACCGGTGCAGAACATTCCATTTTAAGCACAGAGTGAGTGAAGAAATGGGTCGACCCAGCCAAGAAAACTGGCAACAGCAAAGCCATTGCTAATTCAGTATTAACTACTAACCTAATATGCCATGCATAATAGAAACTCAGTCAATTTCTAGTTCGCTAGGCCATAGGTAAGGTTTTCTAGTTACAACACTGGTTACATATTTAGTCTCTCCTAACACAGTGGCTAAAGAACTGAACTACTAACCTAAAGGAACCCATCAGCAGCTCTTCAGGACAAAGATAAGGCAGACTGCTTCCTGAAGGATTTGCAGCCTTGGAAACCCTGTGGGCTGTTCTAATCTATTCAAGAAGGATGTGATGAGTAGGAATCAATTCAATGGCAGTAGGTCTGTTATTTAGAGGGAGGTTAAAAACTCAGCTGATTGTTATCAAGTCATAAAACCGACTCCTAACTGGCCCTTCCGTGTCTTTTCAAAGGATGTAAACTGTAAGAGAGGAGACAACCCATCTTCCTTCCCAGGAGCAGGGGGTGGCTTTGAACCACTCACCTTTGGGTCTGCACTGAAACCCTCTATTCAGTAGACTACCATGCCTTTGGGTTGGAAGCAGAAACCTTTATCCACCAGAGCTCAGTGCGGCATATGTATTACCGGGTGCAAAAGAACACAGTATCATTACATTCTCCAGTACCTTAAGGAAATTATGAGTCATTATTTTTGTCAATGTGTGAAATAGAAATGTAGACCTACTTTAGAATATTATTCTTTGACTATAATATTCAGAATTCTCATTTTTCTCAATGCTGACAAGAGTACATGTGAACATATTCTTAACACCACGTTGTTGTTTTTGTTGTTATGTACTGTCAGGTCAGAACCAAGTCACAGCTAACCCTCCAGCTGACTTCCAGAGGCAATAAACCACAGAGAAGGCAACTGTCCAACTTTCTGCTACAGAGCAGGTGGGGGACTTGAACCACAAGCCTTTAGGTTGGCAGTGTAACTCCTTACCACTAAGTTGCCAGAACTCCCTCTAACATCATAAGACAATCCTAATCAGTGGGTTCTCTCCTTCCTTTCCTTACATTAACAAGAAATCAAAGAGAAAAAATATCAATTATCTTAACTAGAAATTATTTTGAAAGGAATTTGACTGTGTGGATCATAACGAACTATGGCTGGCTCTAAGAAGAATGGGAATCCCAGAACACTTGATCGTGCTTTTGTGAAACCTGTAATTGGACCAGGAAACAGTCATCAGAATGAAGCAAGGAAACACTGCATGGTTCAAAATTGGGAAGGGTATATGCCAGGGATATGTCCTATCTCCGTATCTTTTCAACCTAATAACACCTAATCAACAGATTATCTGGGAGGCTGGGCTGTATGAGGAGAAGTGTGGCATCAGGATTGGAGGAAGAATCATCAACAATCTGTGTTATGCA
>NW_006400095.1:793658-843520 GCF_000299155.1 Elephantulus edwardii | reverse complement strand
TCAAATATCTCTCAAATTATAAATGTAATTGCTGTAAAAAGTCCAACGTTTTAAAATAGACACTAAATCTATAGCTGACTTTCAAAGAGGAGTATGAAATATCAGAGAAGCACCAAGATTATTCTTTTAATCACAAGAACAAGGCTTTTCCATACCAGCGTCTTTGAAGGCACCATTCTATCCACTTCAAATGGTCTCCTTCAATCCATGGGAGGGTTCATCTAGTCTCCCTCTTTATAGCTCAATTTAAAGAATCCTTCCTCCTTGAGTCTCAAATAATAATTCTTCTGACTTCCTTCTTTGAAAGAACATGCGCACACACACACGTCCATCTATGTTCCAGGTGCAGTTCCATTTCATCATATTTCTTTCCAAGCAAGTCTCTCCCACTTGGAACTACCTGGCCTCCAATGTCTGATCCGTCCTTTAGAACAGCAACTCCATCAGCACATAGCTTGTGTGAGGTCTAATACACAAGCATTTTGTTCTCAAGAATGCATAGCATGTGTTCCTCAAAACATGCTCTGGTGTTGGATTTGCCACTATCATCAACCACATAAAAGTCCATGTGGCAGGGCAAAGAATAACACTTCCATACAATGGAATCCTATACTGCTGTTAATTGGGTGGGGTCTTCCCTTAATTCACGGTGACCCAATGCATGACAAAAAGAAACACTGCCCGGTCCTGAGTCATCCTCATGACTGGTTATAGATCTCACTATTGTGACTCTAAGGGCTTTACTGTCTGATTTTTATATGATCATCACCAGGCCTTTCTTCATGGCTCATTTTAATTGTGGAAGTTTTGCTGCAATCTGTTCACCATCATGGTACAGCCATCAACATGGTTCTGCTGAAAAATCATTAATGATGGCTGCTAGTAAAAGTGTAGGGAACTCTGGTAGACTCATGTAAGAAGCTGCACTGCGATCCCAAAGGCATAGGGTTCAAATTCACCAGCTGCTCCACAGGAGGACGAGAAATCTTGGTGCAATTAACGGCCTCTGAAAACCCACTGGAGGGTCAGCCATGGGTCAGTTCTGACTCGATGATACTCAGTAACAACAGTCAAAGGTATCTATATAAAATAGAAAGTTGAGGGATTGCTGTTGTTACATATTGTCAAGTCAGAACTGACTCACAGCTAACCCTCTAGGTTTTCAGAGGCAGTGAATCTCACGGGAGAAGACTGTCCATCTTTATCCCGTGGAGAAGCGGGTAGATTGGAACCATGTTCCTTTGGGTTGGCAGTGCAACTCCTTTCCACTAAGCCACCAAAGTAGGATGGGAGATCTCCTCCCATGTAATTAACTCCCTCTCAAAACCCACCAGAGGGTCAGCTATGGGTCGCTTCCAACTCTACAGTATATAATGACAGGAAATAATATTTTAATTTCTGTCATTAAATTCACAATCTAGTGTTTTGGGTTTGTTTTTCTTTTTAACACTACATTTTCAATCATCTTTTCTCCATGTTCACAGGGTTTCCGGAGGCAAACTATTTAAGGATGAAAGTCATGCATGTGTTGAGGACTTCTGTTCATAGGGTCACTATGAGTCGCCTACGACTCGACGGCACTTAACAACAACAACAACATATTTTCACTGTATAGTTCCTAGAATAATTTTTCTTAATAGGCCAGAGGCATGAAGAAGTGGGATTTTAACTGCTCTTTGGTGTAGTCTCGAGGGAGTTGCACTGCTATCCCAGAGGGCATACCTTTCTGGTGGTTTCTCTCCACCAACAGCTTTACAGAGGAGAGAAGGACAGGCAATCTCCCTCTGTGTGATTTACAGCCTCGGAAAGGCCAACAAAAGGTCAGCTATTGGTTCCAACCCAATGGCAATGAACTTCAACAAGGGAAATCTTAGAGTTAGTGAGAGCAGGAGAACGGGATTCTGTGCATCCTTTAGAGGGTTCTGTCTCAGGTGTATGAGGGTTTAATACCATCAAAACAATTTGTGAGTATTCTTTTATGTGCATAAAAAGAGACAACAAGGATACACACAATGCTTATCACCTCTGAATAAGTAAGGAAATTACTCAAAATACATTTCCTCACTCGATTTTTATGTACCCATTTTCTTTTCTTAAAATTGAGATTTTAATGAAAGTTTACAGAGAACATGGATTTCCATTCATTCATTGTTGCACATTTTCCTCCCTGTCCATCCCCACCCCCATAGTGCCATTTTCTCTTTGGGGAAAAAAATTCTTTCATTCCACTACTGGGAATATACCCTAAAGAAACCAGAACTGCCACCCAAGCAGATATACGCACACCTATGTTTACTGCTGCATTGTATGTTCCTATTTTCTAAAATGTTATTTTAAAAAATATTTCTAAATAAATGTTATTTTTGTAAACAAGAAAGCTAAGCTTTATTGTAAATGGACGGATGCATGTGTATGTCTTAAATGAACAAGCACCTTAACTTCCTCCAACCTCCTTATTCCTTCCCCCCAAATGTATGTAAGTGCAAAAAGTCAAAACCCCTCAAAATAAGCAGAAACTGAACCAGTGAACTCAACAAACCCCACCTGGAAAATACAGTGCTGTTTGAAGAAATTCTTTTAAACTCCCTTAGCTTTCTGCTTCAGAAGATGTAAATCTTAGAGTAAATAAATCTTAGATGTAAATCTGCCAGTATTTTGTTCTATAGGGTAACGACAATGTGGGATTTCTAGATCTTTCCTTCAAGCTAAATATAATCGCAGCAAAATCTCCTAAACTCTCACTGTGGGAACAGATAAGGAAGGCCAGGGAAGAGAATGCTCTGCTATGGAGGAACTGCACCATCATCTTCCCGCACCTGATGCATCTCCTGTTAGAATCCACTATGAAAACGTGCCACAAACCATAAACCACCCTAACCTTTCACCACTAGGTGGGGATCTCGTGGCTTAGTAGTTTGTGATCGGACCTTTGTTCTTCCTCTAGAAAAGCAGGAGAAATTGGACTCTCAGTTCATCTGGGGGGAAAAAAAACAGAAGGCTTGAATTAAGCAAGTAAGCACTTTGTAACAAGTATTTTGCAGAAATAGCTATGCAGACATTGAAATGCTAACCAAAATTATTTACTTAAGTGAATTAGTCATGAATTCCTCTTCAAAATGAGAGCAAAACTCCAGCAGAGCTTTTACTGGTTTTTTAGTAGACATTTCTACAGAGTTCTGGAAGCGTATCCCATTGGGAACTGCACTGCTCATTCAAAGACTCACTGGCAGTTCAAACCCACCAGCCCCGCAGGACAAAGATGGGCAATCTCCTCCTGTGCGATTTACAGCCTCAGAAACCTACCGTAGGGTCTGTTTAGATTTCAGATTTTTTTTTTCTTCTTTCTTTGAGGTTTGGGAGTGTGTTACTTTAGAAAATGTGACTTCTTGGTCCTAGGGCCACTTATGTTGTGTTTGCAACCAGTCTAGGCTGGACAGCATCAGTCAGTCAAACGACATGTCCCAAAGTTCTGGGTGAGTATCAGTGGAAGCTACATTGGTGGCCAGCGGCTGGATGTGCAGCAGACATGCTATATCCAAGTGTCCCTGTACTGCCCTGCTCTTGTCTCTGTGGTCCCCGAATGAGGATCAGGCTGGACCTGAACTCCACCTTATTCAGAGCAGAAACTCTGTCAGAACAGGCGGAGGAAAAAACAACAAAACTGGTGAATCTGTTTCAAAATAATTTCTATGAGCCAAAACAGGCAGGGTCATAAATCATGATCTAGAATACAGCAGAAAACACCTGCAGTTTCCAAAGACTGTATTTCTACAACCACACGTATAAACTGTATGCTCCAATTATCATTGGGGGGGGGGCAATAATTTTAATAAAAGATTTCCTCTCTGAAGCCCTGTGCAAGTGAGTATCTGATAGCTTTTGAGTCACCAAGGGTCTGGTTTAAAGACAAAAGGCATCCAATTTACTATTTTCATAGGAAGACTTTCCAGTGGCACTTTAAGGAATGCCAAGGGTTTTGTTGTGACCACTGTGTCTGCCATTAGGGCAGTGAAACAGAAAATACCGGAGCCTCTCTTAAACCTGTGTATCACCATCGTGCACTCTCATCAATAGCGCCCAGGCTCACACCACAGGGAGGCCCTCGGGACACAGTGCATCTTATACAGGGTCAGTCTCTCTGCATGAAGGGAGAGTAGGCAGCAGACCTGCTTTAAACTATATTCCGCGTTCCTCCTTCACATCAACTGCCACTCTTCACTCTGATTTATTAGACAGGCTACGAAGCCCTTTCTTCACTTTGCTCTTTCTAGGCCTGAAGAGCCTATAGACCACCAACACAAACAAATGAGTATTTTGGAGGAAGTGCAAACAGGAAGTGTATCCTTGCCTCCTTAGAGGCGAAGATGGCAAAACTTTGCCTCACATACATACTTTAGGCCATGGTGTCAGGAGAGGTCAGTCCTCGGGGAGGAAAAAAATACCCTACCATGCTGGGGAAAGTGGAGGGGCACAGAAAGAGAGAAAGACCCTCACAGATGAAGTACAGCAACACATTCAACTATGGGCTTGAGCATGGTGGGAATTATGGAGAGGACACAAGAGAGACCCAGGTTCCAAGCCACTGTCCAGAGGTTCCTCATGAGCCACAGTCTACTGGACAGCACGTACCAACATGCCCTGCGCCTGAAAACTCAGTTGTTGTTATGTGCTGTCTAGTCACCTGCGACTCATAGTCGTGTGACCCTACACACAGCAGCTCTGAACCCTGCCCTGTCCTGAGCCAGTCTCATTGATTCTGACACACCAAACCCCCAGAGCCCCAGTCACTGTATCAATCCATCTCGTCTGGAGTCTTCCTCTCCTGTGTTGTCCCTCCATCCTTCCAAGCATGATATCCTTCTCCAAGGACCAGTCTCTCCTGGCCACATGCCCAAAGTATGTGAGACAAAGCTTCAAAATTCTAGCCTCGAAGGAGAAACTTGGTTTCACCCTCTCCAAGACAAACCTATTTGTGTTCTTGGCAGTCCATGGTATGTTCAAGATTTTTCTCTAGCACCCCAGCTCAAAGGTATCGATTCATCTTCTGTCATCCTTAGTCACTGTCCAGCTCTCTGATGCACAGCAAGTAACTGTGAAGACCATGGCCTGAATTAAGTGCACCTTAGTCTCTAGACTGACATTGTTGCTTTTCAGTACTCTGGAGAGGTTTCTGACAGTAGATTTTCCCAGCACTCGCTTCAGCAGTACATATACTAAAACTGGAACGATACAGAGAAGATTAGCATAGCCCCATGCAAGGAGGACACCCACATTGGTGAAAACTTGGTAAATCCATTAATATGTTGCCACAAATGTCAGCAAGTGTGTTTCTAAGCGCGGTCGACAATTTAAAAAGTGTGTGGCAACGTGTTAATTAACAATGAAATAAATTCATTGTCTTGTTAAACAATGAATCATCTTCTGAATAAGAAATTTGGTGGTTAGAAAGTTAAAAAGAAAAACAAATACCGAAAAGGAAAACATGCAAGATCCAAGTCATCCTGCTGGTACAATCATTAAAGAAAACAGCTGCGAACCAGGCCAGGGGTTTGAACCCACTAGCTATTCCACAGAAGACAAGTGGTGCTAACGTGCTACCAGTGAGACGCCGGCCTTAAAACCCCTCAAGGGGATTGATCCTACAGAGTCTCTATGAGTCAAAATTGGCACAAAGGTGCACAAACCTTCTTACCAAAGGAGTCCCTTTTTGGTACAAATGGCTACAGGGCGCAGGTATTAACCAAGACATTGGAAGTTCAAGCCCACTCAGAGGCACCCAGGGAGACAAGCCTGATGACCTTCAAAAAAGATATTAAAGTCACCATGTTGTTGTTGTTGTGTGTTACAGAGTCAGAACTGATCCATAGCTGTCCCTCCAGTGAGTTTTCAGAGCAGTAAATCACATGGAAAGAGAGTGGCCACCCTTCTCCTATGGAGCAGCTGTGGATTTGATCCACAAACTTTTGCAAAATGGTTTTCATTTTCAGCAATCACACCTGGGCTGACTTCAGTGGAAGACTTTCCCATCCCTATGTAGCAACCTGCTGTCTGTTTACGAGTACCTATATATATACACATATATATATCATGTCTTCCCTTATTAACTTCCTATTTCTTGAAGGCAAAAGTCGCATGATCATCTTCCATCTATTTCCATAGCTAGCATCTGTCAGAGTCTTGAGAAATGCTTGAAAGCATTTTCACATGTTTTTATTCTCTGCTTAGTACCTCATTTTAAATAAGTCAATGTTCTCCTCTTGGTTGACCAAACCTTATGAGTCCTACCTATGAGTTTATGTAGGGAGTGGTAGTCCTTCCAAAATTATTTTCACTTTTACACTAATACAGCATACACAGCTTTCCTGGTTACAGCTAAAGCAACTTTTCTGATACTGAAGAAGCCAAGGTGCCAGAGAAGTCACTGTGGAGGGTCTCAGAACTGGGAAGAGCCCACCACTAACAAGGAGATTGTCACACACATGAATCATGCACAGAACAAACAAAAGAAGATAATCGTACATGGATACAACTTCTCTGCTGGAGCCTATTCTACAATTAAACAAGAAATAGGGCTAGGACAGGACCCATAACAGTAACTCTTTATGAATTGTTTTGTTTGTTTTCAAACTTGAACTCTGTCAGCAAAATAAGTCTTTATTTTTAGAAAGCGTCCAATCCTTTTATATCTGTATTAAGATTTAAATTAGAGCACTGAATATGCAAACCTCTGCTGTATAATCATTTCAGAAAGCAGAAACGAGTGCTGCTAATCCTGTGTTCTTGAGATTTTTGAAGAGTCTTCCTGGAGCAGAGCCACCGGAAGTGATGAGTTGCGTCAGAATGTATTCAGCATGTAGGTAATTTGCAAAATTATAAATCTAAGTTACCAAAAAAAAATAGAGAACATAAATGTTTTCTTATTTCTGAGATGGCAGATTTATGCTCTGTTTTGAGATAATAAATCAATCTCTGGATGATCTTAGCTACCCAGAAATAAAAGGGCATAGAACTGACAATAAAAAAATAACGTGACCTATCTCATTTTCCCCCTACCACTGCCCTCACAAAACTGTAAGGAAACACATTTAACAAAATGTTCTGACTGGGAAATAAAAGCCAGACTCGGGAATTTATTGCTCAATTAATTCTACTGCTAGTAACTTTACCACCTTGACAAGGATAGCTAATGGGCTTACAACATAAATGCTACTTAACACTGACTTAAATACCTTAATGTGTCTAGACAAACAAATTGATCACACACAGTCCCCATCATCCATTAACAGTGACCCTAATGATTGTATCTTTCTCTCCCAGCTGACCATAAAGTAGGCTGTGAATTGCTTTAGCACGCGAACAGTGTAATACAGGTTTTTGAACTATTACCTCTCAGGTTAGCACTAAGATTTTTCTTTCTTTTCTTACTTTTTTTAATCACAACTACCACTTAGGTAAATTTTTTTCCTGTATCATTACTGAAGCATATGCAAGTCTGAAAATCTGTGAGATTAGTTTTTAAGGATGGGGGATATTTAAACCAAAATAAGCCAGCTGGATGCTTTTTGGCTTGTCTAATTTGTTTTTATGATTTCCAAAGCATTTTAAAATTGTCTGTGAAGACTGAAGGAAAAGGATGGTGAATCAGGACAAGCAGACTATCAACCTACTGCCCCCAGGAGCTCTGATGGGGAGCTGTGTTGCTAATATAAAGATGGTGCCGCCCTGGGAGCTGGAGTCCACTAGGGGCACCTGAGCAGAAAAGTGGACAATCTCTTCCTGCGCGATCCACAGCCCTGAAAACCCACTGCAGGCTCAGCTATGAGTCTGTAGACTTGACAGCAATGTGTGCTCATGGATAACAGAGCTGAAAATTAGAAGCATTGTCTCCTGGGCAGTAAACCTGATGTCAATACCAGACACCGAGGGGTTACTGCAGGACGAAGGTGGTTTCTTTGGGGTTCCAGTGGGCCTGCCTTTGTTTCTTCTTGCTCCCTCCTGCTTTTTGGCTATAAACAGTGCCTTCAAGGGGCATATAGTGATGTTCCGCCCCAGGTGCATGCCCCAGTGAGCTTACCAGCTTGCCTAGGCAGCGAGCAGCTCATCATACCCCCTCCCTGCACACAGACTCCGGATACCCCAGATCTCACACTGTTCAGCCAGCAAGCCCACCCATATCACCCAAATACCCAGGTTTCTATCCCATCTCTATCCCCTAGTCAGTCTCAACTACTTAGAATCTTCCTGGGCTTGGCTGTTTGCTCGACCACAGTGGACAACTCAGCCCCCCACCCCGCTATGCAATGGGCCACAACCATGCCTTCTCCAGTGAGGTCAGAACCCCAGTCTTGGGGGCTAGGCCTCACTCTTTTAGTTTGTTCCTTTCTTGGGTGTTCTCCCTCAGCCTACTAAAATATTGTTTAAGATTAATCTGGAATACTATGCACCATGCAGGAGCAATGATTTTGTAAATTATTACCTAACTTGGGAGGGACTGGAGAGCATTATTGCTGAGTGAACTGAGTCCCACAAGGACAAATGTTGTATAAAACCATTATTGTAGAATGAGTATAAGGATTCAGGAGGGGTAGGAGAATTTGGAAGCAGAGGGATGTGGATGTGCAGGGGGAGGGAGGGATTAATCATTGGGTTGTACAATTTGAAGGGGGAGGGTGCGGGAAATGGAAAAATTTGTTCAAATTTGTATTCGAATTTTGTAAATAAACTAGTAGAAAAGAAAAAATCCTGATGGTGGGTAAATCTCCTGTTAAAGGAAACCATTTTTTTTTTTTGCTCAAACTACTGTGTGGGTTTTGTTCATGACTAGACGCTTGTTTCACATGGTTGACACAGCCACTCAGTGTGTGTGTGGGACCCCAGGGTCTGTAATGAGGTTGTAATAACCTGAGCATTCCTGTGTGGTTCTCCAGCCCCGGATTTAGAATCCAGACACAGAAAGTACTTCTGCACAATTGCATTCCCTACTAATGACCATTCTCACCCATCCCGATGCTGCTACTAACCAGGAACACGACATCCTCTGATACAGCATGAAGAAAGCAGCTAACAGCAGCACCGTCTATTGCTTAAACTGACAAAACTATCCACCTACCTCTTTGATATAAGAGAAGACCCACGCAGACACTTAAAAGTGTTGCTTCGGGCATATGAAAAGTAAGATGTCAAAGTGATTCTTAGATCTAAAACAAGTTTTCATCGTAAATGCAAAGCAATCCAAATTCAGATATGATGCCTCTAACAGTTTCTGAAATATTAATACTTGCCACAATTACATTCTGCTTCAATAAAACTAAGATACTGGGTGAAATTAGGAAACTATTAACTAAAATATATGTATAAAACCAAGCAAGGGTACTGGTTCAAATCGCAGAGAGAAAGACGGGCAATTTTGTCCTCTCTGCCACTCTGAGCCTTTGGAAATCTGCTGGGGGGTCAGCCAGGCATCAGCTCAGACTGGACAACAAAAGAGTGAATGAGTAACACTCTTTCATACCCCTCTATGAAGCAGCTCTGTAATACGATGTTTTGGAATCATGTTAAAATGCTGCCTATGAGGGATTCATGTTGATGCAACCCAATTACTCATCTTTAACTTGGCAATGACCTGAGAAAAGGCCAACAGTAGGAAGCTGTATATCAGTGAGTCTCCACAAAGCAACAGGAGCACACTGGAGTTCAGTGGCAGAATTCTCCTCTTCCATGCAGGATACCTGGGTTTTATTCCAACCAACATACCTCATGGGATATACTGGCATGATCTACATATAACTAATAGAGGGATGCCATGGGAGGAGGCAGAATTGTGTCCCTCCCTGTGCGTGGGGTCAACACGAGCCAGGCCAACTAGGCAGTACTGAACAACTTGACTCACTGCCATCAAGGGAGAGCCAACTCGCAGCTGACCCTCCAGCAGGCTTTTGGAGACCGTGAATTACATGGGAGGAGTTTGGCCATCTTTCTTCCTTGGACGCCAGCAGATTTGAATGGCCAGAAAAGTTCAGCCTTTGGGTTATCAGTACAGCGCCCTACAACCTAGCCATCAGAGTTCCTGAACAATATTCCTTACTCACCAAAAAGTAGAAAGCAAGAAGCCCATTCCTGTGCTCATCTATTTCCTCTGTACAGAAGAGCATTGCACTTAGTGCACTTAACCTTGTTCAGTTCTCACACTGAAGGTGATCTGGGTGTATGCGATCCAGGTCATTATATCATCTGTATATTAACCATAGCACAACTTGGTATTTCTGTAAAAAGTTCACTGTAAACTACAGTATACCTACTTTACCAAGCAGTTTCACAGAAAACACTATGGCCAAGAATTCTTGAGCTTCAAAAAAGAATCATCTTGAGTCCTTTTAAAAATTCAGGTTTGAGGAGCTGCTTTTACCTGATGTGAGGTGACACTGAACCAACTTTAATAACCTTACGTAAAATGGATGGAAACCTTGGCGACTCTGCTCATTTCGCACACCCTCCGCTATATTTATGCCTGTCATGCATCAATCCACTTCAGTGAGGGTCTTCCTCTATTTTTCTGACCCTTGACCTTTTCAAGAATGTTACCCTTTTCCCAGGACGGGCCCCTCCTGACAATATGTCCAAAGTATGTGAGATAAAGCCACACACCAATTCCTTCTAATGATCACTCAGGCTGCATTTCTTCCAGGACAGCTCTATTGTACAGTCTTTGATATGGGTTTCATCTGAACCTCAAGAAAATAAGAATATTTCCCAACAAAACAATAGGTAGCATCATGATAGATGGAGAAGAGCTAGAATTTAACAATTGTTTCCTCCTTCTTGCATCCACAATCAACACCACTGGCTCCAGCAGTCAGGAATGAAATTAAAAGTTGTAGAGTATTGGGAAGGTCAGCTGTCAGGAGCTTTCTGAAAGCACTAAAGAGCAATGATGTCAGTGTGAGGACTAAGGTGCACCTGATCCAAACAATAATAATTTCAATTCATCACAGCTAAAAGTTGGACAATGAATATGGATGACAGATAAAGAATTGATGTCTTTGAGATGTGGTGTTATAGAAGTGCACTGACTATTCCATGGATCACAAAAAGGACAAATCTTGGAAAAGGTACAGTCAGGGTCCTGCTTGGGTGCAAGGATAGTGAAACTTTATCCTTTATCCTTTGGGCACATTATTAGCAAAGACCAGACGTTGGGAAAGAACACCATGCTTTGGAAGGTGAAGGCTCAGTGAAAGAAGGGAAGAACTTCAAAGAGATGGATTTACACAGAGACTTTAACAGTGGGCTCCAGTTTCCCAGAGATGTTCTGAATGGCGCAGGATAGGGCATGGTTCAGATCCTTTTTTCATGAGATCACTGTGATTTATACTCAATGATACTTAAAAACAAGTCCAGTTTAGTGGTAGTGGTGGTGGTGGTGGTAGTAGTTGTGGCAGTCAAGTGGGTTTTGAAAGTCCGGTGGGTTTTGAGAGACAGTAAGTAAATTACACAGGAGCTTGCCCACCCTTTTCCTACAGAGCAGCTGCTAAATTGGAACCACAAGCCTCTGGGATTACAGCACCGTTTCTTACCAGTAGTTCATTCCAGAAAAGGATCTTTTTAGCAAGTACTCCAGAAGATTTGGAGCAAATGACCTGCAAGTCATCCTCTGAAAAATGCTATTTTAGACCAATTTGGCTGTTCCTACCCATCCTGCATCTCCTTCTATCATCTAGCTAACTACTAGATATTAGCAATTTGTACATACCATGTTTATAGTGACTACAAGTGAAAGAAAAGCCTTCTGCACAGATGAAAAACCTGTCAGCATCTATGTCACACTCTGGTAAGCACAAAGAATAAGGGCCAGTTTCGAGCAATGAAGAGTGAGGTAGAACTCTAACAAGACAGCCAGGCATCAATTTCCCCACATATGCTACAAGCTGACATAACTGCACTCAGTTCTCCAGGAACATCAGACAGACCGGGACTGTCCCATTGGATCATGAGGAAGCTCACAGACCATTCTGCTAGTTAGTAGCACATTATTTCTGTCCCAAGTCACCAAATCCTGTCTACCTCTATATCCTTACCAGTACAAAAACATGGCTAAAAATGACCTTGGAATATCCTGCTAAAGACATCACAACTATCATAACAGGGATTTTAAAATGCAGCTACCATTTAAAGAAACAATGCAGCTGCTACTAAAAAAAAAGTTCACTCAAGGTGATTTTGAACTTCCAAAAGATGCTGTGGTATTCTTCCATATTATGTTGCTCCTGTGTACTGTTGAGTTGGAAGTAACTCATGAGTTTTAATAGGCAATAAATCACATGGCAAGAAAATGACTCACCTTTCTCCTATGGATAAGCGTGTGGATTCGAACCGAACATCTCTGTGCTGGCAGTACAATTATTTACCACTAAGTCACCAGAGGCGATTAAA
This sequence comes from Elephantulus edwardii, assembly GCF_000299155.1. Taxonomy (NCBI): domain Eukaryota; kingdom Metazoa; phylum Chordata; class Mammalia; order Macroscelidea; family Macroscelididae; genus Elephantulus; species Elephantulus edwardii. The sequence goes on along the minus strand of NW_006400095.1, from coordinate 831,091 downwards.
ACTGTCAACAGCTTCATCTTGCTTGTATCCACAACTCACATCCTTGGTACCAGCAGTCAGGAAATAAGATGCATTGCACAGGGAAAATCTGTAGTTAGGGACCTCTCCAGATTATTGAAGAGTAATGATGTCAGCTTGAGGACTAAGGTGCACCAGACTCAGGCCAAAGTCTTTCTGATCGCTGGCATTTGAGAGCTGGACAATGAATAAGTATGACAGAAGAATTGATGCCTTTGAGCTGTGGTGATGGAGAAGAGCACTGAACATCTCATGGACGGCCAAGAGAACACACAAATGTGTCCCAGAGAAAGTGCAGGCAGAGTGCTCTTTGGAGGCATATAGAATAATGAGGCTTTACCTCACATACTTTGGGCATGCTGCTAGGAGGGGGTATTTTTTGGATAAGGACATGATGCTGGGAAGGGAAGAGAGTCAGCGAAGGAGAGGAAGACCATCAATCCGGTGGGCTGACATGGTGACAGACACAATGGGCTCTTGTGCGTCAGGAAGTGTGAGGATGGCGCAGGATAGAACAGAGTTCACATCTTTTGTTCATAGCATCGCTATGAGTCATGTTCTTCTCAATGTCAGCTAACAACAATAAGAAACCTACTAGAGCTCCCTTTCCATATTATAATACCATTTTCATGTCTGTTATCATCTTTTAATGCTATTTATTTGAAAAGGAATTTAGACCATTCACAAGTCAAGGGGTAACTTTAAAGCTTAAGATAATAAAGCAATGAACAGAAAGTTTATCTAAATCAATCCTTTTGTTTTTTAAATCCACTAATCTGTAATTCAAAGATTAAGCCCGAACATTTGAAAACAAAATAAAAAAAGCACAGGAGATACTATAATAGTTTTAAGAAACCAATCAAAACAAAACAGCAACAACAAATAGTAACCCATCACAAAAATCCTTACCACCAGGCCAATAGGCAACATCATGATATATGCAGAAAACACTGAAATTGTCTGATTGCATGCTGCTTGGATCCACAGTCAACTCCCAAAAGGGAGTTAAAATACCAGTAGTCAAGAGACAAGGAGAAGTAGAGCACTGGGAAAGTCGGCTGTCAGGGATTATTCCAATGATCTGAAGAGGAATTATGTCAGTTTAAAGACGATATGCACCTGACTCAATGCTCAGTCTTTCCAATCACCTCTTATGCATCTGAGAGCTGGACAATGAATAAGGATGACAGAAGAATTGATGCATTTGAGTTGTGGTGATGAAGAGTGCTGAATAACCCATGGACAGTCAAAAGATCAAAGAGATGTGCTCAGGAAAGAGTACAAGGGCACTCGTCTCACATATTTTGGACATGCTGTTTGGAGAGTGTATTTCTTGGAGAGGGACTGCATGCTTAGGAGGAAGGTGAGTTAAATCTGAGAGGATGACCTTCAAAGAGATGAACTGACCCAGTGTCTGTGGCAATGGGCTCAAATGTGCTGGAGATGTTAAGGCTGGTGCAGGATAGAACAGGGTTCAGATCTGTTGTTCAAAAGGTCACTATGAGTCATTCTCAACTCGATGACACTTTACAGTATTAATTAATGGTATAGTTATTTCTAAAGCAAGAAGACTTTCCTATAATGAACTTAATCCAAAAAAGTTAATTGTTCTGTTAACACGTTCTATCCATTTTCTTTAATCTCTCAAAATTTGGTTTGTCGATTATCTCTAGTAACTCACAGTAAAGAGTCCAATTCTTGTCACTTTGTATTTAATAAGGAACATGGCAGAAGAAGCTATAATGGCAACACTTTCCATTGTTCATCTACTCACTAAAGCACTTTTTAAGCTGTGCAGCCAGCTTTACATATTTTTAAATGTTCTTATCTTAGAAGTGCAAACAAATTAGGTCTTTATCAGATTGAGCCTCTTCTGACCCTCACTGTGAGATTAAGTCAATACTTGCATTTATGTGTTTTTCTTCTCTTCCCACTCCCAATTAAAAAAAAAAAAAACTTACAGCAAAATCATGGAAAAGAACAAATACTTTAATTTTCTATGCAAGTTCAATTTTTAGATTTAATTATATGAACAGCCCACAGTAATTATATCGCTTAATTGTGCTAATTTGTAATAATTACATTTAAGTCTTTGCTAAAATGCTGCTGTGAAATTATATAACTCATCATTTCAAACTGTTTATGGCCATAAAAGGAGTGTTTATTGTTCCCTAGTCAAAACCATTCAAAAACACTATCACTGGTAAATTACCTTGTTTATTTATGTGAAAAGACATTCAAATACCAAAATGTCCTTAACAAATGGACTTTATCATCATCACAGTGGACTAAAGTAAGCTGCTAGAAATGCATGAAGGAAGAAGTCCCCAGAAGCCTGTGAAGAGGCAGGATGGCCATGTCACTGTATCAAGAATTGTACAACTAGGAAGGACACCAATGTTCTCACAATTTCTTTTCAAAGCTGTACTTGGTAACACGATTTGTAATGACGCCTATATAAGACCATAGGCACTGGAAAGTGCATCCTAATAAACAGTGCTTGGCCTAGTGGTAAGAAGCCGCGCTGCAATCCCTAAGTCCAGCAGTTTGAATCCAATAGCTGCTCCATGGAAGAAGGATGAGCAATCCCCTCCCATGAGATTAACTTCCTCAAAACACCCACCAGCTGTGGGTCGGTTACGACACAAAGGTGCACAACCAATGGATGTACTAGCTTCAAGTAGCTATTCAAAGATTTCTCTTAAATTATTAATTAGCTTGTAATTCCATAAAATTATTAACAAGGTAAAAGTTTTCAAGAAATTATTATTTCCACTAGTTGAGTGTTTTTTTTTTAGTTTTTTTTTAATTCATTTATCTGGGTATAGGAATGTGGAAGTAATACTGATTACAATATCCCCATTTCTGATGTGGAAAAACTGAGGCTGAGGTAAAGCTAAGTTGGCCTAGGCCTTACCACTCACACGGAGAATTGGACTCCAAAGTCCTTAAAATAGATCTACCTAGTCTTCTTCTCAACTGATGCTTTTAATAAGAATTTTGAAAATAAAGGTAGGGACTCAAACAGTTTTTTTAGATAGTAACAAAATTATTAAGTAAAATCTTGAAGAGATAGAAATATGTGTGGAGAATTATACGTCACTAACCTTTCGGCAAAGTGATGTCATTGTACTGTGTTTGTTTATGTAATAGGAGAACGTAAATTTTGTTTGACTAAATTTTGCTGTGGAATGCTTACAATTACTTCTGAATTCTGTGAGGCCTAACACAAATGCAAATTTTTGAAACATCAGCGTGAATTACTCTAAACATCATCTTGATTACACCACTATAATTATAAGACTGTCAGGAAAAAGTAAAATCTGTAATACAGTCAGCAAACCATAATTACATAACCTGTAAGCAAAGACTGGTTTCTAGCAGTCTAAAGGACTTTAAAAAAAATAATGATACCTATAATAGTAAGATCAGGGGATGCTCGTGTTTCAATCGGGAAAACACAAAAAATATAAAAAATTACATTTGTACTGTTTTTGTATGAGAAGTCCAAAATTTCAGAAATGAATGCCTTTGTCTTTAACTGTCACCATGTCCATGTCAGAACAGACCCTTAGCTGACCATCCAGCAGGTTTTCAGGAGGTGGTAAATTGCATGAAAGGAGGTTGTCCATCTTCCCTCTCACAGAGGTGCTGGAGGATTTGAACCAGAAACGTTCCCTCTTTGCAACAGCTGTGCAATTCCCTACAGACAATATCACGATAGCTCCATAAATGTGTGACAAGTTGATTTTGTGATATGTCATTGAGTCGACTGTGACTCATAGTAACTCTATGAACAACAGACCTAAAAATTGTCCTAAGCTGTGCAGTTCTCATCAAATCTGACATATTTGAGCCTGTTGCTGCAGGTACTGTCTACCCATCTTGTGAAGGGTCTTCCTTCCTCTCTACCTTTCTAAGCATGATGTCCCTCTCCAAGGAACAGCTTCTCCCAGCAACATGTCCAAAGTATGAGAGATGAAACTTCACCACCTTTGCCTCCAAGGAGCATTCTGGCTGCACTTTCCCCAAAACATATCTGTTTGTTCTTTTGGCAGTCCATGGGATGTTCAGTACTCTTCTCTAACACCTCAACTCAAAGGTAATCAATTCTTCTATTTATTCATTGTCCAGCTCTCAGCAGCACAGCAAGTAATTGCAAAGACCATGGCCTCAATCATATGTGCCTCAGTCTTGACATCACTGGTCTTCAGTATCTTTGAGAGACCTCTCATAGCAGACTTGCCCAATGCAATGCATCTCCTGACCTCCTGACTGCTGGTACCAAGGTTGTTGAGTGTTGATCCAAGAAAGAGGAAATCCTTGACAACTTCAATCCTTTCTCCACCTATCATGAGGTTGCCTACTAGCCCAGTGGTGAGGACTTTTGCCTCTTTGATGTTGAGAGGTAATGCATATGGAACACTGTAATCTTTGATCTTCTGCCACACGCCTCTGCATAATGTAGGTTGTTAATGAGCGCTTTAATAAAGGAGCTTTTTTAAAATAATAAAAATTTCTTATAATGTTTTTCATTGTTGAATATTTTCTCCCCTTAAACCTCCCCATCCATCCTGAAATGCACAAAAAAAGGAGTTTCTTAATATTGTGAGAGCCCATACACATTCTGTGAGAAATCCTGGGTGTCGACTGGCAGATATACAAGATAATAGGATCAAGGGGATGCTGATTTTTAACTAGAAGTAGCTGGCTACCTTGAAAATCTCTTACCATAAAACGAACAACTTCTTCTAGAAATGTTTAAAGAGATGGAGAAGCGGCTAGGAGTTTGATGAGATCTGTCATCAACACTTTCCTCTGGGAGACTGGGTAAAAATCCAATCGTAAGCAAGAGAAAGCCACACATGTTTAATGATTACTGTGACAGACTAGCTAAAACCATTGTCATATATTCAGAGTTTCTCTGAAGGTGAACTGGATCTGAGGTTGCTTTTGACTCCGACGTTTCTCAATAATTGCTGCCCGGTGGTTGCCAATCTTGGTAAGCAGCAACCCCTCAAGTGGAGGACCACCTATGAGACAGAACTCATTATTCTTCCTTATGAGCTTACCAAAACATTAGAACAAAGGACACAACCTAAACAAAATTGACTTAAATACCCAGATGCAGCGTATAAAGTCAATGTTGTTACACTTACAGCAACTTAAGTTTAACTTCAACTCTAAATCTTAGAGCTGCATGAAGAGGCTCCAAGGAACACCCAGGGAATTTCCAATAGTGGCATTTAATTCTCAAGAAGAAATTGCTTCTAAAATTAATAGAGAAACTTGTAATTTTTAATTACTCTCTCAACTCTTAACCTCTCAGTTTTATAAAAGCTTCTACCCCAGAGTACCAAAAACTCTAAGGTGGTGAAAACTACAAATCAAAGAACAAATTTTAACTCATCTCAGCTGATCTGTATTTCTTTTAGACCCATTAGAGGTGTCATCCTTTCTTTCTTAATAAAGATTCTGCAACACTTCTAATTGCTAGGTATCTAGTATCAAAATGTACATAATGTGAAAAAATGTTTTTAGAACTCCCTGAGGTACACACAGGAAAGAAAGAGAAGCCAATGAGGCTTTTCTTTTTACCTCCATGCTTTAAATTTACTTAACTCACAGGAAAATTCCCTGTTCCTTCTTCATTTGCTGATGTGAACTTCCATTTCAGAAGTTCTTTGGACTATAACCTCCACTGATTTGAATCATATTTTGTTTGCAGACCTTGTTAATACCCAAATCAATATCTCAATGCTGCAGAGGGCCAAGGAGTATAGTATGCAATATGGATTGATGCTCAACTAGGAAAATAAAGATCCTCACCACTGAGCCAATTGGCAGCATCATGATAGATGGAAAATAGACTGTGATTGATAATTTCAGATTGGTTGGTTTCACATTCAACACCCTTGGCACCAGAAGTCTAGAAATCAAAAGGCAAATTACATTAGGAAAATGTGCTATCAGGGAACTCTTCAGGGTGCTAAAGAGCAACGATGTCAGTCTACAGACTAGGGTGTGGGTGACTGAGGCCATGGTCCTTGCAATTACTTACTGTGCATCAGAGAGCTTGACAATGACTAAACATAACAGAATAATTGATGCCTTTGAGTTTTGGTGCTGAAGAAGAGTATTGAATAGAGTATGGACTGCCAAGAGAACTAATAGGTCTGCCTTGGAAAGAGTGAAACCTGCTCTCTGGAGGCAAGAATTTTGAAGCTCTGGCTCACATACTTTGGGCATGTTACCAGGAGGGACCAGTCCTTGGAGAAGAACATGCTTGCAAGAGTGGAGGAAAAACGCTGGAGAGAAAGACCCTGGAGATGGACTGACACAGTGACTAGGGTATTGGGGGCAGGTGTGGCAAAGAGGGTGAGACTGGCTCAGGATAGAGCAGGGTTCAGAGCTGTTGTGCAAAGTGTCATTATGGCACATAACAACAACCACCACCACAAAAATATCAGTATCCTTTGAAGATGAAGGCTGTCTAGGCATCACGGTTAAAAGTCTGATAATACCCTGGCACTACCTCTCCTTGTAATACTAGTCTATTCCTTCTCTGCATGTACTCAAAACTCAAACTGCCATCAATTACTCAGAATCAACTCATAGCTAAACCTCCAGCAGGATATTTTAAGCTATAAATCACATGGGAAGAGACTGTATGTTATTTCTCCCACAGAATGGGATTTCAATTGCCAGAAGTGTGGTCTGTGGTTTAGCAATCCAGCTCCTTACAGTTATATACACTTACACATCCACATTTATACTTCTAAGTGTTTCCATAAATAGATGTATCTATGTATATGTACATATATGCACGTGCGCACGTGTGCAGACACACATACACACACACACACACACACACACACACACGGAAAAGCCTGACAACAAGAATGAACATTTATACACAATGAAAAATAGAGATTCCCTGGTTCCTAGTATTTCTCAAGTTCTCATTTACTTTTATCCAATATACTACCCAAGATTATACACTTTATGAAGATAGATTTTTGCAGCAGTTTTTTTCCAGTAATTTTTTTTCACCCAGATAGTGAACACTTGTTTGCCTTCACAGAAGAAGCTCAACAACTAATAAGGACTGTCCTGCCACAAGGTGTTACATTCCCTATCTTTCTCAGATGTAACTATTGATTATAAAAAAGATAAGAGACTTATCCTGTTCCTATTTTTTTAAAAAGATAAAGGCAAATAAGGATTTTAGATTTGTTGCTACTGAAAAATTTAATTATGAGTCTTTTCTTTGAAATCACAACTCTGCAGATATTTAACACGTTGCCGCAAATGACGGCAAATGTATTTCTTAGCACGGTCTTCACAAATTAAAAAGTGTGCAGCAATGTGTTAAAGAACTCAGATGTTTTATCACTTTCAACAAGCTGCAGATGGCCAAAAATAGGGTGGAAATCTGAGACCTATTGCACCACCACTAGACTCAGTTGCTAGAACTGCTAATCTGAGTGACATCACTATGGACAGAACTTAAAGAAACTTTCTTTTAAAAAAAATAAATTTTACTTTGTTATTTTAATGAACACTTACAGACAAGTTAGAATTTTATTCATTCTTTGTTGCATATTTGACCCCCTTGCTGCCCTCCCTTTCCCCTCTCCCAGTTCACGTGTTTTTTTAAGTATTCACTCATTGTTGAACAATAATTTACCCCCAGGCCCTGGCCTCTGGTGATGCTATATCTCTTATTCTGGGCTGTTGTCATACATATAATTCCTAATCATATATTCATTTTAGACAGTTCTTTCATCTTTTCCAACTATCTTGATGTTTATGTCCCCCCAACCTGTCTTAATTATTCTGAATTCCTCTCTAACATTAACACATTTATTTTTTTTTTTAGGATTTTTTTTTCTATAATTATATTTTATTAATTTTCATAAACATTTACAGAGATTTTGGGCTTCCACTCATTCATTGTTGCACTAGTCTTTTTAAGTTCCTTCTATGATCTATCTCCAATATTACATTATGCACTATGTCTCAGAACCAAGCCATGTTATCACACGACTTTGCTTTGTGACAATCTCCACCCCATAAATATTTAGATCTGAACAGCTCTTCTTGTTCTGACAAGATTAAAAGACACTCCTATTTACAACTCTGATTTCGTTCTATCTGTGGATGAATCTTACAATAAACTCAATTCCACCCGATTCTCATTACCAGAAAGTATATACTGTCACCACTCGAACATAAAGCCTACAAAATGATCCTCTCCATGAAGTTAACTTTGGGACAAGAAGTTGAACTAAGTACATTGACAAGAGTTTCCCAACTGATCTGGACAATATTGTTGTCTGTTGTTATGACGACTGAGTGAGAAACAACTCACAGCTGGCCCTCTAGTGGATTTCCGGAAGCTGTAAACCACACAGGAGACTGTCCAGCTTCTGGAAATAGAAATGTTGTCTCAAGCCTTCTGAAACGGCCATTTTTAAAGGACCTTTTATGAGGACTTCACAGAAATCCTTTTGCTCCCATCTGAGATTATTGTAAGAAAAAAAATCCAGATTCATCAACCTAAAGATACTCCTCAAACTGAGGACATTAAAGAAATGAACTAGCTGAATCTGCTGCCAAGATATCTCTCTGCCTTTGAGGTTATCTACCACTCCTCTGACTACATTTTGTTTAGGAGGAGGGAAGGGACAAGGAGACAAATGACAAGTCTTTTTTAAAAGGTATCTTCATGAATGATGAGACAGACCTATAAGCAGATACAAAGTTTTCCTATGTTGCTATTAAATGCTACTGATTCAGTTCTGACTCATGGTGATCTTATGCACAACAAAAGGAAATACTGTGTGGTTCTGTGTCAATGTCACAATCTTTGCAACATTTGAGAGTACTCACTGATGCAGCCACAATGTCAATCTATCTCGCTGAAGTGTCTTTTCCAAGTATGAGTTCTTTGTCCACAGTGTACTTCAAAATGTGGCTACTGAATTGATAGTCAAGCCTGGAAAGACTTAGATTATAGTCACTAACTTATGGTTTAGCCCACAGGATAAGATGGTTCTGACCCATTCTTTACATAAACCGCATTGTTAATAAATGTGCATCAGAATATTCATTTGAACGTAAAGAAACAAACAGTTGTACATATGGAAAGATACTGCTGGAGTGATTTTACTGGACATCTAATTGTCTGGCTTATTGATCCTCCATACCATCTTCCATACGCTCCCTGATACTACCACTACCAGCGACCATGACCTTTGTGAAAGCTATGATGAATAAGATTCCATAATACCAGAGAGTTTATTAATTAACAAAAATCCAATGGAAATAAGTATTTAGTATTTGATTAGCCATCAGCTCAAAATATTATCAGCATTCAGAAGTTAATGAAGACAAATAATTCTACAGTTAATTTTTATCTTGCTTACAAGCTCCATGTTAGAAAAACAGAAAAAAACCAGCAGGAAAAATACCTGAAGAAAAACAGGGTTAACAATGAAATGTAATTTTAAAAAGAAAAATCTTGGCAGAGTTCATGAGAATCACTGGACTCTGACAAAAAATAAACAACTGAATTTATACAAGATCATGAAATTCTTAGCTCTTAATTATCAGTCATTGACAGAAAAATAAGTAAAATGTCCTTTGAACGCTCTGAAAACAGTTCAAATTGAAATAATTTTGCTTAATAACTTATGAAGTTCCTGTTAATGAAAAATGGAGTTCTACTTTCTCAAATGTTAAGTTTTACTTAAAATTTAAAGGAATCTTTTCATTATATCAACTAGCATGTCCCCCAGAATTCAATCTTTATCAAGCAGAAACTGATGATTATATAATATCTTAATTACATAACATAGTTGTATTTTAGGAAACCAAACATTTCCATTTGCCTCAGTCTCCCTCTCTATAAAACAGGGATAATAATTTCTACCTAAAAAACCCAAATTTTGGAAGCAGGAAGTGGCATTCATGTCCTAAACAGCCTGCCTCTGGAAACCCTATGAACTTGGAAAAATGATGAAAGTTACATAAGTGTTCAGGTCTTTCACTCATAGGGTTGCTATGAGTCGCACTTAACAGACAACAACAAACTCAAGTTATTATCTAACATTTACACAATGTTTAACACAATATAGCTTCTGCATGCATAATATGTTTTAAAGATATATTTAAAAAGTCATTACTGTGACTGAATTGTAGCAAAATAAGGTAACAGATTTTAAATTATGCACTCAGCATCTCTTCTTTCTCTCCCTTTCCAGTCTAGAGAATATGGGTATCTTCTGGACAGTGCTTCGTAGGCTTTAAGGAGAATACAAATCTCTTGTAGATACTGTTCAAGTGCAGATTCTTGGGGTGGGGTTAGAGAAGTTCTAGTGATGTTATGCTTCCTGTCCCTAAGTTTCAGTAGCAAGTTTCTATGTTAATTATAGATGGTGATTCCTGCAGTAAGAAAGTTTATAGGAAATGCAAATTCAACGCAAAGTTCTTTTGTACAGTTTACTGTGCAGCCTGTGAGAGGTGGAATTTGTTTTCCCAGGTCTTGCAAGTCTTCCACCTTTGAAAGGGTGCAGTCTTAACACTTTTCTATCACTTCATATTAGTGAAAAATAGTTGAGCTTTTCTTCTCTGATACATGTCAGCCTTACACAAGTTTCAGCTTTGATAGGTTTTACTATGAACTAGAACAGACCTAAGTCAAGGACATCACTGTTGAATAACATCGAGTTGTAACCAAGGCACAGCTGGCCTTCCAGTAGGTTTTCAGGGGCACTAAATCACACAGGTAGACAATCTCCAGCTTTCTCTTGTGGAGCATCTGATGCATTTGAACTATCTATCTCTGGGTTGGCAGCACCAATTCCTTACCACTAAGCCATCAAAACTCTCTCAGTCAAGGCAGCTCTAAAAATAAAAAAAATTAAAAAAAAAAATCTGTCTCTTCTGGGTTGTATCTGCTTTAGCTTCCTCTCTCCTCAGACCAGAATTTTCAGGAAAGGCTACTCTTTACATTCATTAAGCTCTCTGGGGGTTCTGCTACATCTCCCTTAAATAAAGATCCCAGTCCTACATTAAGACCTTTCCAAAGCTAGTCACTTGCACTTACCGTAGGTGCTCGGTGGTTAACCATTGCTCAGTTTTATACTCAGAAGTATCCTTTAGCATTTGGGTCTGTTAACAAATTACTTACTCTTAAAAAAATATTAGAAAAGACCAAGAACAAAGGAGAATATGATATAATGACCTGAATGCTTTCATGCAACAGCATCAGTTCATTCTTTCAACAATAATCAATAAGTATTATATCATCTCTACTTGACATATGTTGCTGTTATAAGGTATCTTTAATGAAACTATAACTCATATGACACTAAGAACCAGAGACTGGGACCTTGCCCTATCCAGAGGCATCCTTTTAACCTCCACCATGCTTGAACAGGCACTGTGTCACTCCGTCTTGTTAGAGGTCTTCCTTTCTTTTGCTGGCTCTCTGTGGGTCCCAATGACTCATCCCTCCTGAAAACATACCTAAGTATGAACGATGAAGTTTCACTATCTTTTTCTCCAAAGATAGCTGTGTTTGCACTTTCTCCAAGAGAGACTTGTGTATTCCTTTTGGCAGTCTGTAGAATAGATAATACTCTCTCAAACACAATTCAAATGCAGTGATTCTCTTTCCGTACTTAGTTATCACTGCTTTTAGTCTCAGTTATTGAGAGCATTTTACAAGTTAAAATCACAAATAATCTGGTAGTTACAGGTAAACCTTTGTCACATGTACTATTCAGTAGAAGGCCTACAGTTCTAATCCACTCGCCGCTTAGTTGGAGAAAGATGGGGAGTTTCCTCCTATCAATAGTCACAGCAGGCTCTTGGAGGGTAATTATGTGTTGGAGTTGACTAAACGGCAATAGAGATGGGTTAGGCTTCATTCATCTAGGACAGGTTGCAAATTTCTCCCCTGTTTGAGTATTTTGAGTTTGCTGTTTCTGCAATGTAAATTTATTAATGTCTCCTTGTAACTTCTTCTGGATTTTTAAATTACATATAAAAATGTTTCTCCACTTTTTATATTTAGAATTTGGAATTTATTCTGGTATATCATGTGAGGAAGAAATCTAATTTTATCTTTTTTCCATATGGTTATACAGTTGTTCCAACCCTATTTCATTTCAAAGGCAATGTTTCCTTCATTGATTTGAGATCTTTTTTTATATTCTTAATCTTTGAACAATGAAACCAACGGGTAAGGAAAGCATAATCATTCCAATGGTCAAAAGCTATAAACAATTCAGAAGTCTTTTGATGCTGGGTTTAAAAAGTTCAAGTAGAAAAAGAAACAGCAAGAATAGCTAGAAAAGAGTGGACTGACTTGGGGAAGGAACCATCTCACCCTGCTGTTGTTATTTGCCTCTAAGTTAGTCCCAATTCATGGCAACAATGTGTTCTAAAATCTCAACAAGAAAAACTGTGACCAAAGTATAAATATGCTCCTTCTTAATCCAGAAATCTCATTTCTAACATGTCCCAAAATGTACTACAAAAATGTAGAATCATTCAAACACAAGAGAATGCATCAGTTATAAAAGCAATACATTGTGTTCATTCTTTTAATGGAATGAGCAAGATCCCTGTGTCGATCACTCTGCACAGTGTAAACATTGAACACACTCAGACACTAACACAATGGCTGGATGTTCACATCCCCGAGAGGAACCCTGGGAGGAAGTCCTGGCAATCTACCTCCAAAAAAAAATCAGTGATTGGAACCTCACATATTACAATTCTACATTAGCACACATGAGGTCATCATATGTTGGAAATGACTTGGTGGTGATTGGTTCAGTGTGCTTTTTCAATTTTGTTGTTGTTGTTGTTATGTGCCATCGAATTGTTTGCGACTCATAGTGACCCTATGTACAACAGCCCTAAACCCTGCTCTATCCTGTGCCAATCGCATTGCCTCTGACACACCTGTTCTGATTACCCCAGTCATTGAATCAATCCACCTCATAGAGGGTCTTCCCCTCCTGCGCTGTCCCTCTACCCTCCCAAGCATGATGTCCCTCTCCAAGGACCTGTCCCTCCTTGCAACATGTCCAAAGTATGTCAGACGAAGCCCCAGAATCCTTGCTTCCAAGGAGTTGATTGGTTTAATCCTCTCCAGGATGAATCTGTTTGTTTTCTTGGCAGTCCATGGTACATTCAATACTCTTCTCCAGCACCACAGTTCAAAGGTGTCAATTCTCCTCCTGTCCTCCCTAGTCATTGTCCAACTCTCTGATGCATAACAAGTGATTGCAAAGACCATGGCCTGTATCAGGCACACCTTAGTCTCCAGAGAGACACCGTTGCTCTTGAGTACTTTAGAGAGGTCCCTAACAGCAGACTTTCCCATCGCAATACGTTTTTTGATTTCCTGACTGCTGGTTCCAAGAGTGTTGACCGTGGAGCCAAGCAAACTGAAGCTGTGAACAATCTCAATCTCTTCGCCATCATGACATGAATATAAATCAGAATTATGTTTCAGTATATGTTCTTTATGGATGGGTGGGGTGGGGGATTAAAATCATTTTAGTGACTTGTTTTCCAACAGCACAGGTTTCAACAGCATAGTGACATTTACATGTGGATTTTTCTTCCTGTTAATATTGCAGTAAGCATAAGCTTTGCATGTTTCAGATTAAAATGCTGTGTGACTTTAATCTTCTTGCTTAACCAGCTTGTGTCCTCAAGGAGAGAGGAGTGGTGGGGAAGGGCCCAAGGTTCAGTGCAAGTGGACTGCAGTGCAATCCTGTGTTGTTCAAGGATCAACTATATTTTTAAATGGAAAGACAAGCCAAAGAACCACTATAAAAGGGGCAACCTAATAAAAGAGAATTTCAGTTCCACTTGTTGAGTTCCACAGTCAACACTCTTAGCACCAGCAGTCAAGAAATCAAAACAAATTGCACTAAGAAAATCTGCTGTCAAAGACTTCTCCAGAGTGCTAAAGAGCAACAGTGTCAGCCTAGAGACTAAAGTGCTCATGTTCAGGCCATGGCCTTCACAATTACTTGCTATGCATCAGAGAACTGGACAATGACCAAGAAAGACAGAAGAATTATTAATATCTTTGAGTTGTGGTGCTGGAGAAGAGTACTGGAAAACCACGGATCACCAAGAGAACTAATAAGTCTGTTCTGAAGAAGGTGAAATAAAGCTGCTCCTTGGAAGCAAAGATTTTGAGACTTCTTCTCAGATACTCTGGGAATTTAGCCAGAAGGGACTAGTCTTTGGACAAGGATATCATGCTTGGAATTGTGGAGGGACAGTGTAAGAGAGGAAGACTTTGGAGAAATGGATTGACACAGTAACTGGGGTAATGGGGGTAGGTGTATCACAGACAGTGAGAGCCCCCTAACAACAGATGAGAAAACATTTAGATAATAAATGGGTTGGTTTCAGCTAAATTTCATAGGAAAAACCACATGCCAAAATTTAGCCATGTCAACAAAGAATAAGGAAAAATAAAAACTCCAACTCATTGTTGTCAAATAGGAACTAACAGCTGACCTTTTAGTGGGTTTTCAAAAACTATCAAGTGTACAGGAGACTGTCTACTTTTCTCCTGTGAAGCAACTGGTGGATTTGAGCTGCCAGCTTTTGGGTCAGCAGTGCAACTCCTTAACCACTAACCTACCAGAGATCCAAGTGGGAACCTGGAATTTCACTCGCTCAAGGCTTTAACAAGACACTCCAAGATCTCTAGGCTGGCAGGTATCAGAGACGATAAAGTAGGTATCTAGGATTATCACTGGGCAGTAAAGAAGTCCTCTCCCTCAGGCCAGCAGAGACTACCTTGGGCAGCCTTGGATTTCAGCCTCCATCCAACAGCAAGGAGCTCTTGTCACTATGATGTCACATGAACCCCAGGGAGGAGCAAAGAGATCTACCTACCTCCAGGTAGCAATAAGGTGGCAGCATTCCCTGCTCTCCTGACAAAGTACTGTTGGGGGCAGGGGGTGGGGGTACTCGACTGAAAAGGAAAGTTTAGATAACACCCAGAGTCTCACAACAAATTACAAAAACAGCCAAATTCCAATCAAAACCCATTCATCATAAGCAAGAAAGAGAAAAATTTTAAACTAAGTGAAAGAGAAAATCAGTCAGCTACCAGGGAGATGGCAACAACAGTAGAATTGTTTGATAATGGTTTTTAAGATGGTCCTGATGAAAATGCATCAAGTTATACTTATTCTAATTAATAAAAAATAAGGAAAAAAGCAGATGAAAATTTTAGAAATGAAAAATCATCCATAACATGAAACTTAATGGATGAGCTCAACAGCAGAATGCTGGGGAGAAGAATCTTCTGTGAGCTTACATGGAACAACAGAAGCTAACCCCAAACCAAAGAGCAATGAACAGAACACCTGTAATCAGTCAGACTTGGACACCACCACCACCACCACCACCACCACATCAGACTTTCATGATGCTGATGTCACAGAAAGAACAAAGAGTGGTTTGTAAAAGCTCTCCAGGAAATTAAGTCAGTGAACTTCTCCTTAACTACATCTGACAAGAAACAAACCTCCAGATTCAAAGGGGCAAACCACAAGCTGGATAAACACAAAGAAATCCATGCCAAGACACAGCTAAACTTTTGAAATACAAAGAGAACGGAAAAGAAACAAAAATAACCACCTTGAAGAAGGCAAACAAAATGATACCTTGTCTCTATGAGAAATAAACAAAGTAACAGAACCGAATAAAGAAATATACAAATACAATTGTCTATTGACACATTAGTGCTTTGGTTGGTTATGTTAGTATGTATTTCCTGCGGCTCCTGTTTGCCTTCCTTTTCTTGCCATCTTCAGGTCACCATAGTATTTTCAGATCTCCATCTTAATTTACTTCTCTGTGTTGTTTTTGTTAGGAGTTAGGGAACACTGGTGGCCTAATGGTAAGAAGTTGTGCTGCCAGCCCAAAGATCGGATGTTCAAAACCATCAGTTGCTCCAGAGGACAAAGATGAGCAATTTCCTCCCAAGTGATTTACAGCCTCTGAAAACCTGCTGGAGGGTCAGATAAGAGCCAGTCCCAACTGGGCAGCACATAACACCACCAACATAGCCTTTGTCAGGGTGCTCCGATTAGCATATTAATATGAACTGCAGCACTTTACTTGTATGAATTTTTTACTACTGTCAGTGAAAAATCTTTTCCTTTTACCTTTTCATTTTAAAATATTGTCTTGTGTATTGTCTGGTGTTTCCAAAGTAAAATATGATTTACAAAACACATGAATAGTCTATAGTAAGTAAATATGTTAATATAGTACTGCTTTCTTTTGTTCCTTCTTCCTTGATGACATTCTTAGATTTCTTTACACTTCATTTTTGTTTAAACAAAAATTCCATGAGTTGTTCTTGCTCTGAGAGCATTTCTTTTATTTCAGCTTCTCTCCCAAATGATAGTGTCAAAGTATCTAACATTTGACACTTTGGTCTTTCAGCCCTTGAAGTTGCAGGCTGACCAGTGCTTGGTCTGGGTGGTCTTCTGATTGGTCCATTCCCGCATGCATTGTGCTCAAGTCGGAACTGGCTGGAACTGGTTCATTATTGAACCTCCAGAGGGCCTTCAGAGAGAGTAAATCACATGGGAGGAGACTGTCCCTCTTCCTCCCAAGGACTGGCTGGTACATTCCACCTTCTTGCTTCTGTGTTAGCAGGGAAACTCCCTATCCACTAGGCCACCAGCACTCCCTTTCTTATGGGTTGTTGCTGTTGCTGTTGTTGTTATGTTTAGGTGTCAAAGAATAGAGTCTGACTCACAGCAACCCTATGAACACCACACCTGAACCCTCCCGTCCTGTGCCAGCCTCCTCAACTCGGATACCTTGATATCCTTGCGTCCACTGCTGCTCACCACCTTTCAGTGTTCCCCTAGGGTGGTTTCTCAAGCCACTTTCCAGGACTTCAGTCACTCTGGTTGCAAAGGAGCAGAGAAGAAGGGATCTATACTACCTTTCCTGGATACAAGTATGGAAATAGCTAAGCATCGTTCAATTTCCAAATGTCTCTTCATCGCCAAACCAGCACTGGAGAAAGTCAAATCAGGCACTGAAACACTATTCTGTTGTTTGATGAGGAGTAACTCAGAAGAACCCTGTGCTTTCAGTAAGACTCAGACGTGCTCAGGGGGAGTTCTGGAATAGTAGTAACTAGTTAGTGTACTCTTGGCCATCGGAGAACAATGTCCTCTACTCTCTGCACTCTGGTCAAGTTTTACAATACTCACCATGTTTTAAAGTGATGAATGAAATGTAATACACACACTCACACTCACTATTTGGCTGCAACCAACTCAGAGGTGGTTCCCCACTGGGTTACTGAGGCCACAAGTTGCACTGAAGGAGACGCCCTGGAGGAGATGCCCAATTCTCTCCCTTGCAGCCACTGATGGATTCAAATCACCAGAGTTTAGGACTTTGTGTAGCACTCGGGTAACCAGTGTAACACCCTACTGATTACACCACCAGAGCTTTATCTGCAATAATCAATTCTAATGCCTTTTCTTTTTTCCCAGGGTAAAGCAGAGAAGTCAAAAGAAGGACTTGGAGATTTCCTTCCCTTCACACTTTGGAGAAAGCAAAGCTAAATCAATTTTGTGAACAAATGTGTTTTATAAAGAGGAGAGAAATCTTGCAAACAGTATTATGCAATCAACATCCACCACATGGAAAAGCCACATTGAAAGCGACGTGTTCATTACCCTCCCTTGCGCCATCCGCAGGGAGCCGCACTGCCCTCCCCAAGGTGGTGCCTCTCGGTGGCTGGAATCCAGCAATAGCCCCCTGGGTGAAAGGTGGGCAATCTTCTCCTGGGCAACTGGAAGCCTCTCGAAAACCCACCGGTGGGTCAGCTAGGAGTCAGTTCCAGATTGACGGCAATGAGTTAAAGGAGCTTTCGTGCTTAAGGCATTAAGCTGCTAATGCAAAGGCTGGTTGCAGAAGTGAGTCCATGAGCTGTTCTGCGAGACTGAAATGGTGGAAGTAAATTAGGAGCATAAGGAATAAAGAAACAAGAGAAATGTGTAATAGAGTCTGCTATATTTCTTTCCTCATGACCTCTGGTGGCCTAGTGACAAGAAGCTGCACTGCAGTCCAAAAGGCACACAGTTTGAATCAACCAGCTGTTCCACAAGAGAAGGTTGGGTGATCTCCTCCCGTGTGATTAATTCCCTCTGAAAACCCAGCAGGGGGTCTGTGAAGGGTCAGTTCTGACACAATGGTACACTCTTAAGAACAACATATTTCTCCTATAGCATGTAAAGTAGAAAGTATCAAAAAGTTTGGTGAGAAAGCTTTTTGTATGGTTTGATAGGTAAATAGTCTTAAGAGTCCTAAGCCATCAGCTTCCATTTCTTCACATAGTATAAATTTGAGAGCTATTTTTAAAAAAATAACTTCAGTCATTTAAGAAAACAATTAAGTCTAGTTGGGGGGGGGACCCCACAGCATCTAAATCTCATATTTTACAATTTTGGCTTGTTTGTTTTAACTTATTGCCATCTGGGTGAACGGTTGCAGAGAAAAATGGTTTACAGAGCATATGAAACATTCAATCACTCATACATGTTGTGTGACATTGGACAGCACATACATGTTGTGTGACATTGGACAGCAATCCCCACCCCATAACAGCTTTCTTCCCTTTTCATTCCTGTGTTTAGCATTTCCACTCATCTTCTTCCTTTCTATTCCTCCCTGCCCTCTCAGCTTCCTCCCTGGGTACGTCATGCTCTCTTGATCTGTAAGGTGATAGCTGTAAGGAGTGTGTACCTCCCTGGTGCTATTGTTCACCTTGTAGTCTGTTCTGTTGTTTGACTAAAAGTTGAGTCACAGGGATCAGGGTCATTCACAGCCTTGAAGGGCATCTGAGGGCCACAGTATTTTCAGATGTTTTCAATAACCGCAATCTTCGTCTTCTGCAAGACTTCAAAAAGAACTTTGTATCTCGAGAATTGCCAATCAAATAATTACAATTCATTTAGACCAACTGCTTTTGAAATAGTACAAGAGCTTTTCCACTCTGACATGCAATAAGAAAAAGTGTAGAGCTAATGCATACACATTTATAACATGAGGTGTACTTTCCAAAGATCCATTATGCCTCATAGCAACCATCAGTGTATAAAAGGCGGCACAGATAAGAACAATTATCCCCATTTCAAGGTGAGAAAACTTTAGACACAAAAAGGTTCATTAACTTTCCCAGTTTTCCAGCTCACGCTGGCAAGCTTCAGGGTCTGTGTGCTCTTGACCAAACACCACTCTGCAGAGAGACTCGGTCCTAGGAAGTCCCTCAAAGATTATGTGGCCATTCTGAGATAAAAAGACAACACAAGTGTAAAATCCTTAAAATAAGGACTCTATCTTCTGTGGATAAGGACAAATAAATGACATTGCATATGCTGTCACTGCCACCGAAACAGCATGAAATCAATTCAAGCTCCTAGTTCTGACCCTGCTAAAATCAAAGGCTGCAAATGCCACCAATTTCCAAAGGTGGCATGAAAAGAAGAGACGCAATCTTGAAATACAATGTGAAATAATTTTAAAATAAGCCAACAGTAAGTAGAAACACAAGAAAAAAATATAAAACAAACCAGCTGCTTCCATAGACAGTTATTAACAAAGGATAAACATAAACGATGGGCTTAATAGGTATTTTCAATAGTTTGCATTTTCAGTTTACAATAATTTTTTTTCAAAAAATGCAACCAGCAGCTGTATCTTCAATTTTTTACATAGTAGGATATTCAGAAGACAAATGAATGAGCAGATTAGTCATAAAGCAAATAACTAATACACTGCAAACTAATAGCAGATTAAAGATAGTTCTCAGTCTAATAGCCAAATGTTTTCTTCAGTATTAAAACAGCCTTACTCCACTTAATTAAAAAAAAAAATTCACTTGATGTGTTCCTATTGCAAATGCCAGCTATTAAACAGGAGATGTAAGAAAGATACTTAAAAAGCCATATTAGGGGAAAAATCTAGCAGGATTTCCAATAACAAGAACAGAGAATGAAAGTAAACAGAAGAACCAGAGGAAATGAAACACACAAAAATTATCCAAAATCATCACAAAGTTTTGTTGGTTTGTGTTTTTGGTGGTGTGTTGTTTTGTTTTGTTTTGTTTTTCAAATATTTTAATTCATTTATTTTTCATTTCAATGAACATCTACAGAGATTTTGGAATTCCATTCATTCATTGTTGCACTCTTCTCCCCGCCCACCCCACCTCACCCCCTCCCCGTTTGCTCTTCTCCTTGAAAAGCAAAAGAAAAACTCCCTCATTGGTACACAATCCCCCCCGCACCTCCCCCAGTCCCACCCCCAACCCCAAATATAATCCACTCTGCAACCTCATTGCGTACTCCTACGATAAACATAATGCCCTAAAATATAATACTTTTAAACTATTCTCTCCCCCATAGACTTCAATGCCGTAAACATATTTCATCCAGTTTTTCTCAGCCTTACCCCCACCCCGATGTCAGCCTCATTCTACAACACTGGCACCATATAGCATTTGTCCCTTTGTGACTGAGATACCTCACTCAGCATAATGTCCTCCAGGGTCACCCATTTTTTATAATATTGCATGAGTTCCTTGTTTTTCAATGCAGCACAGTATTCCATTGTGCGGATATACCACAGCTCCTCTACCCATTCGTTTGTTGATGGGCATTTAGGTTGTTTCCAACTCCTTGCTATTGTAAACAAAGCCTCGATAAACATGGGTATGCATATATCTACTTGGATGTCATTTATGGTCTCTTTAGGGTATATTCCCAGTAGTGGAATTGCTGGGTCAAATGGTATATCTATTTGCAACTTTTTGAGAAAGCGCCACATGGCTTTCCACAGTAGTTGCACCATTTTACACTCCTACCAACAGTGAACAACCTCGCCAGCATTTGTTGCTTGCTGTTCTGTTAAATTTTGCTAGTCTTACTGGAGTGAGATGATATCTCATGGTTGTCTTTATTTGCATCTCTCTCAGAGCTAGGGATTTTGAACATTTCTTCATGTGCTTGTTGGCCATCTGAATGGTTTGTTGTTTTTTTTTTAATGGAGGAAGTACTATCTGAGTGTCCTCTTACGATGTTACTTGAAGTGTAATTTACAAAGTACACTGAAGGAAGTGCTTCTATGAAAATTCTGTGACTGACTTAAGGTTTGATTTTATCCTGTCCCTTCCTCTTTTGACTATGATCAATAGTGATAATTATTAATTTGTTCCCTTTTTTACTGCAAAGCTTGGCCAAGTTCAATGTTACACCAATAAGTGAGCTTTAGGTAACTAAGATGCATATGACACCAGTAAATTACTTCAAGCAACAAAACATGACCATTCGTTTACAGCCTTGACAATTGTTTGGTTTTTCCCTAACAGAATGCAAGTATGATCTTGAATCATTTGTACCATGAAAAAGCACAACATGCCATTTTCAAAAACAGTCTCTTCAATTAGGTAAGTTTCACCAGAATTTATTATTACATCTGCATTTTTTGGAGAGAGAAAAAGCCCTTTTTAAAAGAAAAGCCCAAGATCTGGGAGCTGCAGATACATATGGGTGACAAGGTCCTTGGAGTCTTGAGAGTTATTTGACATTAACTTCCTGGAATTGCTGCCAATAACATTTCAAGCACATAAAACTCACTCTTAACTTTCCATCTCCTCAGAGGCCAAAGCCTGAACTTGTGAAAAATGTCCTTACTGTCACACCAGAGCGGTTTCTCTGAGGAGGAGCAATCCTTTGGGGAAACGAGTGCTTGGGGAAGGTTGACAAGAGGCTGCAGTGGTGGGGAGGGGGTGAAATCACCGTGACTGCCACAATAATTCCATTCTCAAATCTGAAAATATGGGGCAGAGGGCTGTAATAATTCACAGTACCCTTCCATTTTCATGAAAATCTGTCCTGAGAAAGGGAAATGTCAACTGAAGAGTGAAAGGAAACTTGTACTGCAAAACTTTCCACAAAGCAGAGTTGTCCCATTCTAATCAGAGACTGTGAGTGGCGTGTGACAAAATATCCTGAGGTTACATTTATGTCTTTATCTACATATAGGCATTTAAGTCACTCAGAAATAACTTTAAAATGTCTAATAAGAACCTATTATGTGACAAGTAGTTAAGACAGCCCAGGCACACCACTGTTGCGTAGATTCAGAGAGACCCCCTACATCGGGTTTCTGGGGATATAAATCTTTACAGGAGAAGACTGACCATTCTTTCTCCATTGAAGAAGCTGATATATTCAAACCACTGACTTTTCATATTGGTTGTTGTCATTGTTGTTATGTGCCGTCAAGTTGCTTGCAACTCATAGCGACTCTGTGTACAATAGCCCGGAAATCTGCTCTATTTTGTGCAAACCTTGCTGTCTCTGACACACTCAGTCATTGGATCAATCCATCTCATCAAGGATCATCCTCTCTTTCACTGTCCTTACACCTTTACAAGCATGATGTCCCTCTCCAAGGACTGGTCTCTCCTTGCAACATGTCCAAAGTATGTCTGACAAAGCCTCAGAATCCTTGACTCCAACGAACAGCCTGGCTTCACCCTCTTCAGGGTGAACCTGTTTGTTCTCCTTGCAGCCCACAGTATATTCGAGGTTGGTAGCTATTGTTAAAGAAAACTCAGTTCTATACTAGTAAGGGAGATCTGTAGCTTAGTGGTAAGGAAGTGTGCTGTTAAAACAAAGGTACATAGTTCAAATCTTCAAATCCCCCAGCTTCTCCAAGGGAGAACTACAGGCAATCTTCCCATATGCCTTTGAAACCCACTGGAAGGTCAGCTTTGGGTTGGTTCTTATTTGACAGTATTCAACAATATTATACACTTAGTAAACAGAGATTAAGAGACTCTAAAAGTACAAAAATGAATGTGCTCACCTTCTACCACAAAGCCTCGAGGCTATAATTCCACACACACACCACAAACAGCAGGTCTGATGATCTCCATCCAAGAGTCAGCCAGTGAAACCTTACAACAGCACAGATCTACTCTACATGTGAAATCAACCCAAAGCACCGAAAAACCAACAGTGAGAGCTACACAAACCCCCTCCGCCATCAACTTAATCCTTCTTGACAGTGAGAACAAGAGATGAAGGACTGTTTACAGAGACATTTAATTACAACGAGATATCATGTCTCCACACTTTGGCTTCCCTGGTGCCACAGCACGTATGGAGCTTTGATGACATCTCAAAGGGTAGACGGGCACGCTCTTCTGCGATCTGAAGCCTTGGCAAGTCGCTGGAGGGGTGGCTCTCAGTCAGTTCTGACTTGATGAGTCTTACAATGAGTCTTACAGTCTCGGGCCTAGGTGAACACATTCCTATTGAATAGAAACAGCACACTGACTTCTACTTCCTATAAAAGAACTCTGATTAAAAAAAATCTAGAGAAGAGAATGATAGCCTCATTATCCATGCACAAATTCTAGTGACATTTTCTTATTTCCTTCATACACTACAACAGTTTTATGCATGCTTTACCCAATTATGATTCTATGAGGCAAGAATTAAATGGCAACATAATACATATCCCTATATCAGATGTAAAGTCTTGACTAACTTATTCTATGGAATGAATGTGTCTTTTGTTTGCTTTGTTCCAATTTTCGCCGCAGTGACTAATTTTTTTATCAAATTAAAATCATGCTATTGTGAAGCAATTGAAGAAAGTATTCTGGAATGATATGTTTTACAGTTTGCAGTTATATACTAAGCTTGAAGAAGGGAAATTTTTAAGTAATAACTTTTTCTAAAAAGATAATGGTGAAAGTATGTTTCTACTTCCTATTCTTCAGTTTGTACCCAAAAGCAGTTCTTTTGAAAATAAAAGACTGTACTTCCAAAGTAATAATGGGATTTTAAAGAATAGTATCCAAGTTAAGAATAATAGAGTCCTTGATTAAGTGGGACATGAATTCTAAAAATTGCAAGAATTCAAGAAACATTATCACATTAGAGTGTTTGTTTAGGTTTCAAAGGAGAGAAACAGATTTGAGCTGGTGTTTACAGAACAGGTACACAGAACTGGTGTGGAAAGAAGGCAGGGGTCCAGGAACCAGCGAACACATGAGGAACAGGTTTGGATAAAGCAAATATGTACAAACTGCTCCAGAAGGTGTGCCCTCAGAGATAAGGACTGTGATAGGCCTGGAGAGCAGAGGTGAGGCCTGAGATAATGAGAATGGGCACAATGGCAGAATGGCTAAACAGGAAGAACGCAGAACCCAGGCCTCAACCCTGAAGCTAACCTGACTGCTGGGTAGCTGACACTGCCTCGCAGTGTCCCTCTCTCGAGTTTCCCAGGCTGTTCAACTTTCTCCTGCAGAGCTGCTGGGAGATTCAAAGTGCCTGCCTGTGCATTAGAAGTCATGATGCACCATGCCACCAGGGACATACTGAGAGCTAGATAAATTTGTGGTGATAATAACGAAAAATTATAAAAACAGCAAAGGTAAAAAAAAGCTCCCCAAAATCTTAGGTTGAGGCAGAATTATCAAAATTTAGTGAGAAACCATTTCCAAATTTGAATATCTTTGCAAATTGAGACCAAGCCAATAGATTTGTTGGTAAGAGCATTCAAGAATTCAGGGTCAGTAAGAGGACATCCACTTCCTAAACAACATGCCTCCAGAAACTCTATGAACTTTGATAAATGTTGATAGTTGTAGAGGGGCTTCAGGCCTTTTCTTCATAGGGTCACTATGAGTTGTGCTCAACTCGAAGGCAATCAACACCACCACCACGAGGGACAAGTTGACAGAGTTTTTAATTTTTGCAGTTTAATTTTTCCAAAAAGGATCAGTACAGACCTGAGGTTTCCCGTTAGTGAACTTGATATGATGGATCACTCCCTCCCTCCCTCCCTCATCGCTGCACTGAGAAATGACTCGCACGGCTCACCCTCCAGTGGGTTTCCAAGACTGGAAGCCACACTAGAAGGATCTGGTCATCTTTCTCCCATGGAGCCACTAGGGGATTTGAACAGCCAGACCAACAGCAAGCTTTGGGTTAGCAGTGCACCTCCCTAGGGACTATGTCACAAAAGACACTGGCAAATAGTGAAAATCAACAAATCAAGTTTCCAAAGAATGGTCCTTCATAAAGGAGGTCACACCTGGGCAGGACTTAAAGGGTGGAGAGACATGAAGGATGAATCTCAAGCAGAGGGACCAGCCTGAGCCCTAGAAAGAGAGGGGACAAACCTCACAGGCCGAGTATGAGCAGGGGCCAGCAGGGGCTGGAAAGAACACAGCAGGCGGGTCCAGGTGAGAGACGGAGTCAGAGCACAGTCGAACAGACAGCCCAGGTCAATGGAAGCACTCTGGATTTCATTCCAAACAAACAGAGAGCCACTGAGGGTTCTGGGGGGAAAAGTGAAACCCTCACTGGGTCAGATTCCTTAGACAGGAGTTGGGGGGTGGGTAGGTGAACATACCACCAAGTCTATTCCAATTCACAGAGAACTCACACTCCACAAGGCTTTCAGTGGCTCATTTTTCACAGGTAGCTTGGTGGGCCTTTTCTCTATGGATGGATGAAACCTCTGCCTTTTTGGTTAGAGTTGCTGTTAGAGTTGCTGTTTGTAGCTGTTGTTAAGTGTCGTCAAATTGTAGATGACTCATAGCAATCCTATGAATTAAAGACCTGAACACTTGTATAACGTTCATTGTTTCTCCAAGCCCATAGGGTTTCCGGAGGCAAGCTATTTTGGAAGTGGATGCCACTCCTGTTTCCAAGCCTGTTTTAATCGGGGAGCTCCACCCCACACTGTCCACCATGGGTAACCATTATCGCATTTGACACATCAGCGTCACAGTGTTCAGCATCACAGCAACCACAAGTGACCTCTGTACGACAAGTGGACACACCAGGGATGTCTGACCAAAAACAATTAAAAACAGGCCTGAGGGCCATGGATTAAAGTCACACACCTTTGGCTTGGTAGCATCACTTTCTGTCCACTAGGCCAACTGATTTCATTGTTGTTGTTGTTCTTGTTAAGTGCCATCGAGTTGTTGGCAACTCATAGCGACCCTATGAATGAAAGTCCTCAACACTTGTGTGACTTTCATCCTTTCCCCAGGTTCACAGAGTTTCCGGAGGCAAGCTATTAAAGAAGTGGATGCCACTCCTGCTTCCAAGCTTGTTTTATTCGGGGAGCTCTACCAAACACCGTCCACCATGGGTAACCATTCTCGTATTTGACACGTCAGTGTCACAGTGTTCAGCTTCACAGCAATCACAAGTAGCTCAGTGAATTAACTGTTTGCCCCCTCAGGGACCCTTTAGCCGTAATTGGTGCTGCTGTGTACTGTCAAGTTGGTACCAACACATAGCTGACCCTCCAACAGGCTTTTAATCACATGGGAGGGTTTTTAATCATTCATCTTTCTCCTATGGAGAAGCTGGTGGATCTGAACTGTGTACCTTTGAGGTGCCAGTGCAGCTCCTACCAGCAGGCCACCAGAGGTCCTTTTAACCACAGAAGAGGAACAAAAGGCAACACTCACAGTAATACTCCTGCAGTGCTTTCTGTACTGGGTAACAGGAGTGTTGAAAAATTGGACTCAATTGTGCTGGCTGCATCTACAGTGAGGTCTACACTGAGGACCCTGGCCTGAGAGCCTGAGACAGATACGGGGCTGCGTCTCAGAACTGTGACTCGGTAGGGATGACTGAGGCCCGTCAGCTCCAAGGAAGGGTGGCCTCTACTGTTACCGAAGGTGCCACAGCACAGAAAAGACTAGAGGCACTTTTCTACTGGTTGTTGTTGTTGCTGTTGTTATGTGCCGCTGATTCGCTTGCAACTCATAGCAACCCCATGTACAAGAGCCCTAAATCCTGCTCTATCCTGTGCCAACATCACTGTCTCTGACACACTCACTCCCATCACCCCAATCACTGAATCAATCCACCTCATCAAGGGTCTTCCTCTCCTGCGCCGTTCCTCCACTCTGCCAAACATGATTTCCCTCTCCAAGGACTGGTCCCTCCTTGCAACATGCCCAAAGTATATGAGACGAAGCTTCAGAATTCTTGACTCCAAAGAGCAGCCGGCTTCACCCTCTCTAGGACAAACCTGTTTGTACTCCTAGCAGTCAATGGTATATTCAACACTCTTCTCCAGCACCACAGCTCAAAGGCATCAATTCTCATTCTACCATCCCTAATCACTGTCCAACTCTCCGATGCATAGCACGTAACTGTGAAGACTACAGCCCAGATCAGGTGTACTTTAGTCTCCAGCCTGATGTTGTTGCTCTTCAGTACTCTGGAGAGGTCTCTGACAACTGACTTTTCCAGTGCAATTCATTTCTTGATTTCCTGGCTGCTGGTATCATGAGTATTGACTGTGGAGCCAAGCAAACTAAAACTGTTAACTCTCTCAATCTCTTCACCATCCATACTGATGCTGCCAATTGGCCCAGTGGTGAGAATCTTTGTTTTCTTGATGTTGAGTTTCAATCCATATAGGAGGCTGCAGTCCTTGACCTTCTACAGCAAGTGCTTCAGGTCCTCCTCAGTTGCAGCGAGCAGGGTCATCTGCATAACGCAGGTGGTTGATTATTTAGGTTAGCAAGTTAGCATTTTAAAGGAAAAACTAAAAATGAAAATGAAAGGAAAAAATATCCTCTAACTTGTTGAACAAGAACCAATGAACACTAATTCTCGGCTGGGTGTCTGAGGCTGTAAATCTCATGAGAGGAGACTGACTGTCCATCTTTCTCTTGGAAAGTCACTGGTACATTCAAACAGTCAGAGAGGTGCCACCTGTCAAGTTAGCAGCTCAGCTCCCTATGGACCGTCCCACCAGAGTTCCCCTTTATAAAAAAGGAACTGGAAAATACAGTAGAACAATGTAATCTTAAGAAAATGCTGATATTCTCTCTGTGTGTATGTCTTTATTTCAGGCACAATTGAAAGTGTTCTCATAAATCTTTCTGATAATTTTTCTTCATTCGTGTGCATGAATTTATTCTCTCTCTCTCCTGAGTAGGAACCGACTCATACCTGATTCTCGTCTGAGTTTCTGAGGCTGTAATTTGCCCCGGAGGAGAATACTCGTATGTGTCCTCAGAACCTCTGGTGGATTTGAACAGAGAGACTCAGGTCTGTGTGAGCAGCTCAACTTCCAACAGACAAGGTCCCCTGAGCTTCCTTAATCACTGAAACATCACTTAACTTTGCTTTTACCTTTCAGCAAAACAGAATGGCCATGAAGACCACCAGACGGAAGACTTAGAACCATTATGGTTCTACCTGCAATTTAAAGAAGGAATCCAGTTTTCATCAATATTCTCATCTGGTTTTGCTAAATGATTTACAATTCAGATGACAATATTTTATTGCCTTTGTGAGCCAAGAATGTAAAATATTTATCACATTCAAACACAGGTATTCCCGCACCTGGTGTGGCTTACGTGTGTATCCATATGCTTAAAACTCAACCACCATCATACACAGAAGCTTAATGCTTGTAGTGCTGCTGCTTTGTAATTTAGCCCTGTAATTTGCAGCCAATCATGTCTGGCTCCAAATTGCATGCTGGTTACAACTAACCAACAATATACACAGAGCCCTGGTGGCGCTGTGGATGAAGAGCTGGGCTGCTTAACAAAAGGTTAGCATTTCAAATCGTCCAGGGAGAAGACTGAAGCTGTCTGCTCTGTAAAAACTTCCAGCCTTGGAAACCCTATGTGCCTTTTCACATACTTTGGGCATCTTGCTAAGACGGACCAGACCATGGTAAAAGACATCAATCACGCTTGGAGAGTTGGAGGTTCAGCGAAAGAAAGCAAGACTATCAACGAGGTGGCTTGGCATGGTGACTTAAGCAATAGGCTCAGGTGTATCAGAGATGGCGGGGGTGACACAGGACGGAGCAAGGTTCAGATCTGTCGTTCACTGGGCCATCATGAGTCATCATCAGCTGGACCACACCGAACCCCCACAACACAGGGTCACCGTGTAACTTCATGGCAGAGGAAGTTTTGCTTTTGTTTTGGCTTCTGTCATATTTTGCCTAATAGAGGAGATTAATTTGATAGGAGTGCTTGAGAGAGAACATCATATGATCCTCTGCATAGCACTGCTCTGAATGTAATGAAGGCAAAATAAAAAACGGGCTCTGCGGGAACTGCAATTTTATGATCTAAACCCAAAAATGCCTCAGTGCAACAGCTTGCACAAAACGGAATTAAACGTTGGCAAGCTCACATATAAATTCAGGAAAATGTTTTAAGAAAAGATATAAAAATCAATAAGTGTAATAAAAAAAGAAAAGAAAATATATACAAGGCATGTATTTAAGTGTTTCCAGCTGAGTGAAAGAAAACACTCTGTATTTTATGAGCGAAACAGAAATGGCCCAATAGAGAAATCCTTTGTGGGTCATACCATACCTCCTTCAATGGGATCACATTTCTCTTGGCACGTCACCACCATCACCAAATGCACAACACCTTGTGCCAACATCGATGGTTCAACTCTTTAATTTTTCAGCAGCTCTATGAAGCGGGCAGTCTCACCTGTGGCTTTATGGTCACCATAGATCCACATTCCAACTCTAGTATTGATTACCATCTGCCATCAGTACCACCTTCTGAATAAAGTCAATAGAGTTTAAGGTTAAAATGAGAAGCATAAAGGAATTTCTTCTATTTATCCTCGGTTATACACAGATATTTGATGACTTAGTATGAATGAACCCCTACATCTAGGATAATGTTTTACAACAACCCATCACCACCACCACCACTATCCAGTTACCATTTGGGCTTTCTTGCTCCTTCTCTTTGGCACCACCATGGACCAGAGTAGAGCTTGGGCTTAAAGCGGCCGCATCACAGTCTCCCCGAGGATATGAGAAGCAGAGTTGCCCGGTCCGTCTGAGAACAAACAAAAGGAATCCAGGACAACCGAGCAATGCTTCGCTTGGCCATTCTCATGCGCTCTCTTCTGCTTCCAATCTTGGCGAGCTGCTTTGCCAGATTCAAACATGCTTGAAAAACACAGTGAAAGTGCCTTGCCAACTGGAAACTTTCCCCTATTTCCTCTTTAACAACTCTAATGCTTAATATTAATAAATATTGTTATACTTAATAGTTAATAGTAATAAATACTAATGTTATAGATATTAAGAAAATGTATTCTTTTTAAATATACTAGCATATATCTTATTAATAAATTAATATTAATATAAGGTTAAGAAAATAAAAGATGCATAATAACCCAAACTATGGTAACATGGAAAGAGCCACCAAGCTCATTATTATGAAGTCCAATATAGAAAGTGTTTTACTGCATGAAAAACAAATTACATATTCTTAAATGTTAAAGTTACAACCATGGAGCCCTAAAACTACTGCCCTAAAATAATCGTAAAACCTCAAACCAAAAATATCCCCAACCAATAATTAGCTTAATTAGGTGGGACCTTTGTTCATGGTGTCCCAATGAATTGGAGTCGACTCAAAGGCCCCTCCAACACAATCAAGCACTCCTGCCTTGACATTCATGCTCTTTTAAGATCCATACAGGATCCAAGTGTACACAACTACCAATTAGACAGGACACTTACGAGATAACATGTTTACACTAATGAGGAAGGAGCAGTTCATTAAAGGCGGGTGGGAACGGGTGCACCCCTTGAAGAACGTAACTAATGTCACCGACCTGTATATGGAGAATCTGTGAATCCGTGCATGTTCTGCTTTGCATATTCTCAACCACAACAAAATATCCTTTTTAGAAAGCATAGAATGTCTTTTATAAGCATGTGATGAGTAGATGAAAACAGATGAATAAAAAGGAAGACCAGACATACTGGACATTGTAATTGATGCTATAAAACTAAATGTGTATGAATGATTCAAAGAAAAAGTCAGTATGCTCTGCAAACTTCTACTCCAA
Organism: Elephantulus edwardii; assembly: GCF_000299155.1. Classification (NCBI taxonomy): domain Eukaryota; kingdom Metazoa; phylum Chordata; class Mammalia; order Macroscelidea; family Macroscelididae; genus Elephantulus; species Elephantulus edwardii. The sequence continues at coordinate 800,069 of NW_006400095.1, read as the reverse complement.
ACACAACAGAAAAGGGAGGAAGCATGTCATAGAAATATGCACAATATACGGATTAAAATGAAAAAGGGAAAGTCGATATGTAAAAAATGATGTACATCACAAACATTCAAAGACCAAATTTCTCTAAGATTCATCTTTCTCCCTCTGTCTCTCTCTCTTTCACCCCCCCCCCACCCCGTACTGTCATCCAGTTGAAACTACTTCATAGCTGACTCTGCATTGGGTTTTCCAGACTTAAATCCCACAGAAGAAGACTGTCCACCTTTCCTCGCACAGAGGCCTCGCTGGGCTTGAACTGCCAGAGAGGTGCAGCCTTTAGGTTAATGCTGCAGTTGCCTAGAGGCGAGGCCACCAGAGAGCCCTCCAGAATCAGCTGGAGGGCACAAACGGAGGAAAAGGAACGGCAGCACACTGCCCAGTGTCCGCCCAGTCAGTGTGGAGGGGAGAAAAGCCTCCATTCTGCTCTGCAGACAATTAAAGGAAATAAGCTGGCCAGCCTGGGAAGCCTTTCAGGAACAAGAAGTGTTTTTAAAATGGAACTATAATCAGGAGCAGAAATCAAAAAACGCAGCTCTCAAATTTGGATGTGAGAGAAGGCACCAGGGAAAACAATGCTTTAATTTCCTATGATTAAGATACTTAACAGATTGTGTTGATTTACAGGATTAGTGAAGAATACCTGAGTTGTAGAAACAACAGGCTTCATTAAAAGAGCAATGCTTGCTGTGAATACCAGTTAACTCTGGTCTAGGAATGAACCTGAGACAATCACTCGCGCTTATTTACACATGGAATAATGTTTTCCTCCCTATTCTCATCCCTCAACAACACAGAAAGGTAAAAGAGAGCGTGAGAGTCACAAAACTCAACTGGATATGTATCAGCCAGTTCATTAAAAAGTCTATCAAAATGGCACAGAACTGATGAATTTAGAAGGAATGGAGATAGTCTGATCATATGATTATTTTGACTCATAAAGTATCACTATCTACTATCAAAAAACTAAATAAGAACTTTGGAATGAGAGGTTATTTTATCATGCAAAAAGAACAGAACAGAACTTGAGATGCTTAATGAATGACCTCTCTACCAGGCAAAGGCCCCCAAAGATGTCCAGGCTGGTTCAGAACCGGTGAACTGTCTCTTCCAGCTAACTTGGCATAATCCTGTTCAACAGAAATTCATTTTATCAGCTCACTTTAGCATCGGGATCTAAATCTCTACCTCTGAACATTATTAAATTTCTGACTATCTCGGAGCTCAGACTGAAGCATCTGGGACTATCAATGTCCACCAGAGTCATCATGAGCAAACCCAACACTGTTCATTCCGAGCCTTGGGGAAATCCACCATTATGTACTCAGTCACTCAAATCCAAAATCTGGATGTCACTGTAAATTGTTTCCTCATTAACCTATGACCAAATCCTGTTGCGCCTCACATGATACTTTTCTCTCCATATGCCCACTTCAAGTGGGCCTATTTCCTCAAGACATTTCCTGCCACTCACCTAATCTTCCTGTAACCTACCCGCCTCGTGACTGTCCAGAACAGTCTTTACAAAAGCCCTATCCTGATCTCAGCAATGAGCTCAAAAATGTCAGAGATTGTGAAAGAGGGTAGGACAGCATTTAGATCTGTTGTTCATTGGGTTGCGCTGGGTCATGCTCAACTGAACAGCACCTAACAACAATAATTCTATACAGTCACTGGATGTTGTTATGTTTCGTTGAGTTGCCTGCAACTCATAGAGACCCTGTGTACAAGAGCCCTAAACCTTGCTCTATCCTGTGCCAATCGCACTGTCTCTGACACACCAACCCCCATTACCCCAGTCACTCAATCAATCCATCTCATTGAGGGTCTTTCCCTCCTGCGCTGCTCCTCCACCCTCCCAAGCATGACGTCCCTCTCCAAGGACTGAGCCCCTCCTTCCAACAGTCCAAAGTATGTCAGACAAAGCTTCAGAATCTTTGCCTCCAAGGAACAGCCTAGGTTCACCCTCTCCAGAACAAACGTGTTCATTCTCTTAGCATCCATGGTATATTCAACACTCTTCTCCAACACCACAGATCAAAGGCATCAATTCTTCTATCATCCTTACTTATTTTCCAGCTCTCTGACGCATAGCAAGTGATTGTAAAGACCATGGCCTGGATAAGACACATCTTAGTCTCCAGACTGAAACTTAAATACTTTAGAGAGGTCTCTAACCGCAGACTTTCCTATTGCAATCTTGGATGCTGGTGCCAAGAGTGCTGATTGTGGAGCCAAGCAAATGGAAGCTGTTAAAAATCTCTTCACCATCCATCATAATGCTGCTAATTGGCCCATTGGTGAGAATCTTTGTCTTCTTGATATTGAACCTCAATCTATACTGAAGGCTGCAGTCCCTGACCTTCCACAGCTCAAGCAAAAAAAGGTCAAGTCCAAAGCTGCTGAGTGGCCACATGTTGAAGAGGAACAATCTATAGAGAAGCACCAAGAAGACACAACCAGGAGGAGAGGAGGAGGAAGGCTATGTGACCACATCAACTCCTAAAAGTTTTCATCAAGGCTTTCACCCTGACTCTTCATACAATGAGACAATTCCCTATAAAAAAAATCACCACTTGTCCCTTTTGGCCTCCTCATGCAGGTGTTTATTTAGTTGGTTTTTATCTGGTAAGCATACTACTAGACAGAACAGAGGAGCAAGAGAAGAGAAAAGAGCGATATTAAGACAAGGCAAATTAAGGAGTTCAGATGTCTTATTTTAAGGGGCTCCACTACCATCCTAAAGGCATGCGGTTCAAATCCACTAGATGCTCCATGTTTTAATTGGGAAGCTCCACCAAACAATGCCCACCATGGTTAACCATTATCACATTTGACACATCAGTGTCACAGTGTTTAGCATCACAGCAACCATGAGTTACCTCTGTACAGCAAATGGACAGACCAGTGCTATACCACTTAGAAGAATGTTTGACCAAAACCTATTAAAACCAGGCCTGAGGGTCACAGATTAAAATCATCCACCTTTTACTTACTTAGTAGCTTAACTTTCTATCCACCAGGCCCACAGAGCTCTCTCTAGAAAGAAGAAAGCTAAAAGGGAGGTGGGGGAAGAGTTCAAATGTGGAAAGACAAAAAGTAGAGTTCAAAAACACTAAGGTTTTGAAGGAGTTAAAGAAATTTCTTAATTACACAGCTAAAGACTGGCATGACCATAGTGTATACTCAAGTAATCTGGTTTCATATTTAGCGTTGATTCTACCTGCTGCTGCCTCTGCCTTATAGAAAAGCCCTTGTGAAGTCACGTAATACATGTGTGATTAGGGAGGTCACAGTCAAACAAGTAACAAAGTCTGCAGTGCGGCTGCTATTTCCGATCAACCATGTCTAACAAGGTCCTGCTGTTGATGGTAGCTGAAAGAAATAGCTCACTATAAATAAAAATGTTCTTGAAAGCACAGCAACACACATCACATTATCAGAGAGAATGAAATTAAGACAAATGTAAAGTCTATGGACCCCAAGGGGCAGAGACTAGGCAGATGATCACATGTTTGTCCACCATGAAGAATAAGATGGGGAGGGGAAGGGAAGAACAAAGTTCCTATTGTATGTATATGGTTCAATTAGCTCTTGGTTATAACAAATGATTAAAACTTAGTAATTGACAATACTAATAAATTATGTAAAAGGAGCAGATACAATGTGGGAGTGGCTGAGTCTGAGTTCTACCTGACTCATAAAGAGGAACTGTCCCCATCAATAACATCCATGTTCTAAACAAATAGATACATGGTCAGACATGCCACCCTACAAGCTCCTGCACCTATTTTTATCAGTCACTGGGTCCAATGTTTGTTGCAACTTGACTCATAGACCTTACAGTTGTGGAGTTTATTAGGGAAATAGGCTGAGGAGTGGATGATGCAAAGAATATCATACAATGAATGTCCAAGCATAGTCTAGCAATCTCAAATCAGAGTAACAAGGCACAATTCCTCACTTAGTGAAAGTTCAGGTTCAGTTTAACAGCACAAACTCAAGAAGCATCTGATTTCCACAATCATCAAGCAAACTATTGCAGAGCATTTACAAGTCAGCTTTTCCTTCAATCATCCAGCAAGCAAAATCTGTGTCACAGGCTCCATCTCCACTGTTTCCTCTGGTTACATCTTGCCACAGTCTCTTCATGCACTGCCACAGTCTCTTCACCCTCTCTCCACCACCGTCTCTTAAAAGTGTGGAAAAAGCACTCACTTTAATTGGTCCCCAGCTGTTGATGATCTGTAAGACCACATGTCTGCAGTTAAGGTATTTGGAGACCATGCCCCCAGTGAGCACTAATGCAATGGATATAAAAACCAATAGTCAGGGTTTCTGACACCACAAGTGAGGATTTGTAGAACTGGCCATTTGAGCAGCTGAGTAGTTCTTTGTTGGGTCATGCCAGAACTGGCCCATATGTATGCCAGTTCTTGACGGTTCTTTGTGGTTACAAAGCATCCTGAAACTTACTGGCCTTTTCAATGGTTTCATAACCTTAGTTTGAATTTTAAATATTCTGAGTAATGATGGTTCTAGTCAAGGTCAACTCAGCTGAAACTGTATGTGCAAAAATCCTCTCAGTCACATTTCTGAAACATTGTAGGCTCTGTAGTATGGGACATCTTAGCATAACTCTTTGACATTTAGTGACTTCTCACTCTGCCTCCAATTTTAATTATTGGGTGAAATAAAAAGTATTCATACTAATTTTCTAACATTTAATTCTCGGTTATTTTCCTGGATAATTTCAGTTGTAATCTTTGACATATTTGAGAGTTACTTCCTTCTATTCTCATGGTCCAAGAATTATTCATCATTTCCCTGTATCTTAGGGACTCTTTGCCTTCAGACAGAATCTTTATCAGCCAGGAGGCAAATGCAATCACTTCTCAGGCACACAGAGAAGAAAGCTGGCATGAGAATCAGGTCATAGTTTATGTAGCTGAAGGGACAGCTTCCTGGGAGGCAGGAGATGAGGAAATTAGAAATCAAGAAGGTCAACTTAATCACAAATACATTACTGGAGTTTCCATTAGCACCATGAAATGAGCTACAAGAATCAGAGCTTAGCGGGAAAGATGGCTCAGAGAACTGGTTTCATCTCTGGCTTTCTAATATGTCCTTCGTGAAACTCTATAAACATGCAAGAGCTTTACATTTTTTACTGTTAGCCTCTCATATTTAGAAATAAAATGATATGTAATTATGATGTAAACTGTATAAAAGGATAATGAAATGTGGAAAGGAAACAGAAAGAATGAGACATGAATTAGTGCTGTGGCACAAAACAAAAATACAATAAGCAAAGTGCATGCAATTTTTCCAACAAAGAACCAGGTCCTGATTATTATGTTACTGTACCAAAAAATGACATGTGACAAAAAAAAATTCATCATAAAACAGTTGTTTGACAAGACAGACTAGGGAAGGCTTGACTGATCAGAAGAAAAGAAAATGTCCACTAAAAGACAGACGGTAAAGAGGGCCAAGGAGGCAAGAGCAGATGTGAAAGAGGAAGATGAGGCCATAAGATGAAAGCTCAGGTGGGGCCATCAGAAGCCAAAAAGCTGAGAATGAGACTAGGATCCAGGTAGAGGTGAAGCGAGCTTGGAAGGCATTGTGAGTAAGGACTTGACAATAGGACCAGCAAGGAACTCGAGATGAGTCCACTGGGTCTGAAAGGATACCAGGGGACCCAGCAGAGAAGACATCACAGATGAGACAGGCAGGGAATGCAGTTTCCAGGCAACCAGGGCATCATGATGAGAGTAGACCTGTACAGAAGACCAACCCAAACCTAGATCTGTAGGCCTCAGCTTCCGGATCCTAATACAGACCCCACTAGAGACAGACAAGACCAGCCCTGCTTGATTGAACCTACACGCTCGGGTTAAGTGCCACAAATGCAAGGGAGAGAAGCAGGATCAAGAGTACACTGTAGACATGACCACAGTGGACTTCACATTCATTAAAACTCATCTACTAAAATTAGTGGCAAACATTTTCTTTAGTAGCCTTAAAGGAAAAACAAAAGCACCCTCCTTGCTCGATTCCAGAGGGACACTCAATGACAACATGAATATCAGGACTTCTTATTAACCCAGCAAATATCTTATTTCTAACAGATGAACCACCCAAAGGGGCATTTTAAAAAAATCACTATTTTTATGAATTTACTATTCCTATTAATGTAGAAGTTACCAACATCATACTCAGTACTATCTAAGTAATTAAAAAAATAAGCACTGGATATCCTGTGCTATCACATCGAGAAGATTGCACTGGAGCGTAGAGAAGCCAAAGCACAAGGAAGAATTCAAGATACTAAAGAGCTGAACAGAACATTCCAAAAGGCTGCTCGGAATGACA
>NW_006400095.1:781530-791845 GCF_000299155.1 Elephantulus edwardii | reverse complement strand
TAGTAGAATAGAAAAATAATATTAATTGTTGTTGATTGCTGTTGAGTTGAGCATGACTCATAGTGACTCTCTGAGCAAAAGGCCTGAAGGCTTTCTATAACTATCATCGTATATCAAAATTCATAGTTTCCAGAGGCATGTTGTTTAGCAAGTGGATGCCACTCCTGCTTACAAATAATATATAACAAATGAAATAAAAAATATTTCCTTTGCATACATCAGTGGCAATGTACTCTAACTTATGTAGTTTTAAGTTAGAAATTTGGAAATGACTTATTTAATCAAGTATGTATCTGAAATCACATCATCAGATAAACAACTGCAATGCAAAAGAAAGGTTAAATATATATATATTTAAGATATATAATGACTGAGAGTCCAAAGTGGAGGCACACATAAGGTTTAACAGATTCAACAACACTGAGAAATGATGATAGACATTTGACCCCAAGCGGCAGCATCAAAGTAAAAAGAGGTAGGAAACCTACATCAGTCTGAGTTGTGTTGTTGTCAAACACTCCATAGATCTGTATCTGTATATTTCTGGCTTTTATGATCATCCTATAAGCATGGAAAGAGCAAGGCCAAGGGACCTCTAATAAATTTACAACTCCAAATATGGCTTTTCAACCACTCTTTCTTCATCAACGTGGTCTAAGCCAAATAAAATCCTAAATTCTTTATATAAACAGACAAGAGACAGCCAAGGTGCTCTAGCATTTCCCTGCTTTATAGAGTCTTCTAGGTCTTGCCTTGACATCAACCATTGCCTTTTATTTGGATTTCTCATACTAGCTCTAGAAGCCTTTCTCTTCACTTATTTGCTCTTTCTTGTATTGAACATACTTTGGATAACCAAAGGAACAAACAATCCTGTCTCAGAGAAAGTGTAACCAGGGTGTAAAACCTCCTATCTTACACAGTGGACACAACAACAAGTGGGACCAGTTCTTGGAATAAAAGTAACATTCTTGGAAATGTAGGTCAGTGAAAGAGAGGAAGACTGTCAGTGAGACGGGCTGACGCAGGGACTGTAACACCAAGCTTGGGCACAGCAGAGGATATGGGATGGTGCAGGAGACAGCACAGCTTCGATCTGTGGTTTGTGGGGTCCCTGTAACAGTGGGCATGATGGCATGCAAGAGGAAAACTTGAATATACTCTCCAAGTTCTTCTCCAGGAAAAGTTACAATACCTACCTGAGATTTCAGTCAAAGAGAAAGGATTTTTTAAAAAATAGGGGGATTGAAAAAAAAATGTATGATATAAATGAATATGGGATTTTGTAGATTTAAAAAGCATGTATTTCCACCGTTGGCCAGTACTTGATTGGAAGTAGCAGAAGGGCATATTTGCTCTGGAGATAAACTTGTTAGAAGTAAAACTATAGCGTGGGTGCTGAGGCTTAGTTTAGGGGAAAGACTAAGTTCCATTCAGTACTCTGAGGAGAACTGAATGGATTTGTAGACCCACCTTGGACTTCTGACTGAAGAGACCACATTTGAAATAAAGGCAAAGAGACAAAGAAAGAAGGGGGTGGGGGGAGTAGGATTGACTTTTTAAAACTGGAAAAGTTGTTTGGATTCTTAGGGAAGGTGGAGTTGGTGTCCATCAGAGCTGACCTCCAGGACTTGACATCCAATGGAGCTGGTGAGCATGCTCACAGTATTCACCCAGATCCACAGGAGTGGAAGGAGGCGGCATGCAACACCAAGGAAGACAGGTTGAACTTGGACATGTTCCTTCAGAACTGTCCACCTAGCATGCACAAATGTATGGATAAGCCAATAGAGGTTGCAGGCTTAAAGAGCAGGAAGTCATGAAGATCCGTGGCTAACTTACTCAGCCCATGTGGGGGCGAAGGCTGAGGGAAGGGACCAGCCAGCCTGGCGCACATGGAGAAGTGTGGGCTCCTGAGCTGACAGCTGATGCCCATTTAGACCAAGTCACACAAGTCTGGTGATGAGTTGACCAGAACCCAACCAGATGAAGAGCGGATGATCCATGCTGTGAGCTAGTGTTCATTTCTGCAGCCTGATGGCTTGCTTTGCACTGGACTTTGACAGATGCTCAAAGTCTCCAAATTGAACAGAAGAATCTTTAGCAAAAGGAACAAGCTTGCTCTCTCAGGGTACTAGTTTGACAGGGATGGGGAAACTCAGAAATTGGCTCTCTAAAATGGGAATGGCAGGAGGTATGAATTAGCTGGCATACATGCTTTCATGGATGTAGTTATTAGTAAGACTGTTGTAAGGGAGGAGAAACCCACAGAATATATGAATGAAAGACAATGTTAATTAAAGATTACTGGAAGCAGGAGTGGCATCCACTTCCTAAATAACATCCCTCCGGAAACTCTACAAACTTTAATAAATGGTGATAGTTGTGGAGGGGCTTCAAGCCTTTTTTGTTCATAGGGTTGCTATGAGTCATGCTCGACTTGAAGGCAATCAACAACAATATAAAATATACACACATGAAACTCAATGTGTAAGAATGACTGTATGCAAATCAATAAAAATATGTTTAAAAGTTTCAGAAGGGACAGAAAGGAACACACACAGCTGCACAATGGCATGGTGTGTCCCTGTATCCACCGCAATGGCTGGGACAGCACTGGAAGAGGAAACAGAGTCTACAAAGTCAAGAGTAAAGCAATAACCGTGCTGGCTATTCATTCCCAGGGAGTTCACAGTCAGGTTGTTTAAACATTTATTATAATGCAAGGAGCTAAGTGGCAAGAGTCTCGCCTTATATCTTCCATTTCACCGTATTAAATTAAAGGGCTGCGGATGCTCAAATATTAAGTGATAAAGGCACTATAAAATCTAGTAAGCAAAGTTTATTCATCTCTACTCCAAGGAATAAAAAGATGTAAAACCGACTGAACAACCCTGAGCGAGAAAAACTGCTTCATATGCTGGAAATAGTGTACAGTAAACTGCAGCCTGAAGAAAAAGGTAGAAAGCTCTCAAATGCCAGGCAAATCACTGTAAATATTTTACCAGCGCTGCAAATCTTGAGGGGTATGCTTTGCAAATCTCAAAAGCAAACTGTAGGTTGGGTTTAGTTAAATGCAAATGCTGCCAAATGCAGGAAATCGAAGTCCAGTAATGACGCGCTTGAAACGCACATTCAGAGATGGAGCATGAGGTTTAGCAACGAAATAGAGGAATTGTAATATAAGCTATGAAATCTATGACTAGGCTAGTAAGTTTCCAAGAGGCTCAGAAAAAGAACAAAAGCAAACCAAAGAATCTCCTCTCAAGCGAATTCCAACTAACGATAACCCATGTGCAAAGAGGGGAGCTGCCCCACGGGGCGTCCTTGGCTGTGATGTCTGAGGAAGCAGACCACCAGCTGTATCATCCACGGGACTGCTGCGGAGAGGGAGTCCTGAACCAACCACCTTTCATAAGCAGTGGGGAGCACACTGTTGGTATGTACTATCCAGTTGGGTCCAACCCAGAGCTAACCCTCCAGTGGATTTTCAGAGGTTAGTAAATCACATGGGAGGAAACAGCTCATTTTTTTCTCCCACAGAGCAGCTGGTGGATTCAAACTACAGACCTATGGGTTGGCAGTTCAATTCCTTACCATTAAGTCATCAAGACCTTGGAAGACAAAGAAGTTAGTTTTCAAAACCAACTCTTTACACCTGGTGAATAACTATTGACATTATAACCCAAACTAAAACAATGTTCTCAGTCTGTGCTTATTTGATAGACTTTCATTTCCTTGAAGCAGTGTTCATTTCATAATATGGAAATGAAAGAGGAGAGGGAAAAAAAGTCTATCTGCGTCAAGTTGATTCTGACTCATCACTGTCACCTTATAGGAGGAGAGTTGCCCCACAGGATGTCCGAGGCTGTAATTGTCCTGGAAGCGGATGGCCTCAGCCTGCTCCCACAGGGAAGGTGATGACCCCAGGTCAGTGGTAGGGAACTGCACTGTCCAGGTAAAGGTATGTGAGGCAATCTACCGTCTGCTCTGCAGGCGAAAGATGGATAATCTCCTCCCATGCAGTTCACCTCCTCTGAAAACCTGCTGGAGGGTCAGCTCTGCAGCAGTTACAACTCGATGATAACAAAATACAACAACACTTTGCAACTGATCCATACCTACTGGGCCACCAGAGTGCCTTTATCCAAGTATCATTAGCTCGTTCACTCCCTGCCCCTGAACGGGAATCGATTCAAGTTCTTCATCCACTGGCATCTCTGAAGTGTGAATCACACAGAAGGAGACTGCTCATCTCTCTGACTTAGAGACGCTGGCTGATTTGAACCACTGCTGAATTGAAGGCTTTGCCACGTTCCTTACAGACTAAAGCACCAGAATCAGGGCCAACAGTTCTAAGGACTGGCCAGGCCGGCTGTTTACATCTTGATTATGAACAAGACTATTGTCAATAGACTGGACACCTAGATATGACAAAGGCAGCTGGATCCCTCCCATTTCCTAGGATGACCTAAGCTGGCATTCACTCTCTTTGGGCAGGACACCATGACCTTGCTGCATCCCCTTCACCAAATGTCTCAGTGCCACAAGCAGTCACAGCAGGTGGTGGTGGTGGTGGTGGTGGTGGTTAGATGCTGTCAAGTTGAGCAGGACTCAGCGACCATATGAACAACAGATCTGAACTCTGTCCTATCCTATGCCACCGTCACAATCTCTGACACACTTGAGTTTAGCTGACAGCTCCCGGGATTTACAAACACAGAAGGAGGATTTCCACACATATTCCTGCTCTTTCCATTTTGACATCACAGAAGGGGCACTTGTTAAAATGAAGATTCTGGGACCTACCCCCCATCTGGTAACCTCAGGTGAGTGGCAAGAAGCTGTGCTGCAATCCCGAAGGAATGTGGTTCAAATCCATCAGCTGCTCCACAGGAGAAGGATAGGCAATCTCCTCCCATGTGATTAATTGCCTCTGAAAATCCACTGGGTCGGTTCTGACTTGAGGGCACATAAGAACAAAAAGTAAGGCAATAGTAATACCTTGAAATCAGCTTAATGGGCAGGTAAGGACCCAAGTGCTCTTTCTGAGAGAGTGCTTGCCTCTTAAGACCCAAATCTTGACTCTTCCCATCCCACCACCTCTTTCCAATCTTGGATGTAAATTAAGACACACACACACACTCACTCTCTCTCTCTCTCTCTCTCTCTCACACACACACACACACACACATACACACACACATACACACACACAGCTGCCTTCATCCAAGAAGAGCTGCAGTTTGAGGGCCTGAGCCTGCCAGATGGTGGTAGAACCGAGCCAGCATGCGTTGTGGCCACTTAACTGCAGACCCCAGGAACCAACATCTGCACGTTTTATGCCCTGGTGCCAGGTGGCAGCAGTCCTGAGTGGTGGTCATTTCCATGAAAATTCTCACCTCATCATCTTTGTCTGTGTCTGAAAAGGCACAAACCAACATATCCACCAAAAGTATGATATGAGGAAGTCAAGGGGCAGAGATTATTGAGTTGTGGACCGAGGCTACTGGGATGAGGGCAGCCCCAAGCAACCCAAGCGTGACCCCTGCAGCCTGAGAAGGAAGTCTCACAAAATGCCAACTTAAACGTTAGGATCTAACCTGGAGCCAGGAGGAGACAGTCCTTTCCTAACTTCGTGGTACATTAATAATCTGCAGGTGTGTGTCAATTGAAACCTGATTTTTTCCCCTCAAGAGTTTCAGACACCAAGGCAACCTGCAGCTGCAAGCAAACAACCAGCACCAGATAAACTCAGAAGCAAGAGGTGCACGGTGAGAAAAGGGAGAAAAATTAGATGAGGAGACTCAGAGATATGCACACAAAAGAGAAAGACTTCACAAAGAGCATAAAAAATGTCTCTGACATGTCTGGGACCGGCTGTGCAGGAGCTATTAACAATTCTGATGCAAGAGCAGGGACCTGTTGGCCGAGAACCTCGCGGGTTAGGGGATAATTGCTGAACCTTTCAGCTTTCAGCCTTCTGCATCTTCTCTTTCTCTGCAGGTTGACAAAAGAAATACAGTCTAAACTTTGTTTCCTCACTAAACTGTCTGGAACCAACTTAGAAATTCCCACATCGAGCAGTGATTCTATATGATAACAGGAGCTCTGACGGCCAAGTGGTAAAGACCAGTATTGCCAATCCAAAGGTGTGAGGTTTGAATCCACCAGCTTGATAAGAGAGAGATGGGCAATCTCTTCCTATGCTCTTTACGGCCTCTGAAACCCCATTAGAGGGCCAGCTAAGAGTCGACTGAGACTCCACAATACAAGACAACAGCAGCAGCAGAGCAGGGATTCACTTCATAAGCATGCCAACTACCCACTATTTTCCATCAACACAAATAAAATCGACTCATGTTCATCAAAGGTTTTTAAATGCTTGATTTACATAGGGTCTTAGAGTATCCTGAAATGCTATCTCTAAATATTGTAAAAATGCTATTTCCACTCTATTTAATTAGCTTAGTCAAAACTCAGACACTAACACCCCCCCAAAAAAAAATGCATGGTACCTCACCTCTTTGAAAGCAAACTTACCCGAAGGAAGTCGCTCTACTCACCTAAAGGTGGCCCCTCTCTGACAGTTTAAAACCTTTGGTAGTTCCACAGAATAAAGATGGGAAATCTCCTTGTTTGCGACTCACAAACTTTTAAAACCGGCTGAAGGGTCAGCTACCAGATGGATCTACATTGATTGCAGTGAGTTTTGTGTTTTTTGGTTTTGTTTTTTGTTGTGTGTTTTTTTTTTTTACAGCAAGGATGAATTCTAACAGTCTATTTGTGCTCAGAATATCAGAAATGTGGGCATAGAGACCACCTGGCAGGTACCCCTGTAATGAAGTTGCAGACTTCCAATTCTGGAATTTTACTCCTCAGCTCCAGTCCTCTCCAGCTCTCCATCAACACTACTCACCATCAGTTACTCACACTGTTACTTTGTAACACCATAAGTTACACACTTACTTCAAGTGAAGTAAGGCTAGAGTCTGTCTATTAAGGAAAGTCTGCTCAAGCTAACAAATTTTCATTAAGCATTTATATGCCTAACTGCTGCAGGGAGCTGTTGCAGTCAACATAAAAGAAGTATCTGACTGAGTCTTTTTCTGTCAAGGACTTTTAAATTCAAAGGGCTAACTATCTCTCCTGCTAGTAACTACTTAGAGAGTTCTGGTGGCCAGTCAGCAAGTCTGTGCGGACAATTCAAAAGCAACAGGTTAGAATCCACCAGCTACTCTGAGGGAAAAAAATGGATCATTTTCCTCCCTGTGATTTGTTGCTGCTGTTGTTGTTGTTGTGTACTGTTGGATCACAATCGACCCATAGCTGACAGTCCATCAGGTTTTCAGAGACAGTAAATTGTCCAGAAGGAGACTGCCCATCCTATTCCCATGAGACATCTGGTGGATTTGAACCATGTGCCTGTGGGGTTGCAACACACCTTCTTACCTGTAGGCCTGTGTGATTTACAGCCTCTGAAAATCCTCTAGAGGGCCAGGTATGAATTGATGGCAGGTTCTGACTTGATGACCATGAACAACAAGAGAAATTCCTAAGGAGTTATGGTGGCGTGATACGCTACATGTTATCTTATTAATCGAAGTGTCAGGTGTTCAAACCCATCAGCTAATCCTAGGGAAGAAGATGAGCAGAGACCTCTGGTGGCCTAGTGGCAGGAAGCTACACTGCAATCCCAGAGGCATACTGTTTAAATCCACCAGATGCTCTGCTGGAGAAGGAGGGACAATCTCCTCCTGTACCGGTCAGATCCGATTTGACAGTACACACACAAAAATAATAAAATTTAAAAAGTAAGATGGGCAGCTCCCTTCCATGAAGATTTACAACCCTAGAGACTTGACAGAGGGTCACTCTGAATCAAAATGATGCTGAACCATTTCAGAAAGCATATGATCAAGAACCAGTGGTGTGAAAGGAAGAAGTCGACTGAAGGCATGGTTTTTAAAGAATGGCTCCCAGAACTGACAAAATACCAATCAAAGTATTCAACAAAGAGAAGACAGGAAATCTCCTTGTTTGTGCCTCAAAGACTCAGGAATACTTAGTCTATGCTAAGGAATTTGAAAGCCAACTAACAGAGAGGGATAATATTTCTTCTCCCTTCCAATTATTTTAAAAAGGTAGCCTAACAGAATGGGGATATTATTAAAGAGTATCATTAACAATACACCCAAGTAAAATCTTGCAAAAGACTATTCAAAACAGAGTAGCACATTGACAGGGAACTGCTATAAATTTAACCTTTATTCAGAAGAGGTTATGGGACAAAGGATATCACTGCTGACATCAGATAGATCTTGGTCAAAAGCAGAGAGTATCAGTAAGCTGTTTCCTAGTAGAATACTGCAAAAACTTTTGAATACAGGGATCATGATAGTGGTTTGGGCCTAAAAGTTGACTTTTTTTTTTAAGTCATAACAGCCTCCTCTGGTCTCCAGCTCCTTGAGTTGCAGTCACATGGTCTTGCAAATCATTCACAGCTGCGGGATTAAGAGAATGAGTCCTTCCCATACTAGGCAACAAGACTTGAGGGAGACTCTAGCGAGAGCAAGACCCTGGTGCTGAAGAGACTGTTGCATTACTATGGACAACCAGTGGCAAGGGGTGATCTGAGGCTTCTTGTATTTGGGCTGGCCACAGTTAAAGGTCTGGCTGTTCTTGCCAGATATTTGAAGAAGCTAATTTATAAACTGCCCTGAAGCAAATCTTGCTGGATGATTTGGTTATAACAACTCTGAGGCAAATCTAAACCGTGTTGGATGATTTGGATTTGACTGCTGAACTGAAACCAGAGACTGGACTAATTGAGGAATTACACCTTGGAACTTGGGCTAAAATCTGGACTTGTGTTGGGTGATACTCTTTGTATCGCCCATTTTCCAACTTCCTTCTTTAATAAACCGTATTGTTGGTATCATGACTGTAAGTCTATAAGCAAACCTCTTGCTGTATTTGGGGCTCTAGAGGTACCACGGGGCTGGGCTATGGGCTATTCTTACTTCCTTTGGCTCTTTCAGAGAGATATTCACAGCCCTATGTCTCTATGCCCTGTTTCCTCCTCTTTAGATAATGATAAAGTAGGGATAACTCTGAAATAGGAATTCCCAAACCTTTACTTATGCTTATGTGGAGTGTGAACAAAGATCGAGCAGCAGTCCTTCAAACAGAACAAGGATATACTGCATGATTTAAAATTTGGGGGAAATGTGAATCAGTTTTATATCCTTTCATCATAGCTATTCAATGTGAATGCTAAGCAACTGATTCAAGAACCTGGACTAGATAAAAAAGAACGCAACACTATAATTAGAGGAAGAATTCTCAATAACCCACATGATGCAGATGCCAGAAACTGAAGGAGACTTGAAGCACCTGCTAAAGAGAGTCAAAGATCATCGCTTCACCATGGATTGCACCTCATCAAGAAGAAAGTAAAAATCCTTATCACTGGACCAACAGGCAATATCACGCCAGCTGGAGAAAAGATTAATTATGTCAAGGCTTTCATTTTACTTGGATCCACAATCAATGCTTACAGAGACAGTAGCTTAAATCAAAAGATTAGCTTCATTGGGTAAATTTGCTGTCAGGAGCCTCTCCAAAGTCCGAAGAAGCAAGAATGTCAGTTTAAATAAAGACTAAGGTGGCCTGAGCCATGGCATTTTCATTTGCATCACATTCATCTGAAAATTTGATATTTTAATTGCTTCATATACCAAGAACTGTCAAAGAACAAATTTGTCATGGAGAAGGTGCAACCAGAGAGAGTGCTCCTTGGCGGCAAAGACACTGAAACCCCATCTCATGTATTTCGGGCATGCTGGTGATAAAACACTGGGCAAGCTCCTGCCGTGACATTTACTAACTTTGAAAATCTTCTAGAGGTCAGCTACGAGTTGGCATCAACTCAGCGAGAGATTCTGAGAGTTTGGACTATGTCAAATATTCAAGACCTTTTTATACATGAATTTAATGCTCACAGGCTGGATGATTTCTATTTCTATTAGGTGGTTACTATGACTTATCCTTACATGAGATC
Source organism: Elephantulus edwardii (assembly GCF_000299155.1). Lineage (NCBI taxonomy): Eukaryota > Metazoa > Chordata > Mammalia > Macroscelidea > Macroscelididae > Elephantulus > Elephantulus edwardii. Next base: position 781,782 of record NW_006400095.1, on the reverse strand, counting down.
GATCATAACTCAGGCATTATAACTCACACCCAGAGGTCTTTACTACCTCAAGAGGGTTTTTTTGGTGAAAAATAGTCATATCTATTCCAGAAAAAGGAATTTGCCTTAAAAATGTGCGGGGTTTAAAAAAAAACAACAAAAAAACCACCAAACCTTTAGTTTACCTGAAAAAACTTGCTTTAAAAAAGTTGATAGAGGAATTGCTGGGTCAAATGGTATCTTTATTTGCAACTTTTTGAGAAAGCACCACAA
>NW_006400095.1:760617-781004 GCF_000299155.1 Elephantulus edwardii | reverse complement strand
GGTTTGTGCAGGGAGAAGGGTGCAACAATGAATGAATGGAATTCCAAAATCCCTGTAGATGTTCATTGAAATGAAAAATAAACAAACTAAATTAAATTTTAAAAAAGTTGATAGATTATTGCTGTAAAATATCATGACCTCAACTGAGAAAGAACAAGGAGGAAAAGATCTTCCAGATCTAGAGAACAACTCTCTAGTCTCTCATTTACTGGAAGCATGTGCCAGACATTGTTCTAGGAATAAACTGATCCCCTGGAGTTAAGAAAACAACTATAAATATGTTAAAACAAAAAAGCTCCAAACCAAAATCCTCCAATCTTGTAGTCATGCAGCTTGCATTCTCATGTGTCAGGGAGAAGGCAGTCTAGAACATGAATATGTCATCAAGTCTATCAGGAGGAAATGGTGCAAGAGAGGTAAGTAATACTGAGAAGCAAAGAGGAAGTCTGTGACCTGGCAGAGGCAGACCCAGAGGGGCGAGTTTAAGCAGAGAGACCAGGGAACAATTAAGTGAGGTAACAGCGGAACAAAAGTTCAAAAAAGGTAATGGAAGAGCCTCCAAAGGGAGAGTATTCAAGCAAAGGGACAATCAGGGACAAACTGGCAGCGGTGCAAGTCAGCTCGACATAATCCAGGAACAGAACAGAGGTGAGCTGTAGCTACAGCAGAGAGAACACGGTAGGAGGGAGGATGGCAGGACAGGAGGACAGGGGTGGTACAGACCCTGAAGACCTCTACCTTTACCTGCACTGCAGTGCAACACTGGGCACAGGGCCTGCCAGAGAACCGCTCCATGTGTAGAGAACAGACTGGGACAGAAGAGGAAGCTCCTTCAGGAGACACTGCTGAGTCCGCAACACCAACATCTTTGCAATCTCCACTCCCAAATGTCCACTTTAAAAAAAAAAACCACCAAAATCTGCTAAAGGAAAGACAGAAGGTGCATTAGCAAAGTGGCTCACGGAAAATCACGTGTGTTTCCACTCACTGGAACTGTACTTACAGAAAAGACCTTGGTCTTTGAGCTGGTCTCTCACCTGTTTGTGCACTGGCCTTCCTCTCTCAGATGGCTGACCCTGCAAACCACATTTCCTAGGCTTTCAATAAAGTTCCTGTGGGTTCAAGGCTGATGAGACACCAGCAGGGGGGAGTGTGAGAGAAGTTAAGGTGTGTGCTCCTCTCTCTTCTGTTTCCCATGGCTGCCTCTCCACTTGTGGCCAATGTCCACTGGCCCAGCCAGCAGGGGACACCATGGCTCCACGCTCCAGTGGCTTCTGGGTGGCCTCGGATTCTGGACACACTCTCACCAAACAGCCCTAACACTACCACCTGCACTCATTAGTCCAAGAAGTGGAAGTGACTCCTGGCAGCTGACTATCTCGATGTTGTACAACAACTGCTCTTTGCTCCAATAGCTCTTCCAAGACTCTTACGACCTGCTTCCTTTATTAAGCTCCCCCAGTGAACCACTTGATGGTTCTTTTACTGACATGACTTAACAACATGTCCCAAAAAAGATGCACAAACGAATGCAAGCAAAATAGACAGATACTGAAATCTTGAATGTAGGTGAGTATCATTCAGTATTATTCACAATAGTTATAACTCAGTCTTCCCAGAGGGATTAGTCTAAAGACAGGGAGAGATGGTAAAAGAGCAGGGAGGCAGGAAAGAGGGGAGAGAAAGGAGAAGAGAAGAGACAGCTGTTAAAGGAGACAGGGCAGTGGCTCTATCATTGCTCCAGTGTTTTCAGACATTCACCATCTAGAGCCCAGGGCAAAGGCAAGAGGCTGCTGGTGCTGCAGGGAGTCCCTGGTCAACCAGCACTCCCTTCCAGAGAGGCAGCTGGACCAGCTGCTACCACCAGAGCTCCAGGGTTACAGCAGCTGCAGCAGCAACCACATTCAATGGCCTCCCAGAACTGAGGGTCCTGCTTGCAGCTGCCTGGTCTTCCCAACTTGCTAGAGGTGAACTACATCAGAAGAAAAAGAGGATGAGCAGACACTCAGGAGAGAGGAGGAACAGAGCTGCTGAAGAGAAGGGACCAAGACACGATCCACTTTGACTACAGAACCTCAGGAAACAGAAGCCAGCTGGGCGTGACCATGCCAGGGTGAGCAGGAGTGAGGGAAGTGTGCTGCACCCAGACAAGAGCTGAGGGGAGCGTTCCCCTCGAAACCTGGGCGAGCACTCACCATCCTCGCCAGTACACAGCAGGCACTCACGAATGACAATGGCGGGGAATTTTGTCTCCAATGCGCAGACAGCAAGATGCTCCAGAGAAAACCACTCAGGATTGTATTGTGCAGCGTAAGTACTCAGTATCAAAGCGAGTGACCTCGGGAAAGCCAGGAACGTCCAGACATGAAAGCACAGCTCTGGTGCTGCAGCTGCAAGACACCACTTAGTTTAATTAAAAAAGGAGCCCTGTCCTTGAAAAGCAGAGTTTAAAAGGACACCAAGGAATGTGTTTGGGACCTTAAAAAAAAAAGTAGATGTTTACTGACTTGTTAAACATGCAGATAGGTTCCATACAAATCTGCTTGGAGTCTGAAATCCTTTCAGGGGTAGCTCTGATCTTCATTTTCTTCAGGCAGGGAGGGAGAAGGGCCATGATAGAAAGAGGCATGTGAAGCCCAAAGAAAATCACATCTACTGCATCAAACTGATTGTGACTCCAAGAAACCTCTATCGGGCTTGCAAGGTTGTAAAACTTGATGGTGCCCTACTTGAAGAGCAGGTGATGGATTTGAACTACCAACCTTTTGGTTAGCAGCCTAGCACATTATACACTAAGCCACCAGGAGTCCTTAGGAGGACCATGTCCTTAATAGCATATCAAAATAGTGGAGTGGGAGAAAGGAAAAGAACAGTCATTGAAAATAAGAGTTACATTTATTATTTCATTCAATCCTGAATCACAGAAGAGACTTAGACCTCTACAGGGATGGAGGGATGAAATCCACTTCACAAGAGATCTAGACCTCTACAGGGATGTTGGAAATCTCCCAAGGTTTGATTTACAGCCTCAGAAACACATGGGAAGCATCAACCATGAGTTGGTTCTAACCTGACGGCAATGAGAGTTACCTGGTGCTGCTGGTACAGAAATATCACAAGGGTGTGGCTTTAACAAACAAATGTATTTTCTCATGTTGAGGAGGCTAACATCTGATTCCAGGGCACGGTCTCTAGGAGCCTCTTGCTCGCTCTCTGTCCATTCTGGGAGCAGGTTCTTGTCCCTTGGTGAGGCTCACCTTGTGAAGTGACATCTGTATTTCCTGCTGGCTTCTACACGACCACTCTGCTAAATTTATATCTCACAGGTCAATGACTTAAATCTCTGAACGTAACAAAACCCAAAAACTCCAAATGGGATTATAATCACTGCTCTGAGGTTAAGATTTACAAAACATATCGGGGGCACATACAATTCAATCCCTAATAAAGTCCAATGAATTAAGCCATGATTGGACAGGCTTTCTGTTCTGAGTCAACAGAATCCCCACTGGATCCCTTCAAATCTTTCTGCTGTGTTTCACGTCTGAGTAGTGGCTTCCCCATCCCAACAGAGGCCGAGAAAGAGCCCAGGAATAAGCCTGCAGTCCTCTCTTACATCAGGCCTGTCTGTATCTCGTTCTGCTTTCCAAACATCTCTTACAGCTGTTTTATTTCTTCATCACCTTCATCTCCTTCAGCCAGGCTCTCATTCCGTAGTTACTGATCTGCTACCAACACCTACACCCCCCCCCCAGATCATCCAGAGTGGGGCCAGAAGGTGTCTACAGACACCCCAACATTCAGCCTCAGCTCTCAGCTTGCCTCATGTGAACCTTCAGTGTGACAGCATGCAGCCACAACTAATACACACCAAGAAGAAGCAGTTGGACTAATGTAACTAAAGACGCCATTTGGATCTGTTAGAGAAACTACCGAGCTGTGTCGGAAGAGTCCATTGGGAGCTGTGCCTCTAACCCAAAGTCAGTGTCTCTCTGCTGGTTAAAATCCCCAGTGGCTCACCAGGAAGATGGGCCGTTTCCTCCAGTGCCACTGACAGCCTTGGTAACCCAACAGAGGGTCAGATTTGAGTCAGTTCTGAGTTGATGGCAATGAGGGAGATATGCACAAAGGTAACACTCAAATTCTTCAAGAAGCATAGTCTAAGTATTAGCCAACCTTTCGTTGTCAAAAAGAATTAAGCCCATTTTACAAAGACATCTTTAATACAATACTCAAATCTGGCAAGGTTGACGAGAAACGAAGATTCTTAGGAACTACTCCTGACTGTACAACTAGAACACCTGTTCCAGTGAAAGGGGCTGTGGTGGCACAGTGCATAAGCATTCACTGCTAACTGCAAAGTTCAAACCCACTAGCCAGGCCAAAGGAGAACACGGTGGCAGTCGGCTATACTCCATGAAAGGTTTACAGCCTTGGAAACTTCATGCGACAGCTCTACTCGTTCTCATACAATGAAAGCTCTAAATTAGAATGGATTGATAGTCAACAGAGAAGAAGGAGGCTCTCAACAATGAAGAAAGAAGGCCAAAGGATTAAAGCATTATGATTTATAGTGTTGGAAAAGAATGCTGAACAAAGCCATGGCCTTTCAAGAGAAAGAAATGTCCCTTGAAATAAGTCCTGACAGAATGCTCCTTAGAAGTTAAGTGGGAAGGGTCTTCATTTCACATGCTTCAGACACATTACTTCACACTACTCAGCTTCCTCACGTCTTCAGACCAGACCCTAGAGAACATGATGCTTGCTGGGGTAGAGGGTCAGCAGGAAGGGGGAGACCTTTAATAAGATGACACGGTGACTGCACAACGTTCGTCTCAGCACAGCAACAGCGGTAAAATTGATGCGAGACAGAGGGGTTTTTCCCTCTGTTGCTATGAGACGAAACCAACTCTATGGCACCGAAGAACAGCAGTGATGGTTACCTTTTCTCACCATCCAGGTGGCTCCTGGGGACCTGATGCATAACAGAATCTCACACATAATTGTGCTGTGCCATCCTCGTAGCCTTCGACATATCTGAGCTACTGCTGCAGACACGCTGTTGACCTATCTTGTGGAGAGTTGGCCTCATTTTCACCGACAATGCCTCAAAATATGTACTCGCTATAACCTGGTAATTCCCACTCTATAAATGCTGTGACGTTCACCCCTAAGACTCCTCTACTCTACATGTATCCTCAGATGGCCAGCAGGCCACACATATTAGGTAAACGATAGCATGTGTACATGCGTGAAGAACATGCAACCACTGGAAATTTATCATTGTTGTTGCTGTTGTTGTTAGGTGCAGCTGTTAAGTGCAGAATGACTCACAGAGACCCCGTGAGCAACGGCTCTGAACCCTGTCCTATCCTGTGCCATCCTTATCCTCTCGGCCACACTGGAGCCCGTTTCCACGGTCACTGTCTCAATCCATCTCACTGAGGGTCGTCTTCTCTTTTGTTGACGCTCCACCTTTACAAGCATGACGTCCATTCGCAAGCAATAGCATCACAAGGGATGTTTTCGGAGAGAAAAAAGTTCAGAGTGTCACAGTGCACAAACACTTAAAACAAGAGAGAGACCTGAGTTGATAATACGATCAGGGATAAAGGGCTCAGAAACAATGACAAAGAGAATTGCATTCTCAGTCCTCATTGCTGATACCACAGGCCAGATATCAGCATTGCTGATACCACAGGCCAGATATCAGTGTCTTCCCTCCATTTCTTTGTTTCTGTCCTTTTAAAGGCTTTACTACCAGTATGTTTTACCTCTATAATCGGGGGGTGGGGGGAGGATGATTCTGAGAATTTACAAATAAGGAAGAATAGAGAGTAAAAATGAAAGTAAGAGCAAAAGAAACAGGTTGAACTAGCAAGCGATGACAACTTTTAATAGTCAGAATCGATGGTGCTCTGGAGAAGGGAGCAGGAAGGCTGAGAACAGAGGCCCCGAGGGCAGGCACTCAATCAAGATCAATAACTACTTAGTGTTTAGACAGACTCTATTACAGCTCATGAGAAGGCAGAATTCCAATTAGGAGGTCCTGACATTTTCAGTTTCCCCATTCAAACCGCTTCCCATACAATGCTAACAAATGCCTTTTTCAAACTCAACTTACTTCATGCTTGCTGCTGAGAAGAAAATACACAATTTGGGGGCACTGGTTACATTCTCCAAGGTGTACATACAACTCACTCCCCTCTTCTGAGTTGTTCTCCCCCTATTTATATACTCACACTGGACCTGTGGTTCCCTACTTGATTTCTGGAGTGGCTATTGTCATTCTGATGCCAAATAGGTTGTTTCTAAAGAGCATAATGTTCAAGGCAGAAGGATAAAACAACTGAAGACAATGGGTGCCTTTAACCGTGTGGCAATGCTTCAGGGACCCGTGTCCCATGCAGTAAAATCAAGCATTCCTGATCTCAATGCAGTCTACTGGGATAATCTGAAATGAGAGCTCTGGTGCCTTAGTAGGAAGATGGGCTGCCCACTCACTGGTACATGGTTCGAATCCACCAGCTGCTCATGGAAGAAAGATGGGCGACCTTCCTCCTATGAGATGTACAGGAGGGTCAGCCCTGAGTTAGTTCCAAACTGACAGTACATAACAACATGACAAAAGCAAAGTTGTTCTTATTTTATCAGGAGGGGTGGTGGTGGTGAAAGACACACCTCAGAAGCATCTGAGCAACTAGAGGCTCTGGTAGCTGGGAGACCTGAGCTCAAAGTCAAACTCCATCACTTAACACCTGGAAGACTTGTGGCACATGGTTTACAGACACCGAGCAAACTACAGAAATATCAATCAGATGAGCTGCAATGTCTAAGACACAAAAATTTCATTGCATCCTACACATTTCTTTTTAAAAGCCGTATGTGTGGTGTCTCTAGCTTTTTAGCCTCCTTGCTCTAAAGCAGTTATCTCAGAACTGAGTAAACATTAATATTTCAAGTGCATTATGTATAGCTGACATTTTAAACTCTCTTTTTTTTTTTTACAACATTGTGAATAGACTGCTGTGAGGATTCTGAAGGGTGGGAAGGAATTCTGAAATTAATGCAAACATTTGAGGTCTAGTGAGGTCGCCTGAGAGATCAAACAAACAAACAAAAAAACAAACCAAAAAAAAAAAAACCCTACAGTACTTAAATAGGCTGAGGAGCGCTACCTCTAAGGAAGAAGAAAAAAAAAATTCATAAAAAGTTAACATTATTTTATCACACACTTCATTCCTGTGGAGGAAAAACACAGAGAACACCACCTCCTGAACCCATTACCTACTGACATGATCAGGGAGCAGGGCCTGAGGTCCACGTGCTACAGACAGAGACAGGGAACTTCTGCCAAGAAGTTTCTAATGGAATTTGGGTCTCTCTCCCTGACACCAGCTCTCACCTCACAAACTGCTTTTTCAGCATGTTTTCCTGACAGCACATCTCCCTTGTTGGTCTGCTCTTAAAACTACTCAAAGATTTCTATTTCACCGGGCTTTGGTGGACTCAAAGTTTACGTTACTCTCCATCAATGCTGTTAGGGACCACTGAATCAGGACCGACAGATGGGGACTCCATACACAACAGAAGACACACAATGCTTGCTCACAGCCTCTGTTGTGCTTAGGCCAACTGTTGCAACCACTGCGTCAACCCAGCTCCTTGACCGTTCTCTTCTTCACTGAATCTGACTTATCAGGCAGGACGCTCTCTTTCCTCAGGGACTAGCCCCTTCAGGCAACACACTCAAATTACATGAGATGAAGACTGAGTATCCTTACCATTTAAAAAAAAAAAGGAGTTTGAGAGAAAGATCACAGAGCAAAATTGGTATTCCATTCAATCACTCCTATATATTCTGAAAGCCAACATTAATCACAATGTTCACACTGTATTGGGTATTTCTCTTGTCTTCCCTTAATTTAGTGATACTGCTGTCCTGTTTGTGTCTAAGGAGCATTCCAGCTGAACTTCTCAGTGTGAACTTGTTCATTCTCCTACTTTGCAGTATATTTTTTTAAAAAGTCCCTGTAAAAAGAAAAGTCTCAGTATTTCATAAATGTTTAACTGAGCATGAGAGTCATAATAAGTATGCTAAATATAGTTTGATAGTTAATCAGAACTTTCTCGTTTTTATTTTTCGTTTCATTAATATATACAAGTTAATGTCTCTTGGCAAAAACATCACTGTGAATGAGCAAAAAGTTATTTTTGTTGGTTTGGTTTTGTATTTTCATTTTCCTCTCCACATTTCCTTCTAAACCAGACAGGCGTTTACATGTCATTCTAACAAGGACATCTAGAGTCTAATTCCAAGAGTATTAAACATATCTGACAAAAGAACAAGTAAATCTACCTTAAAGGAAGTGCAACAACTTAGAGGCAAAAATAGTAAACTTTGGCTCACTTTTGAGCACTGTTGTCAGGAGAAGTCAGTCCTCGGCGAGAGACATCAGGCTGGGAAAGGCGGGGTCAGCATGAAAGGACTCCTCATGAGCTGCAATGACCCGTGCCTACCACAGGGGGCAATGGTGAGGAAGGAGTAGTCCTTGAAGGAGGGCATCATGCTTGGGAAGGTGGAGGGTCAGCATAAGAGAGGAGGACCTGTAACAAGATGGACTGGCATGGTGACTGTAACAAAGGGTTCAAATACGTCAGAGATGGTCAGGATGATAAAGGACAAAGAACGGGTTCAGTTCCATTGTTCATTTGCTATGAGTAACCATGAACTCGACAGCATACACCACCACCTTCAGGGTGTGAAAGGATTCTAAGGAAATGAAGGGATGAGAACTGTAGATTGGACATAAAACTATGTCCAGTTAAACTATGAAGAAGAGACAGTACCTCAGCCTCCTGTCTAAACACTTAATTCAGATCAGAGCAAGACCAATGAGTACGACAGCGCGGAAGATCTGGGGTGAAGAGAAAGTACAAAGCAATGCTGTTCTCTAGACGGTTCTTCTCACACTCAATCTGGCAGGCCACTCCTGTGCTGCATGTTCCCCCACTTAGACCCTGACACCCACAATCCCCTTCTATCTTCCCTGCTCTGTGCCTCGATGAACCAACTCCCCAGTCACTGGAACCATTCAGAGGTACCAGGGGGAAATGAGACAGACCAAACCAAAAGACCTACTGCCATGGGGTCCACTCTAATGCATGGTGACCCTCCATGAAGCTTCTGAGATTATGACTCTTAATAAGAGGAGCTGATGGATTCAAACCCCTGGCCTTTCAGTTTGTAGTCCAACAGGTAGTGCGATCCACTCGCGACAGGTGACAGGGGACTTCAGTTCCTGCTCTGCCATGCACCACTTATAGACTCCACTCTTCAACTGGAGGCCACAGCTGCCATCAGAGCGCCCTCAGCTGGGCTGCAAGTCACAACTCCCTCCTTTGGGCCACATAGGCCTGAGGCTGTAAAGATTTCCTTATATCACCAGCCCCTCCTAGGTCCTCATATGCAAACCCTGAGAGTGTAACAGCCACCTCTTACACTATACTAAGCAGTAACAAAAAAAGCTCAAACACTTTATGGCTGTTGGGTCAGAATATAATCTCATAACCAGCCTTCTGTTGGGTTTCTGAGGCTGTAAATCACACAGAAGAAGACTGCCCATCTTTCTCCCCTGAAGCTGTTAGTGGGTTCAAACCAGAAGAGAGGCTTGGCCTTTGAGTGAACAGCACAACTCCCTACACACTCTGTGCCCAGGGCTCCCCTCTAACTGAGAACATATCCTTTAAATAAAAGATGAGGTTTCTGCTCTGTTGTTGTTAAGTGTCGTCGAGTCGTAGGCCACTCATAGGGACCCTGTGAACGAAAGACCTGGACACTTGTACAACTTTCGTCCTTTGAATAAAAGATGAGAATTCCGTTCTAGAGAAATGAAATGTATACTAGGTCCTATTGCACAAAGTGTCACTATGAGTCACAAGCAACTCCTTGGCACATAACAACAACAAAAAACCTAGGTCCTAGTATCTAACAGATGAATTTCAAACACATACATACATACTGGCATACACTATCTCAGCAGGAACAGAAATAAGCAATGTAATTCTTAAAAACTAAAATAATTGAAAGAATATGCCTTTCAGTATATAAATCCTTAGGCAGGTCACAGTCTAAAGAACAGAGCAGACTAAACGCATGCAGCTACTGAAAATGAAGATGTCTGGATTTTTAAGAGAAGTTAGGCGGCATTTAACTGAATCCTGTCACCATGATCCCTTATTTTTGACATTTTGAAATAAGGGCTAAGTAGTTTTGTACATATCCATGAAGCTGAGGAAAATGTGACACTTGTAAATGAAGGCTGAGCCACTCGCTGTGGCGGTGACGCAAATATCACAAACATCACAGCTGTCGGTGACATTATTTTCCAAAATGCTGAGCAATTCTCCAAAAAGTTCCTAACACTTTTATAAAGTTCAATCCTCTCTAGATTTATACCCAGGAGGAATATGTGCATCTAGAAAAAATTACTGCATATTAATGTTATTTTTTAAAAGCCCTATATATTTGCAAAGTTATGCTGACGAGTGAAGCAATTCCACACTATGCATTTAGTGACATTAAACACTCATTAGGACATTTAAGACTCATGTAAGATGCAGGGCGATTCTTTCATCATTCAGTCTGAGATTTCTAGACTTTCTTGTCCCCACCAGAAAATGCCAGTAGCAACCCTCCATCATTAAAAAAAAACCCAAATTCATTCTCACAAACGTCTAAAACAACTCTTAGGGAGAAGTACCACTGCCTTACAATCTGGAAGAACTAAAGGTTGCTTGAAAGTAAACATGTCAGAGAAGGAATTAAAAAACCAGTGAAATGCAGAAAGTATTTCTCAGGCGGGGAGGGGGGGAGCTCTCAAGCAAGGCATGCTGCAATGCTGGGCTGTAGAACAGAGTTAGTCCTGTTAGGCCTGCAGTCCTAGTACCTTCACAGTCACTGGCTGACTCCTGTGTTACCTTGAGAGGTTATGAGAGTCCAAGAGAGGAGGAGGGGCAGATGGGGGCAATGGTAACAATGTCTTTCTCTTGGCTCAAGAGCAGAAAACTCAGCTCAGTGACAAACTCTAGCTGCAAAATAAGCTAGGAAAGCAAGTATTCCTCAAAGGACTGGGAACATTTCACCAAAAAAGGACAAAATGGCACGTAGCATGTAGGCAGTTGACACTGACAATAGTAAGAGTCCAGATATTATCTCTGTATTTGAAGGAACTGGAGGGGAGGGATGGGCAGGGAGAAAAGTGCAACAGTGAATGAATGGAAATCCAAAATCTCTGTAAATTTTCATTAACATGAATAAAAGAAAAATATTAAAAAATAATAATACTTAAAAAAAAGAAACAAAAACGTGAGAATACTACTTAACCACGAGCATCGGTTTGTGGTATTGTGGTGTCTTATGTGTGGCTGTGATGCTGAAAGCTATGCTAGCGATATTTCAAGGACCTGCAGGTGGTCAGGCTTCGGCGGAATTTCTAGACCAAGATAAACCAGAAAAAAAGGCCAAAGACTACTTCAAAAACATCAACCAATGAATGAGTGACGGATCGCAGGAGAACACTATCCAACTTGCATCTTTCGAGCAGGGTCAGCAGGGGTCAACCGTCGGAGGAGGACAGCACGGTGGTGGGCCAGCAGCGGGGGAAGGGAACCCTCATGGAGACGAACCAGCACATGGCTGTGAGGACATCACAGTGGTGGGCTGGCAGCGGGGGGACCGTCACCGAGACGAACCCGCACATGGCTGCGAGGAAGAACAAAAATGGAAAGCACTGAACGGAATAAGTGTCCACTTACAGCCTAAGATCTGCCATCTGATGCACATTTAATGATCTCTAACTATACCATATTTGGAACCTATGCTTATTGCTAATATTTTCACAAAATAAATGCACTAAAAATGCATGTATATCTCTCTCTCTCTCTGTGTGTGTGTGTGTGTGTGTGTGTGTGTTGTTATTGTGTACCACAGAGTCGGAATTGACCCATAGCTGACCCTCCAGCAGGTTTTCAGAGGCAGTTTAATTACATGGGAAGAGATTGCCTACCTTTCTTCTGCAGAGCAGCTGGTGGATTTGAACCTTGTGCCTTTAGGATTGCAGCTCAGCTTCTTGCTTCTAGGCCACCAGAGCTAACTACATAAATACATATACACACATACAAGTATGCAGGCCATTAAGTCGTGGCAATTACTTGCTATGCATCAGAGAGCTGGACAATTACTAAGGACAGAAGAATCAACGTCTTTGAGTTGTGGTGCTGGAGAAGTCTTAAACATAGCATGGACCACAAGGAACAAACAGGTGTGTCTTGAAGAGGGTGAAACCAAGCTGGTCCTTCAGGGGCAAGAATTTTGAAGTTCTATCTCACATACTTTGGACACATGGCCAGAAGGGACCAGTCGTTGGAGAAGGACATCACGCTTGAAAATGTGCAGGGACAGCATGGGAGAGGAAGACTCCTGATGAGATGGACTGACATAGTAACTGAGGTAATGGGAGTAGATGTGTTGGAGATTGTGAGACTGTCTCAGAAGAAGGCAGGGTTCTGAGCTCATAGGGTCGTTATGAGGTAAGTTGATAGCATATAACAATAACAAAAACATACAAGTACACATACATTTATTACTAAATAGCTCTTCTCAGTTTCTGTGACACTGACCTAACCTGGTTTTCTTTTGATAACGAGGCTGACACAGAACTGAGAACTATTTCATCCAGGTACACACAGTCTTCCTGAGGGAAGGGTCAGCTTCACAGCACCTATTTAACTATGTACCTATCTACCTGAGCTAAACTATAAAGCCAAGTGTTTGTAGCTAGGAATTGCTATACCAAAGACAGGAATCCGAGTTAAAGAATTCAGCTCACAATCAAAATGCTAGTTCTCTGAAACCACCAGCTGCTCCATGGGAAAATGATGAAGCAGTGTGTTTCCAGAAAGATCTGTAGCCTTGCAAACCCTGCGGACGGCTCTGCTGAGTCCAACAGGGTCATGAGTCAGACTCAACCTGACAGTAGGGGTTGTGTTTGGTTTTTAGGACAAAGGTTCAAAATTAAATCAAGCAAGTTAGCTTAGTTGCATAGAAGCTGTTTTTTTTTTAATTTTTTTAATTAATTTTCATGAACATTTATAGAGATTTTGGATTTCCATTCATTCATTGTTGCATTTTTCTCCCTGCCCTCCTCTCCCCTCTAAGTAAAAGAAAAATGTCTTCATTGGTATACAATCCCCACCCCACCCCCATACACTCTACTATGTAACCTTCATTCTGGACCCTTGTCATAACCATAATACCCAATCATACATCACTTGCTTTATGCAGAACCGTTGAGTTCTGGAACCTGGTACTCTGCTACCTTCCAGGAGCAAACAGCTCTAAGCCCTGCCCTCCCCATCACACTGACAGGGCCCTGTCACAGAGCGAAAGCCACTGCAAACAATCAAGCTTAGCTCCGGTTTCCATTTGATTATGTATTCCTAGCATTTGCACAAGTCTTTGGAATCCACTCTTTTCATTAATGAAAAACAACATAAACTAGTAAGTACCCAATTAAAGCCAAAGGTTGGCCAAGTGTAACACATAAGAAGATCTATATTCCAACTATTCCATATTCAAAACCTTATCACTAATAATTTTATTTTATAAAATATAACAACATAAATGTATATGTACACATACATACTATTTAAGTATGCAAGTAACCCCCCCAAAAAAGTCAATACAAAGATAGGCTCAGTTGAAGCACAATTATCAGGTAGCAAAACTATCGAGTTGTTCATCAGCTAATAGAAGAAAGGCTGAATTCAGCATATGAACTATAGTCAAGGAATCTCAATGTCTGAAAAAGTGGGCTGTTTGAAATGAAATCTAGAATGAGTTACTAAGGTCACCAATGTTGAGGTCACCTCCACATTGCTAAATCCAATTAACATTTTTCAATCCTCATCTCACTTGACCTCTCAGAAGCACCTGACATTGTTTTCCAAGCCTGCTATTAAATAGCTCTTCCCTCAGCGTCCGTGACATTGACCTCCCCTCACTTTCTCCACATACATCTGGTGGTTCCTTCTCCATTTTAATTGCCAGCTCAGCTTCTTCTTCTGTCTTTTAAACCCTGACGTTCTTTAAGGTTAAGTCATCCAAACTTCTTTTTTGGATCTGTTTAGCCATTGCATTCAAACCTTTGACTTCAATTACCTTCTATACGACAAAACACAAATTCACTTTCCTATCTTAATTTCTCCCATCAGCTTCAGACAATTATCTCTTCAACCTCTATCTATCTTAAGGACCAGAAATGCAACATCTCACCCACCAGAGTTCAGCTCCTTACGACAGGAAGTGTGTTAGATTAAAATATGTCTCCAGCTCTGGTGGCTAAGTGATTAAGGAGTTGTGCTGCCAATCCAAAGGCAAGCAGTTTGAATTCACCAGCTGCTCCGTGGGAGAAAGATGGGCAATCTTCTTCCCACGCAATTTACTGCCTCTGAAAATCCACTGGATGGTCTACTATGACTTGATTCTGACTCAACGAAACCTAACAACAATTTATCTCCCCAATATATAAGGTTTTGATAGATGCTGTTAAATCGGTTCACACTGCCCAGTCCTGTGTCTCACTACCAATGGCTATGTTTGAGCCTATTTTGGCAGCCACTGTGTTAATCCATTTTGCTGAAGTTTCTGCAGGTTTTGGTTGGTTGGTTGTTTTGTTGGCTTTTTTTTCTGAATCCTCTACTTTCCCAAGTATGACGTTCATGTCCAGGGACGGGTCAACATTCCCTACTGATAGAGAGCATCATCAGAATCTCACCATCCACCCTTGGAATGAACAATCTGGTTAGACTTCCTTCAGGACAGCTGTGTTCCCTCTTCGAGCACTCCACGGTAAACATTCTTCACTAACACCATAATTCAAAGGCATCAATTCTTTAATTTTTCATAGCCACGGTCCAGCTTTTGCACTCTTGATGTATATGGGGCTATTTAAAATACCATGATTTGTAAGATTCCCCCCGAGGTGGAACACAGCCAGGACCAGAAGGTGAAGAAGGCAACGGTGCAGCCCGTCATTTCCTACTACAAGCATCAAGGAGCCTCATCTACACATACTTGGAAAAGAGATCCTACACCCAGCTAGAGCTCTATGAGCAGTTGAGTATACACACTGAGAGCTTTATCATAGGTTGTGTGGGTATGTGAACCTCTATTAGATGACAGAAAAGAGACTCATCCTAAAACAAGGTCAAGAAAACAAATGGGTCAGGTCATGATAAAAGAAGATAGTATTACTCTTCTACAAAGTGTACCATCTAGAAATGATCAATGAATTAAAAAGCTCTTCGGAGCAATAGTTTTTGGAAGGTCCTCCCCGCCATGCCCGGTTAGGTATCTTTGTTATAGAAATAGTTCTAAAACATGCGTTCATAATGTCTTGGATTACCCTTAGGTTTGTTATCAAGAGACCACAATAAATGCTTTAAGGTTATTTTTAAAAAGAAAAAAAAAATCTCTGGCCTGGGTTAAAACAACCTTAGTCCTCAAGGTGACATGTTTGCTCTTTAGCATTTTTTTTATTTTATTTTTATTATTTTTTTGTGTGTACTGTCAAATAGGATCTGACTGGTACAGGAAGAGATTGTCCCTTCTCCAGTAGAGCATCTGGTGGATTTGAACTGTGCACCTCTGGGACTGCAGTGCAGCTTTTTGCCACTAGGCCAAGAGCTCCCTGCTCTTTAGCATTTTTAAAGAAGTCTTTTGCAGCAGATGTGTCTAATGCAACACATCCTTTAGTTTCTTAAATGCTGCTTTTCCCGTACACTGATTGCAGATCCAAGTCAAACAAAATCCTGGACAACTTTAACCTTTTCTCTACTTATCATAATGATGCTCTTGGTCCATATTATATATTTATTATGTCAATATATTATTAATATAGTCACAAAGAGAAAATGAAATAAAAGGTCTAATGCAGAATATTGAAGGATTTGATGATCAAAATCCTTGTATGAAAATTCTGTTACTGTCCAGCTGTTCATGTAATTTTAATTTTTCATAATTATTGAGTATTTTGGCCTCCCTTCTGACTCAGTGGCTACAACAATGAACTAAAAAAATTCTAAGAAGTGTTGAGTAGTGAACAAGATGAGACAATGTTTCATTAAACATAAAGTCCCTCAGAGTTTGCAGTTAACTTGATGGCAATTCACAGCAACAATTTGTCATTAGAATTTGAAATTCCTAAAATAATAACCTTCAAATTTGGACACCAAAACCCTTTCCTCTCTTCAAAGGAAACTCATGCTGTAAACCTATTTCTTTACAGAGAAATCCACTATGTAAAGCTTACAGAGAGTGGATATACCAAAGCAAAAATCAACCATTTCCTGACAAGTCAATTTCAATTCCTGGCAGCCCTCAACATGTCAGGGTAGAATCCTGCCCTGTGTGATTTTTCAGAAATAGATTAGCAGACTTTAAATGTCTGAGGCATTTCTGTTTGACTCAAATCTCCAACCTTTCCGTTAATAGATGGTTAGCAGCCAAGCACGTTAAATATTTCCACTACCCAGGGTTCAAAGTGGACGTTGCTGAAGCAAATATGGAAGAAAAGAGTAAGCTGTACTTGGGTCTCCACACCTAGCACGGCTCTCGGACACATGTCATCACGCTGCTTAAGGAAGGGCTGACTGTATATCAGAATTGTTTCTGATGACATTTAGCATTTTGTAAGCCTGTTTGGCTAATGCAGTATTTTGAGTTTTAGATCTATCTCTAGAAAATCACATTAAGGCTTTCATATTTTTAAGTAAAATTTGGAATATATTTTCATAGGCATGTTAAAGTAGCATGAATATAGGTTCTTATGGTAGAATTTATCATACCCAATCTCGAATAAGTATATTAACGCAGATCCATAAAGGTAAGAAACGATAGCAATGCTGTACACACACACACAAAAAAAATCATAAATCAATTTTAAAAGGAATGTCCACCAACTTCTTAATTTATAATGAAAATTGGAGTTTCAGCCTCTTAAAATAGATGTGTGTGAGCCTTCAAATCAAACACAAAGTTGGGGAAGGCAGAGGGAAATTTCTATCAGGCCATAATCTACCTGTCCCTGTTCCAAGCTTTTTATTGTTATTAGTTGAATTGGTGGTGGTGTTGTTATTGTCGAGTGCCACTGTGTCAAGACCAAGTCGCAGCAGCCCTACCTGTACAACTCATCTGTACAGTGTCCTATCCCATGGCACCTTCACATTCTCCGGCACACTCAAGTCTCAATCACCCTGTCAACTCACCTGGTCAAGAGTCCTCCTCTCTTCTGCTGCTCCTCCACCTTCCCAAGCATGATGTCCCTCTCCAAGGAAAAACCTCGCCTAACATGCCCAAAGTATGTGTGATGAAGCTTCCAAGTCAAGGAGGACTCAAAGCTCCCCTATAAACAACAGGTCTAAATCTTGCCCTCTCCTGCTCTATCCTCAGGATCTCTGCTTTGCTCAAGCCTACTCCTGCAATCAAGGTGCGAATCCACCTCTGTGAGGGTGGGGGGGGCGGGGCCCTTTCTCAGAGCCTCCACTTTTCCCAGCATGAGGTCTTTTAGCATGAAAATTCCTGAAATGCAGGCAGCTCAATCCCCTTTTGAAGAACAATCTTAGGAGGAAGAGAGACTCACCACTGGACCAGCCCATCCCTCTTTATCCAAAATCAACAAAATTGTCAGGTAGCAAAACGGGAGCATAAAACAAAGGAAACAAACAAGTGTAAAAAAAAAAAGCCCAACAAAAAACAGAAATCAGAGTAAATAAATCCAAAATGATAAAAATGTAGCAAGTTCCCTCATTAAAGAGTAGGCTAAAATGATTATGGTTTTGCAGTTTTTCTCAATTAAAAAAGAGAGTGAAAGTATACATGTGGAAACACACATTAATGTATTTTTGTCTTTACATATTTATGTGAATGTGTGTGGAGTGTGCGAAAGTACCATGGATACTTATGCATCAGGTGGATAAACTCTTCCCATAAAAAGCAACTACATAAATGTTATAATTTCCCAAAGCAGAATTCCTAGTGTATATAAACACACACACACTGAATCAAAGGAGTTATTTTTCACTAAATGCATAAATATGACTCATTCTCTGAAGTCTAGCATCAAGACTTATGCATCAAGTACTGGTAGAATCTCAGTATATTAAAATATATGATTTATAGTACATACTATAGTCGATGGAAGATCAGGAAAACAAACAAACAAAAAAAAATAGGAGTGATTACTAAAAGAATGGTAGTTATTAGCCATACTGCTGTTGTTAGGTGCCATCGAGTTGACTACAACGCATACTGCCTATGAACAATAACAGGTGTGAACCCTGTTCTGTGCCGTCCTCACAATCTCTGACACACTCAAGCCCACTGCTGCAGTCACTGTGTCAAGCCATCTGGTTGAGGGTCGTTTTCTCTTCTGTACTCCTTCCACCTTTCCAAGCACAATGTTCCTCTCGAAGGAAGAGACTCTCCTAGGAACAGGCCCAAAGTATGTGAGACAAAACTTTGTTATTTTAGTCTCCAGGAACACTCTGGCCACACTTTTGCCAAGACATATTTGTGTGTTCTTTTGGCAGGGCATCGGATATTCAGTTCTATTTTCCAACACCACAGCTCAAAGGTATTTTTCATCCTTATTCATTATCCAGCTCTCAAATGTTTAATAGCAAGTGAATGAAAAGACCATAAACTGAACCAGGTCACTTTAGTACTCAACTGCTATCACTGCTTCCCAATAATTTGGAAAGGTTCTAAACCGCAGACTTTCCCAGCATGAACTGTCTCCTAATCTCCTGACTGCTTGTACCAAGCTGATTGTGGATCCAAGATAAAACTCTTGCTAGATCAAGATAAAAGATTGCTAGTTGCAAACTTTTTCTACCATAATTTGTCTATTCTTTCAGTGGTGAGAATTTTTGTTTAGACACCGAAGTGTAATCCATACTGAAGGCTGTATTCTTTGATCTTCTACAACAAGTACTTCAATTCCTCATTTTTAACAAGCAAGATTGTGCCATCTGTTTAACAAAAGTTACTGATGAATCTTCCACCAATTCTGATGCTACATTCTTCTTATTAAAATCCAGCTTCTCAAATAATTTCCTTGGCATATAGACTGAATAGGTATGGAGAAAGGATACAACCCTGACACTCTGCGTAATTTTAAACCATGCCGTATTCCCTTGTTCTGTTCACACAACAGCCTCTTGGTCTAGATATATTCTGGTATTCCCATCCGTCTCAATGTTAGTCATAATTTGCTATGATCCACACAGTCAAATGCCTTTGCATAGCCAATAAAGCACAGACACTCTTCTGGTATTCTTTTCTGACATCACCAGTCATATCCCTGGTGCCACAGCCTCTTCTAAATCTTGCCTGAATTTCTGGCAGTTCCTTATCTATGTACTATTCTAGTCGGTTTTGAATGATCTTCAGCAGTATTTTGCTTACAGGTGATATATTAATGATACTATTTAATAATCCAGTATTAGCTATGTATCAAACTGATAATCTTTAATGATTCACACTAAAGTTCAATGTAAAACTTAACAAAACTAATATAAACTCTACGAATGATTCAATAGGGGGTGGGTGGGCGGGGAGAAGGGTGCAACAATGAATGAATGGAATTCCAAAATCTCTGTAGATGTTCCTTGAAGTGAAAAAGAAATTAATTACTTAAAAAAGAATGATTCAATAAATCACATTCTTTCAATGTAACAAAATTAGATATTTATTATTACAATAAAACTCCTTCATCACTTGAAATTTTAATAAATGATCCCAAGACTTGGGCATTTATTGCCTCGAGGATAAAAAACAAGCACAAGCACTAGCATTTAGACTATATAGAAGAAAATTTAAAAGTAAGCTTCACAATTGACATATACACTGATAACAAACTGTATCTTGATATAGTCAAACAGCTTTATATAGTTTCATTATCTTATTACAAAACAAAGAACAAAGCGTCACAATGAACAGGGATAGCAAGGGATATCCAGTCACTCACCAATTTGTATGATTAGTTTTGCAATAAAAATTCAAAGACACTCGAACACACTGCCATCAAGTAGGAACTTGCTAACAGCTGACCTCGTATGGGGTTTCCATGATTATAAACTGCATGGAGGAAACTGTCCATCTTTCTCCTGGCTAGAGGCTTTAGGTTAGCAGTGCAACTCCCTATGGACTATGCCACCACACATGTCCTGGGGAAAAAGTCGAGCTTAAGCAAAAGACTGGTTAGGGAGCTCGGGTGGCCTAGTGGCAAGAAGCTGCACTGCAATCCCAAGGCATGATATTTGAG